>NC_037357.1:76411530-76726649 GCF_002263795.3 Bos taurus
GATGTTCCAGGCACAGAGAATATCAAGCAAGATACCTGGAAGCAAAAAGTGGTCTAGAATATAAGTAAAAATATTTTGGAGTATATGGTAGAGGTGAAGAGAATGAAAGTGAGTACTGATTGAAAAGGGTATTCTCAATGGTCAGAATGGCCATCATCAAAAAATCTGCAAACAATAGACGCTGGAGAGGGTGTGGAGAAAAGGGGACCTTCTTACACTGTTGGTGGAAATGCAAACTGGTACACCATTATGGAGAACAGTGTGGATATTACTTTAAAAAACTGGGAATAGACCTGCCATATGACCCAGCAGTCCCATTGCTGGAACTATATGCTGAAGAAATCAGAATTGAAAGAGACACATGTACCCCAATGTTCATTGTGGCACTATGTACGTTAGCTAGGACATGGAAGCCAAATTCAGACTTAAATTGAAGAAAGTGGGGGAAACCACTAGACCATTCATGTATGACCTAAATCAAATCCCTTATGATTATACAGTGGAAGTGACAAATAGATTTAAGGGACTAGATCCAACAGACAGAGTGCCTGATGAACTATGGATGGAGTTTTGTAACATTGTACAGGAGACAGGGAGCAAGACCATCCCCAAGAAAAAGAAATGCAAAAAAGCAAAATGGCTGTCTGAGGAGGCCTTACAAATAGCTGTGAAAAGAAGAGAGTCGAAAAGCAAAGGAGAAAAGGAAAGATATAAGCATCTGAATGCAGAGTTCCAAAGAATAGCAAGGAGAGATAAGAAAGCCTTCCTCAGTGATCAATGCAAAGAAATAGAGGAAAACAATAGAATGGGAAAGACTAGAGATCTCTTCAAGAAAATTAGAGATACCAAGGGAACATTTCATGCAAAGATGGGCTCAATAAAGGACAGAAATGGTATGGACCTAACAGAAGCAGAAGATATTATGAAGAGGTGGCAGGAATACACAGAAGAACTGTACAAAAAAGATCTTCACGACCCAGATAATAACGAAAGTGTGATCACTCACATCACCTAGAGCCGGACATCCTGGAATGTGAAGTCAGGTGGGCCTTAGGAAGCATCAAAGCTTCAAACAAAGCTAGTGGAGGTGATAGAATTCCAGCTGAGCTATTTCAAATCCTAAAAGATGATGCTGTGAAAGTGCTGCACTCAATATGCCAGCAAATTTGGAAAACTCAGCAGTGGCCACAGGACTGGAAAAGGTCCGTTTTCATTCCAATCCCAAAGAAAGGCAATGCCAAAGAATGCTCAAACTACCACACAATTGCACTCATCTCACACGCTAGTAAAGGAATGCTCAAAATTCTCCAAGCCTGGCTTCAGCAAAACGTGAAACATGAACTTCCAAATGTTCAAGCTGGTTTTAGAAAAGGCAGAGGAACCAGAGATCAAATTGCCAACATCTGCTGGATCATGGAAAAAGCAAGAGAGTTCCAGAAAAACATCTATTTCTGCTTTATTGACTATGCCAAAACCTTTGGCTGTGTAGATCACAATAAACTATGGACAATTCTAAAAGAAACGGGAATACCAGACCACCTGACCAGCCTCTTGAGAAACCTGTATGCAGGTCAGGAAGCAACAGTTAGAACTGGACATGGAACAATGGACTGGTTCCAAATAGGAAAAAGAGTACGTCAAGGCTGTACATTGTCACCCTGCTTATTTAACTTATATGCAGAGTACATCATGAGAAACGCTGGGCTGGAAGAAGCACAAGCTGGAATCAAGATTGCCGGGAGAAATATCAGTAACCTCAGATAGGCAGATGACACCACCCTCACGGCAGAAGGTGAGGAAGCACTAAAGAGCCTCTTGATGAAAGTGAAAGAAGAGAGTGAAAAAGTTGGCTTAAAGCTCAACATTCAGAAAACTAAGATCATAGCATCTGGTCCCATCTCTTCATGGCAAATAGATGGGGAAACAGTGGCTGACTTTATTTTGGGGGGCTCCAAAATAACTGCAGATGGTGATTGCAGCCATAAAATTAAAAGACGCTTACTCCTTGGAAGGAAAGTTATGACCAAGGTAGATAGCATATTAAAAAGCAGAGACATTACTTTGCCAACAAAGGTCCGTCTAGTCAAGGCTATGGTTTTTCCAGTGGTCATGTATGGATGTGAGAGTTGGACTATAAAGAAAGCTGAGCACCGAAGAATTGATGCTTTTGAACTGTGGTGTTGGAGAAGACTCTTGAGAGTCCCTTGGACTGCAAGGAGATCCAGCCAGTCCATCCTAAAGGAGATCAGTCCTGGGTGTTCATTGGAGGGACTGATGCTGAAGCTGAAACTCCAATATTTTGGCCACCTGATGAGGAGAGCTAATTCATTTGAAAAGACCCTGATGCTGGGAAAGATTGAGGGCAGGAGGAGAAGGGGACGACAGAGGATGAGATGGTTGGATGGCATAACCGACACAATGGACATGGGTTTGGGTGGACTCTGGAAGTTTATGATGGTCAGGAAGGCCTGGCATGCTGGAGTTCATGGGGTTGCAAAGAGTCAGACACTACTGAGCGACTGAACTGAACTGAACTGAACTGAGGATATGGAAGAAACTTAGATGTACATCGTCAGATGAATGGATAAGGAAGTTGTGGTACATATACACAATGGAATATTGCTCAGCTATAAAAAGAAATGAGTTTGAGTCAGTTCTAATGAGATGGAACCTATTATACAGAGTGAAGTAAGTCAGAAAGAGAAAGACAAATATATATTAACACGTATATATGAAATTTAGAAATCTGGTGCCAATGATCCTACATGCAGGCAGCAAGGGAAACAGATATAAATAACAGACTTTTGGAATCAGTGGGAGAAGACAAGGGTGGAATGATTTTAAAGAAGAGCTTTGAAACATGTACAGTACCATATGTGAAATAGATGACCAGTGCAAGTTCGGGGCATGAAGCAGGGCATTGGTACTCTGGGAAAACCTAGAGGGATAGGGTGGGGAGGGGGGTGGGAGGGGGCTTCAGGGCGCGGGTATACATGTATACCTATGGCCAATTAATGTTGATGTATGGCAAAAAAAAAAAAAAAAAAAAACCCATCACAATCTTTTAAAGTAATTATCTTCCAATTAAAATACATTAATTAATAATTTAAAAAGAGGCTTCCAGTTCAAGATGGTGGAGTAAAAGGATGTGCACTCATCTCCTCCTGAAAGAGCACCAAAATCACAACTAGCTGTTGAACAACCACCAACAGGAGACTGCTTGAACCTACCAAAAAAAAAAAAAGATACGCCACATCCAAAGACAAAGACAAAGCTGCAGAAAGAAGGTAGGAGGGGCACAATTACAATAAAATCAAATCCCATACCCACTGGGTTGGGTCATCCACAAACTGGAGAACAATAATACCAAAAAAGTTCTCCCACTGTTGTGAAGGTTCAGAGCCCTACATCAGGCTCCCCACCCTGGAGACCCAACAAATGGACTGGGAATCCCCAGAGAATCTGACCTTGAAGGCCAGGGGAATTTGATTATAAGACTTCCACAGGACAGGGGGAAACAGAGACTCCAGTCTTGGGGGCACAAATAAATCCTTGCACACACCAAGACTCAGAGGAAAAGAACAGTGAATCCACTGAAACCAAACCAGAACTACCTGCTAGTGTTAGAGGGTCTCCTGTGGAGGCATGGGTTGGCAGGGGCTCACCACAGGGATTGGGCAGGACTCGCAGTAACTGTCTGGAAAGATCCCCTTTGGGGTAAACCTTCTTGGAGGTCACCATTGACCCAACCATAGAGCACATAGACAAGAGAAGACAACACAAGAGAAGACTCTACACATGTACATCACCAGATGGTCAATACCAAAATCAGATTGATTATATTCTTTGCAGCCAAAGATGGAGAAGCTCTATACAGTCAGCAAAAACAAGACTGGGAACTGACTGTGACTCAGATCATCAATTCCTTATTGCCAAATTCAGACTGAAATTGAAGAAAGTAGGGAAAACCACATGACCATTCAGGTATGACTTAAATCAAATCCCTTACAATTATACAGTGGAAGTGACAAACAGATTCAAGGGATTAGATCTGATAGACAGTGTGCCTAAAGAACTATGGACAGAGGTTCATGACATTGTACAGGAGGCAGTGATCAAGACCATCCCCAAGAAAAAGAAATGCCAAAAGGCAAAATGGCTGTCTGAGGAGGCCTTACAAATAGCTGTGAAAAGAAGAGAAGCTAAAGGCAAAGGAGAAAAGGAAAGATATGCCCATTTGAATGCAGAGTTCCAAAGAATAGAAAGGGGAGATAATAAGCCTTCCTCAGCAATCAATGCAAAGAAACAGAGGAAAACAACAGAATGGGAAAGACTAGAGATCTCTTCAAGAAAATTAGAGATACCAAGAGAACATTTCATGCAAAGATGGCCACAATTAAGGACAAAAATGGTACGGACCTAACAAAAGCACAAGATATTAAGAAGAAGTGGCAATAATACACAGAAGAACTATACAAAAAAGATCTTAAAGATCCAGATAACAATGATGGTGTAATCACTCAACTAGAGCCAGACATCCTGGAATGTGAAGTCAAGTGGGCCTTAGGAAACATCACTACGAACAAAGCTAGTGGAGGTGATGGAATTCCAGTTGAGCTATTTCAAATCCTAAAAGATGATGCTGTCAAAGTGCTGCACTCAATATGCCAGCAAATTTGGAAAACTCAGCAGTGGCCACAGGACTGAAAAAAGTCCATTTTCATTCCAATCCCAAAGAAAGGCAATGCCAAAGAATGCTCAAACTACCACACAATTGCACTCATCTCACATGCTAGTAAAGTAATGCTTCAAATTCTCCAAGACAGACTTCAACAGTATGTGAACTGTGAACTTCCAGATGTTCAAGCTGGATTTATAAAAGGCAGAGGAACCAGAGATAAAATTGCCAACATACATTGGATCATCAAAAAAGCACTAGAATTCCAGAAAAACATCTATTTCTGCTTTATTGACTATGCCAAAGCCTTTGATTGTGTGGATCACAACAAACTATGGAAAATTCTTAAAAAGATGGGAATACCAGACCACCTGACCTGCCTCCTGGGAAAGCTGTATGCAGGTAAAGAAGCAACTAGAACTGTACATGGAACAACATACTCGTTCCAAATCGGGAAAGGAGTAGGTCAATGCTGTATAATGTCACCCTGCTTATTTAACTTATATGCAGAGGACATCATACAAAATGTCAGGCTGGATGAAGCACAAGCTGGCATCAAGATTTCTGGGAGAAATATCAATAATCTCAAATATGCAGGTGACATCACCCTTATGGCAGAAAGTGAAGAAGAACTGAAGAGCCTCTTGATGAAAGTGAAAGAGGAGAGTGAAAATGTCGGCTTAAAACTCACCATTCAGAAAATTAAGATCATGGCATCCAGTCCCATCACTTCATGACAAATAAATGGGGAAATGATGGAAACAGTGACAAAATTTATTTTGGGGGTTCCAAAATCACTGCATATGGTGACTGCAGTCATGAAATTAAAAGACGCTTGCTCCTTGGAAAAAAGCTATGACCAACCTAGATAGCATATTAAAAAGCAGAGACATTACTTTGCCAACAAAAGTCCATCTATTCAAAACTATGGTTTTTCCAGTAGTAATGTATGGATGTGAGAGTTGGACTATAAAGAAAGCTGAGCACCAAAATATTAATGATTTTGAACTGTGGTATTGGAGAAGACTCTTGAGAGTACCTTGGACTGCAAGGAGATCCAACCAGCCCATCCTAAAGGAGATCAGTCCTGGGTGTTCATTGGAGGGACTGATGCTGAAGCTGAAACTCCAGCACTTTGGCCATCTGATGCAAAGAGCTGACTCATTGGAAAAGACCCTGTTGCTGGGAAAGATTGAAGGCAGGAGGAGAAGGGGACAACAGAGGATGAGGTGGTTGAAAGGCATCACCGATTTGATGGACATGAGTTTGAGTAAGCTCCAGGAGTTGGTGATGAACAGAGGAGCCTGGCATGCTGCAGTCCATGGGGTTACAAAGAGTTGGACATGACTGAGTGACTGAACTGAACTGAACTGAGCAGAGCCCTACCCACCAGAGCAAGACCCAGTTTTTCCCACCAGTAGTCCCTCCCATCAAGAAGCTTACACAAGCATTTTAGCTTCCTCCATCAGAGGGCAGGCAGAAGAAGCAAGAAGAACCAAAATCCAGCAGCGACTAAAACAAAGGCACATTACAGAACGTTAATCTGCATGAAAAAGCAGAAAATTATGTCCCAGAGGAAGTGACAAGATAAACCCCAGAAAAACAACTAAAGAAGTGGAGATAGGCAACCTTCCAGAAAAAGAATTCAAGATAATGATAGTGAAGATGATTCAGGATCTCAGAAAAAGAATGGAGGCAAAGATTGAGAAGATACAAGAAATGTTTACCAAAGACCTAGAAGAACTAAATAACAAACAAATAAATGAATAATACACTAGAAGGAATCCATAGCAGAATAACTGAAGCAGAAGTACGGATAAATGACCTGGAGGACAGAAATGTTGGAAATAACTGCCACAGAACAGAACATAGAAAAAAGTATGAAAAGAAATGAAGAGAGCCTAAGAGACCTCTGGGACAACATTAAACACACCAACATTCACATTATTTGGGACCCAGAAAGAGAAGAGAGAGAGAAAGGACCTGAGAAAATACTTGAAGAGGTCATAGCTGAAACTTCCCTAACATGGGAAAGGAAATAACCAACCAAGTCCAGGAAGCACAGATAGTCCCAGGCAGGATAAACCCAAGGAGGAACACACAAAGACACAATCAAATTGACAAAAATTAAAGACAGAGATAAAGTATTAAAAGCAACAAGGGGAAAATGACAATATACAAGGGAACTCCCATCAGGCTATCAGTTGATTTCTCAACAGAAACTCTACAATCCAGGAGGGGATGGCATGATATATTTAAAGTAATGAAAGGGAAGAACCTACAACCAAGAATATTCTACCCAGGAAGACTCTCCTTCAGATTTGATGGAGAAATCAAAAGCTTTCCAGACAAGCAAAAGTTAAGAGAATTCAGCACTACCCAACCAGCTTTACAACAAGTGCTAAAGGAACTTCTCTAGGCAGAAAACAAGAGAAGGAAAAGCCCTACCTACAGAAAATAAACCCAAAACAATTGTAATAGGATCATGAAAGTGAAAGTGAAAGTGTTAGTCACTCAGTCATATCTGAGTCTTTGCTACCCCAATGGACTTTAGCCTGCCCGGCTCCTCTGTCCATGGAATTCTCCAGGCAAGAATACTGGAGTGGGTTGCCATTCCCTTCTCCAGG
Source organism: Bos taurus (assembly GCF_002263795.3). Taxonomy (NCBI): domain Eukaryota; kingdom Metazoa; phylum Chordata; class Mammalia; order Artiodactyla; family Bovidae; genus Bos; species Bos taurus. Next base: position 76,418,836 of record NC_037357.1, read on the forward strand.
GGAATAGGATCATACATATCGATTATTACCTTAACTGTAAATGTATTAAATGCACCAACCAAAAGACATAGATTGACTGAGCAGATGAAAACATGTGCATGTACGCACTTCCACTTACTACATTACTCTGCTTGACCCCCCAAATTGTGTGTAATTATTTTATATTGTTAGGTTAATCATGTTCCCATTATGGCTTGTAATTGTAATCATCTTTTATTTTTTGTCTGACTATTGATTGTGAAAACTGATAAATATCTTTTACTATTGTGATTATGTAAGTATTACTCACTTAATACCATTGTATCATGATTGATCAACAGAAAAATTATAGAATTCTATATCACCAAAACAAACATTTAATAGAAACATCTGTAATCACTGTTTAAAATCCAGATGCATATCAGAATTATCTTGGAATTTTTTGAAAAATACAAATGCCCAGGTATTTTTTTTTTACCAGAGCTCCAGATATGTTTCTATGGAGCAGCCATGTTTAAAAACAACTGGAGTATATGAGGATCTTTTACCTTTATCTAGTTTGTTTCATTTTTCTATTTCATAGTCAGTGCTCCCATTTCATTTAGTTTATGTTTTCCAATTTCTCCATCTCTTCTTTTTTTCTTTGATGTTCTTTCTCAAGCCTTTATCAATCATAGTAGAAAGGCTTTTGTATACATATATATATATGTATAACTTATGAATATATATGTAAACTTATGAATTTTTGCCTAAAAAATTATGACATTTTGATTCCACTTATTTGACTTAGTATAAATAGAATGCTATATTTCTAATTTTTTAAAAATAGATATGCAACAAGCAACAGAGGTTTACTATATAGCACAGGGAACCATAGTCAATGTCTTATAATAACCTATAACAGAAAATAATTTCAAAAATAATATATGTGCTTATATATAAAACTGAATCACACATAAAAAAGAATTATATTTTTTGAAATTTAGTCATGTTTATCTTTTTACCAGTTTTTCTAAATGTCCTATGGACATCTAATAACAACTTATGAAATAACAAAATTTTGAATATATTTGTGTAGTATATGATTAATATAAATTAATTAAATGTAAATCTAGTATATTTAGATTATTAATGACATCATTCAAGATGCTTCTATTCTTGTTTTTTCTGCACTTGGTAAAATAGTCTCTGAGCAATGTTAATATGTCTCACTATGATTATATGTTTTTTCTTTTCACTTATATTTCTTCTGATTTTTGCTTTTGTATCTTTGTTTCTTTGTTGTTAAGGTTTCTTTGCTGTTAATGATTTATGATGTCTATCTTCTTGGTGAATTGTACCTTTTATTATAAAAATATTCATCTTTGTTTCATTTAAAATACATTAATTTTTAAAAAAAGAACAATGGAAAAAATAAGGAAAAGGGTGTTATATGCAAGGAAAGTGTCAGGCCTATGATTCTGTTGCAGTTGTTTAGGCTGACTGGAGTAGGGAGAGACTCATGGCAACTCATGAAGTTCCTGAAGCCTAGAATGCCTTTCTCTCCTCTATTATTCCCCATTCCTACTCCGTGGAACAGCATCCTTCAAGGTCCAAATCAAATGCTGCTATTAGTGAATCCTTCACTGGTTTACCTCCTTTCTAGAAGTGGAATAATTTCTCTCTATTTTGAACTCCTATAGAAACTTTTTCCCTCTATTTCAGTGAATAAAATATATTTATTAGTATTTGTCTATGACTTGTTTTCTCCAATAAATTCTGAGCACCTTGAGAGCAAGGATCTGGTCTCAGTAAACTACCTTTTCCACTGCAGTTTCTGGTACACCACCATGACCATAAGTAGTACATAGTAAATTTGTTGAATTAATTTAAACTGGTATCCCAGAGATTAGCACTACTCATCCGAAAGGCTATATTGTCCCAGATCCATAGGCAGAAACATGAATTACTTTCTTGCCTTATTTTTTCCCAGTTGGGAAAGGCCAAGGACAGCTCCCAACACAATCATAGGCATGGGTCATCTAGACTCTGAGACCTGAGCCCTAAAGGCCTTTGGGGAAGAGCATAGCAATCTACTAGGACAAGATCTGTGAGCCTTCTTCAGACCCAACTGAGGGAAGGTCAAGTAGGAGAGGTTGCTTTTCCACTTTAACTGATCATTTTCTTGCTTCAAAATACCTGTCTCCATGCTAATGTTATATCAGTGCCATTACACTGCATGATTTACCATGATCAGCAAAGCAGCTTGTACATTATTCCAAACGTGCTAATCAATTTCAGCTCAAAATAGATTTTAATCACCCCATAAAATTTGTTATCCTAAAATGCTGATCAACAGGGAAGAGTTAAACAAGTGCAGAGATGTTTGTATTGCAGGCATAAAAAATTATAATCCTTCTCCCAAATCTTTTTTTATAAACAGCCAAGGTATAAATTAAAATGTGCGAAAATACATGGCCTTAAGTTGTGTCATTTAGAGCTGAGATCTAAAAAGTCATAGGAACGGACTAAAGGATTTTCTGCTCGGGGTTTAGCCTTCTGATTCTGTAGGGGGAAAAAAGGCCCAAATAATTGATAATCATTGTTAATATCTATGATAGTATCTCTATTAGTATCTAAGCCAGTATCTATGATACTCAGTTTGCCCTTTTGAAAAAAATTAAGGGAATAAGGGAGCTCCCTGGTGGTCTAGAGCTTAGGATTCAGTGCTTTCACTGCCATGGTCCAGATTCAATCCCTAGTGGGGAAACTGAGATCCCAGAAGCTGCGTGGCATGGCCCAGAAAAAGAAAACAAATAAGAACCTAGTAGAGCCAAAATTACAAGGTGATTATAAGTACAAAATGAGAGAACTTCTGTAACTGTATCCAGCCTAGCACCTAGTGCTCCCTTCCTCTCCCCTTCCCAACTTATCAAACTCCCATACCAGTCTCCACCTCTGCTTTTGCCAAAGCATATTATCTCTATTCTCAACACTTTTTTTTGCATTTAATTCAGAGCAATGAATCCTGGGTGCTTGGTCAGATTTTTTCTGAGGAGAAATTTATGTTCTCAGGAGAACAACATCCCAGAATAAAGTTACAGTGGCACTTATATGTTCCATGATTCTTGTTGGAGTATACTTGTTCCAGTATTCTTGTTGTATCTGACAAGATTAGATAATTCTTGATAATTAAGTGCATTGCTCCTGTATATATTTCATGATACATTAATTTTTGCTAGTAATATTTGTCTGAAGCAGCTGTTCTTTATTTCATTACTTGAAAGGGGATATAAGTATAGGTCAGTAATCTGTGGAAACATTTTTGTAGCCTTGTTTTGGCTAGGGGTTGGAAGTGGTTAAATGTGTTACTATCTGAAAGAAGATGTAAGTTTGCCTGCTTCCTCAGACTTCTGTTTTAATAGTATGGTAGCCAAGAGGGGATAGAAGGGTCTAGAATGTATGAATGAAGTGTGAATTTCCAAACTGACTTATATGGTATGTATAAGCTATGAAACAAAACAATAGTGCCTATGAAGCCAGTCTGGAAACAGGTAAATTCCAGTAAAGCTTTTAAGACCTCTCTAGCTGAAATAACCTTAAAACAGAGAAAAAATTTAGTGACTGATATTATTATGTATTTGAAATGTGCAGGTTGGACAGCATTTGGACTTGGAATGAAACAATAAGAGGTCCCATTCATGGATAACCAACAAGATAAGGCTATTGTTGCCTCAACCAACGGAGAAAACACTATGATTAATGGGGTCAAGGAAAATGGTAAGGGAATTTAATTATAGTATGCATTAGCTCTCCCAATAGTACTTTGTTATTGCTATAGATTTTCAGTATCCACAGAGCAGGGGCAAGTTAAGTCTAGGATACCTCTGAGATAGGTGTTAATCCTAAACTTTATCCCACCAAATCTGTAACTAGACTAGAAGCGTCTCAAGGAGGTATCTAATCCAACCCCTTTGCTCTCTGAAATCATCTCTATCAAATGAATACTTAGGTTCCCCTAAATTTGTAGTGAATTAGAAATCTGCTTTGATGTGAAGTTTGAAATGTCTAGATTCCGTAGAAGCTTCCAAAACAGAGGTAAGTCTGAAGGATAGGAATATGCCTTAGAGAATTTAAAAATCATGAATATATACCATCTGAGCATTTTCCCACCCTGAAAGCTTTGACTTTCCAGTTGATCAAGCAATCCATTTTCCCCTCATTTCTGAGGAAAGTGTTGTGTGTGTCTGAAGAAAAAGCTGAATGTAAAGAAATAATTACTTTTCACTCTCATAAATGTTCAGTACAAAATCAGGGTCATTCTTTAACTTTGTAGTTTCTAGTTCTAAAGTTAGAGAAGCTGAAGCTTACCTTTTATACATTAAGATCAAGTACCAGAAACTGATCAAGGGGAAGAGTTAATGAGTCTGGTCTAAGATCTTTAACTTTATTTCTGTCATTTTCCCCCTTTTCTCTAGATTCAGAGGACCAGGATGTGGCAATGAAGTCATTTGCAGCTCTAGAAGCTGCTGCACCAATCCAGTCTATACCAGTGGCTCAAAAAGAGAACCTGATGTACCCCAGAGGTCTCCTGCCTCTGCCCTCTAAGAAGCCCTGTATGCAGAGCCCTCCCTCTCCTTTGGGCCTGATTGAAGCACCTGAGCATGCTGCTAATAGTGCTTCTGTGAATGCCATCTCCCTTACATCTGGTGTTGCAAAGGGCCTGAACACATGGTCATTGCCCAATGAGTGTGAGAAAGCTCCATTTGCCATAATGGAGCCTGCAGGCATGTCAGCTCTGAATGGGGACTGCCTCATGCAGCCAAGCCGGACTTGCTTGGGCTGCTTCATGGAATCCAAGGATTCAGTAGATCCTGAGCCAGGGATCAGTCTAAAAGTCAGTGATCTAAACAGGGATTATGAAACCTGTGCAGTCTCTGATATAGGGATTCAGTGTATTAATGCTGGAGAAAACATGAAATATGGAGAACAGCTTCTCTCAGATCAGCTCCTAGGCTTCCCCTTGCACAAATCAAGGGCAGGAGATAGACGAGAAGCTGAGAAACCTGACATTGACTTGGAGGACCCAGGTCAGAAAAGTTATTATGAGGCATTACTGTTAGATAAGTGCAATACAGAAGAGGCTTTGCTGGCAAATTCCAATCAGGATTGGGGTTACTTTGAGACTTTCATTAGTGAGAGTAAGATCGAACTACTTGACCTCTGTTCCAAGAATGAGCTATCTGTCAACCTGTTCTCTGAAGAAGATGTGGATAACTACATGTTTGATGATGATGAGTCAACACTGGGAAGTGATGTCTGCTCCCTGAAAATTCGATATGAGTCCTTCCAGGACAATGTTCGAGACAAGACCACCCTTTTGATGCAGGAAGATGCCCAGTTCAACTTTTTTCCCAGTGTCTTTACTACCTGCCCCAAGCGGGAGTCTAAGACTGGGGCCCTGAAGCAAAGTAGCGATTTTTCCCAATTCAAGGTCCCTGATGTGAGCATTATTTGGGGGGAGGAAGATAAAAACCTGGACAAGAAGAAAGGCAAAGAAGAAGGCCAGGAAGAAAAAGGTGCAGAGAAAAAAGATGGGAAGGATAATGATGAAAAATCTGCCTTAAATAAACCATGCAGTGGAACTGAAGTAGGGCAATTTAAGAATCTAAAGCAAGGCCATCTTGCCAATTCCTTGGAAGCATCAGGGAATTTCAGTGATGGTAGTTCCTTCATTGAGGTCTCATTTGATACCATGGGGGAGATCAAGGACTGTAGCCGCTATATGGCTCGGGACACTAATTCTGGCAGCTCCTCCTCCCAGCAGAACTATGGGCTACGAGCCAAGAGAAAAGTCAGGTATAGTGAAGATTATCTGTATGATGTTGACTCATTAGAGGGTGAAAAAGTAAATGAGAGGAAGGAATGGCTGCCAGGTGGTTCTATAGAAGAAGATGATGATGAATGGTGTCCCAAAAAGAGAAGAAAAGTAACCCGTAAGGAGCCCCCTGTTATTATCAAATATATTATCATCAACCGTTTTAAAGGTGAGAAAAACATGCTGGTGAAGTTGGGTAGAGTGGATGCCAGTGAAACAACAGTTAATTTGAGTGAAAATCAGCTCAACAAATATGCCAAGCTGGCTCCCTTGAAGGGCTTCTGGCAGAAGAAGAAAAAGCAGAGAAACAGCAATGCAGACTCCAGCAAAACATCCTTATGCCAAAAGCAAAGCTTTGAACCAGGTAGCTTTGAGATGTCATTTCTGCCACCTGCCCGCAAACGAAAATCTAAACTTGGCAACAGGCACAGGATTCAAAGAATTCCATCCATAGAAACGTCAGCAAGTGGTAAGCAGGTTTCGTTCTGCAATGATGAGAGGCAAGCTAATAATCGTAAAGAAGATGGAGGCCTGAAAGGCACACTGAAGTCAGCACCTCTGGCTGCCTCCAGCTGTGCAAATGGATCACATTTAAATGACATCACAGGTCCTGACTCAGAGAAAGTCAAAGCCCAAGATGGTCAGTTTAAGGCACCAGAGAGGAAAGTGCTTAACAAAATCAAATTTAAAAGTGAAGCCAGGTTAAAATCCAAAAAAATCAAAGCTGGGCAAGAAAGCAAGCCAGTTGTTCAAATGAGCCCTCTTTTGGAAAACCAATCCTCCAAGGCTAATTCAAAGAATGAACCTATTGCTGGGACCTCAAATAGTTCTCATCTATCTGAATTTCATGAGACAAAGGTTGCTAAGAATTCTACGTTCCTACCAACCAGCTGCTCTTCTGAAATGCCTCTATCATCTGCTCATGTTGCCAACAATATACCTGTTATTCCTGGAGGGTATCTACAGACATTGTTAGATGCTTCTGACTTGTCAAATAATACTGGTATCTCATACTTCAATCATCATTCTCCAGAGCAAAATGAAGACAGGCTCACTCAAACAGAAAAATCATTTGTACCTCTCCAACCCTCCCAGGACTGTGTGCTTTCCTCACCTTCTGAGTCTGAGCTGCTTCAGTCATCCCAAAACTTCAAAATGGAATCAAGCAGCTATGGAGATGTGTGGCACAACAAACCTACTTCTGGCTCCCAGGAATTCATGGCTGAAGTCTCAAGGGAGATAGCTCCAACCCAGTCCAGTGAATTTGGAGTCTCCCAAGTAGTCTCCATGGAAAATAGCCTCACAGCTACAACATACAGTCCAATCTGTCTCAATAGTGGTGGCAGTAGTTGCAACAAGGTCATATATACCTCTGTGCAAGACACCCAGCTCTCATCTGATGACTCTTACCAATTATGTCACTTTAATAATGGAGAGGTCTGCTTTCCTTTCCAGCAGGGTCCAGTCAATATGGACAATGTGCGGCTCTTTAGCTTTGATTCCATTGCCCCACTCTCTGTCAACTCAAGCAATTATTGCTCCTTAAGCTTGAAATCTTGTGAAAAGGATGGTGATGATGATATTGCTGATGACTTCTTGGCCCACTGCAGCCCCAAGCTGGTGATACAGCAGAGCATTGATGAGATAGCACCACTAAAGGAGTCCACTGACCTCCTGGATATCTCCAACTTCACTCCTGACAAATTCCGCCACTCTTCCCTCTCAGAGATATCTCCACCTGATACTCCCAGTCTTTCCCCTCAAATTACCAGATGTGAGAATATCAAGACACTAGGAACACTAAAAGGATTTCAAGAGGGTGTCCCAGGAACACTGGGCAATATGGAGAAAATCAAGTGGGACTGCAGTACCCTTTCACAGCAGGTTCAAGTGGATGATGGATTTACTTTACATAACCATCAGTTTCAGTTCCATATGTTCAATGATGAGGATTCTGTCAGCCTGCTCCAGAAAGCCCCTTGCTTATCAACATTTAATGATCCATCTAGTCAAATAAGTACCAGCAACAAGGTGTCAAAATCAAGAAAGAAAAGTTCACCCAGCAAGAGTGGGGCTATGAACCAAAGCTCTTCTCAGAAAAACAACAGGAAAAAATCCCCCAAAAGCAACAACAAAGGGATGGAAAAACCACCTGGCAAAACTTCCCGCCAGGTCCCTAAGTCAGCAAAGAAAGGGAAATTCATGGCTGCAATCAATGGAGAGAAAATGCAAATTGGCATCAGTCGTGGAGGAGGCCAAATCAACAGCATATCCTCCACAGGGAAGACATTGGCTGAATGTATCCAACATGGCCCTGTAGCCTCTATGAAGATGCCAAGTCAGAAGGGGCTTTCTGGAGACTGGTCTTTGGGGAAGGAAAGCAGCCCAGGCTGGAATGACATGAACATGGGCACCAGCACCAACAACCTTTTGGATGATGACCAACGGGAATTTCAGGAGCCTTCATATATCTTGTCCAACATTGCCTCTGGTATGGCAGATGTGCAGAGGTTCATGATGGCCTCCATAGAACCCCTTTGGGAACCCATGGAGCACCATGGGGACCCTAATATATTCTACTCCCCTGAGTCCAATAGTCTAAAATTAAAAACCCTCAAAATATTGGCTGGGACACCACAGGAATCTAAGAAAAAGGTCAACAGTGGCTCTCCAGGAGCCACTAAGAATCACAGGTCTATCAAGGGTGTGAGTAAAAGCAATGGGAAAGCAGCAATAGGTGATCCTGGTCGTGCAAGCATGTCTGGTTATAATGAGGACTCTCGCTCTGCCTTCTTTGATAAAAAGCTTAATAACCTGAGCACTTTAGGCAATAATGTACCAACACACAAAAAGTTATATCGTCACAAAACCAGCTCCAAGGCCCTGAGAGAAGAGAAGTGTAAGGGAAAGCGTATGGAGCGAGAACAGGTCCACAAGGATGAGGCTGGGACAGCTTCTTTTGAAAAACTGAGGTAATACTGCACCAAAATGGCTGAGATGATGCACCTTAGCTTTCCTACTCTGCTAAGCCCACAGTCCCTCATTTTTTCCCTCTTGAAAGCAAAAGTTTGCATGAAAGAAACTGTCCCATTCCTTTCTTTTTCAAATTAAAACAAAAAGAAAAACGTGCATGAAAATCCCTATACCTCTAAGCCACCAAAAAGATTGGGCAATTTTGTTGTGGCTTGACTAGGGATAAATTTTGACAAGGCTACTTTTTCTGCTAGTCAGCATTAATTTTTACTTACTGAGAAAATACAACTAAAATATGCTTTTGAATGATTTGGGGAAGGGAAGGGCTTTGCAGTAAGAAAAATTTTGACCAACAGAATTTAAAAGTTATATAGACCAAAAAACCAAGATGATTTAAACAAAAAGAGCGTAATTTGGAAAACAAAATCTCATCATAAGGCAATTAGGAGTGCTTTCTAGTGCCCCCTGCTATTGGTATCTTTTTCTGCATCATACGGCATCTAGTATGATGTAAACAAATTTAGATTGTATGATCCCTTTGTGGGACATACACTAAATCTAACTAAGATGGCATAAATTGTTTGGTTTTTCTGCAGGGATTCCGACTACAATCTCCTAAATGCAGAAACAACATTTTGGGTTTTACCTGTGTTTGAAGAAGAGACTCTCATTTTCCAGAAAGACATTTGATGTTTGTGTTTTATTTCTTTCAAAATATGCCTTGTGGTATGTATGTTGACATGTAAGTGCTTAAAGAAAAGAATTTTAAAGTGTGGGAATAAGTCTTTAGAAGCAAACTTTAATCTGATGTTCTATGTAAAAGACTTTAGAAGTCATACAGTTGCACAAGTAGTTTATGCACTATTTATCCAAGGGGAAATAAAGGAAAACATTGTGCCAAACTACAAACAGGTGACTGTATTGTATATATTTTTACTTCTATATCAACATTTGGTTGTGAGTATTTGGGGAACTTGTCCCTGTTAATTTACTAGAAACATTCCAGTGATTATTGCTATTAACCACCCCCACTTATGTGGATAGCACCTGTAGATCACAGTGGAAAAATATGTTGTGTTACACAATTTACCAAAACTTAAAGGATACTGTTTGAAATGTGCCAAATTTCCTTACCTCATCTTACATATTCACCCCCACAGTTTAAAGCTCATTAATTAATTTAAAATATAAGAATACATACCTTATTTTTAAAATTAAAATTCTACTGTCCTGTGTGGAAACATGGACCATTAAATAAGGCACAATAAAGGTTTGTTTGTTCCATTGTCTAAGGGTTAAAGTGTTGGAAAAGTCTGAAAGTCACAACAGCTAAGTCCATCAGGGACCCAAGTATATGCATTTACAGAAACTTTTACAAGGAAACAAAGCAGCTGCTTTAAAGTTTGTTTTCTAAAAGGAAAATCTGTATCTGAAAATTATTTAAAGTGCAAAGTTATATTGCTGATACTTTATATCTCAGTTTTATATATTTTATAATAGTCTGGGATAAATTATAAAATAGCTATAAAATCAAGACTACGATAAATGAAATACATAGATTGCTTTTAAGTAGTTTCATAAATGTTTTATTCCAGTTTTGTCAGAAATGCACTCATATCATGGCTTTAGTGTTAAGTGTTTAATATTGCAATGCCAATGTCATTTAAAGAAAATGTTAAGGTATCTCAGTTCGATGCCTATGAATCACATACATATATTTGATAAACTGAATAATTTGTAACAACTAATTGGGGCCATATATACTTAGTTTGAGGATAACTAGAGTATCTGATGCCACACACTAAACTTAAATCTCAATCTTTTATATACATTTTTGAAATCACATTTTTTATTTAGCCCTTTCCCTTTTTAAAAAATTTCACAGCCCCAACATCCCTCACAACTAGCTTTTTCTTCCCTTTTATTCACCACTTGACTTCTAACATTTGATCTCTTTTCCTTGCACAGTTGAAGGCCTGTGTGTCTGATGACTGATGCATTATGGCACAGATGAGATAATGGATATGAAAGCGCTTTGTAGATCGTAAAGTGCTATACAGATATAGGGGATTAATATTATTAATGTTGTTGGTTGTTGTTGTTGTTACTCTTACTATTCTTACTAATATTGTTACTAACCTATTAACTTGTGGATATATAGGCTGTGGGTGGGAGGGTGGAGAATAGGTGGGTGGGGGAAAAGGGGATTTTAAAAAAGGGAATATATTTCAAAAGGAAAATTTTAAGCAAAATATGAACCTACCTAGTCATTGCCACCTAAATATATTCACAAACAGAGAAGCAACATTTGAAAGTAGTCAGAGAGAAATGGAAGGAAGCCTGTCACATATATAAGTATACACACTTGTCCATGATTCCTTTTACCAGCCAGCTCTACTACTTACAACTAGGTAGTAAAATGAACCAACTTTTCTTCTTGATAGTGTGATTGTGTATGTCTGTGGGGAATGAGTGGGTGAAGAGCATTTCGTGAGGCTGCTTCAGGCCTATTCCTAGGTTTTGACACTAGTGTGTGGTGAGTCCTGGAAAATTACTTAATGGAAAAGTACCAGATGTGACATGTCTCCTGCTCTTCAGCAGCCATTCAAAAGGAAAAATAATCAAATGGGAACATTTTCTTCTATTTCTCCACTCTGATAGCTAGCTGTTTTTGCTAAATGCTATGGCTGGTTCCTCGGAACTGGTCTTTGTTTTGTTTTCATTTTTCTATTTTCCAGCTGAATTTAGTTTGGAATCACCAACTCTGCCTGTATTCTGATCCCCAAGACTCCAAATCTCAAAGTCACCAGCTTACAGGAATGGAGTGCTCTCTATGTAATCTAATGGTGGCAATGAAAGAAGGAATAAAGAAAATGTTCCATGAGTACAGTATGTTTTATACAAATAAATATGGGAGCAGTTGTCCCACTTTTCCTCAGTATCAGTTCAGCTTTGGCAAATGGGGTGAGGTGGGATAGAAGGACAGCCTAAAACTGTTGGAAACAATTTCCTTGTCAGAACTTGCTATCATGAATCCTTTGGAATGGATACTCTTTCAGTCGCTCCTATGGAGCCCATTAGGAGCCTAATCTAGGACATGGGTTATCCCTTTCTCTGAAGAGAACTGCCATTTTAAAGTACCTTTTTTCTTGGCCTACAGTTAATTCTATGTTTTTAAGGTTAAATTAGTGGCTTATAACCAATTGTTTTGTACTGAAACATAAAAAGGAACCGAGTTTGAGAAATGAACAACGGGATTAGGCAGAAGATAATTGTTCTCTAAATTGCATTCTATATCCCTCTCAGTATATCATGTTCGGAGGTCTTCAGTTTGGGAAGCTTTGTTGGTCTTGTCTCTGCTCTCGCAATCCTTTGCTCCCTCTAACAACATAATAGGCCTGACTTTTGGAGATTCCTTATTTAACCAGCTGCCTTAGTGGAGTGAGGACCAGTGACAGAAAGGTAGTGTTTTTATCCTATCATAGATATCTGAAATTAGCTATATGGAATTTTCCTTGGTCTGAATTTCCTGATTGCCACTCCCTTCTCTCTTCTAAGAAGCTTCTTCTTATAATTCCTCCCCCAACAGAATCCCCTTTAATCTTTTCTTTCCTGGGAGTGATATTCTCCATTATTCTCCTTACTTAATTTCAGTTCTTGATCTTAAAAATGTTCTTCTTTTATAACCTTATATTCCACCTCCCCAAGGTGTCAGACTATAAGAACTTTAGCCAGGCTACTTTCTTATGGAAGTTCAAAGGGAAACTTTCATACTCTTAATTACTTTTCATTGCCTTGGCTACTTTCAAATCTAGTTTTAAATGCAGATACACATGCACACACATGCAGAATTATATTACATGACTAAGGAAAGTTGGAAACTCCTTTTCCTTGAAGATCTATAAGGAAAGATCTGATCCCTTTCTGCCCTGGTTAGTTGTTGGACTATGAGGAGCAGGGTGCTGAAATAGTGGCCTTGACCAATGTTCTTTGAGACTCTCAGTGTTATGTTTGGTCTTTGATAACTGACTTGAACCCATGGCCTCTCCAGTGTCTCATATACCAGCTTCCTCACAGCTCTCTCTTCTGACTTGTTACTTTGTGTAGTTATGTGTTAAGGCCTTACCTTTTCCTCAATGTTTTCAAACCTCCGGCACCACCTTGACCATCACTTCTTTAGCCATCTTCCTGAAGTCCTTGGTGCTAGATGGACTTTTGTGACAACTTTCACCTTCTCTGACCTTTTTCCTTGCTTCTTAAGAAGCATCTGCATGTGTGCAGGCAGGATAGGGAGGGGACAAGTGTGCATAAAAAAAGAGAGAAGTATAAAGGATGCTCACAAGCTGTAAACAACTCTGGCTAGCATCCTTTGTCCTGTTATGTGAGATTCTGCAGTTCTAGTAAATTTCCATTTTAGTGAGTTCTAATTAGCAGTTATTGCCTAAAGGAGAAAACCCATATCCAAGAACCTCTTAACCAAGCTTGGTCTTACCAAGCTGAACCAGTCTGATGCAGATCTGCCACATCTTCAATTCACAGATGCTCTCAGAACAGTTCCAAGAATGAAAGAGAGCTAAGTTTCTGTGCTGAAGAGAATGAAGCATTAGCTAGTCCTAAATGGTGCTAGAACTAGAAGTATTGGTTCTCTCCTGTATTATTGAGAAATTGTCCAATTTAAGGAGTTTTTGTTTTCATTTAGAGATTTTTAAGTGACTACCCATCACTACAGGAATATGTCCTTTTTATGAAATAAAACTAACATGAGATTGACTTTCTAATAATAAAATTCACTAAGCCCATCATTGTGTTTGAAAGACTTAGTACCAAAATCAAGTATTTTTAGTAACAAATAGGAATCTTGTCAACAAAGTGTAGCCCAGGAATTTTGTAAAGGTTTCTCAAGGAACAAAATAAGACAGAAAAAACTTTAGGTGGGCTGTGTAACTTGGGAAACAGTATCAGCTTGAAGGTCCTCAGCCAGCACGGGCTTATTTTGATGGCAGTACTCAGGCTACCCTTTAAGGTACATTTTTTTTTTCTCAGAATACTAAACAGTAGCTACAGTCGTGAAGCAGAGCTCCCTATGCAGCTACATGATACTTGAGATGTACTCTTGATTTCAGAATAATAACTAAGAGATAAAGCATTGGAGAAGGATAATGTAAAAGAAAGAGGTTTAGTTCAAAGTTTACGGTGTGAATGAGGCTTTTAAAATTGGTATCTGAGTAAATAGATATTAAAGATACTAAAGAAGCACTCATCAACATGATATGGAAAGGATGTCTGTCTATCTAACAAGCTCGGTGATTTCTGAGTCTGAGAAAGACACCCCCTTCACAAAGAAGAAAGGAGATATTTAAATCATTTTGCCTCTTTGAGAGATGCCTAGTTTTACAGCACAAAAGAAAAGGCTTAGAATGAAAACTATAAGAGGCTTTTTGTTTTTGACTCCCAGTAAGAATGAGAGAAAGCTTGAGATGCTCTACTGGGATTCCTGTAGCACTGATTAGAGTTTGCTGCCTACAGAGTTTTGAATGTACTAGTCCTTAATTTAATTTCCATAAAACTGAATGCACCTCTTTAGTAAGTTACTGATTTATGGTGCTAAATAAAATGATTATCCCCATTTTTTCTCCTCTCCCAAGCCCCTTACACATTTAAGAAAATTTAAAAGTGTTAAAGGCCCTTTTTATGAATGTAACCTAAGTTTCTGTTTGACATATGACACTGCAACTTTAAAATGTTAGGAAATTATTTGCCTTTTTCTTTTAGAGTTAAACTTTATAAATAATCTGTAGAGTCAATCGAAGAATAAAGCTTAGGGATCACTCTTAAGACGCCTACAAAATCTTGTATATTTTTAAGTGTGCCAATTTGTAACATATTTTGTAAGTGTATATTTTTCTTAGAAAAGTGCTGTGAAGTGTCTGTATGTGAGAATTTTCCTTTTTCTGCACCACTAGGTGCTAATAAAAGGATATTTACTTCAAAGTTTCTGGTTTTAGAAACCACAATACAAAGAAAAAATACACTTTTGTTGGGAATTTTGTAACACAAAACATGTTGTGAACGAGTGTAGTGATATTGTGCAAAAGAAAATGAACATTTGTGAGCTTCTTGCTGTTTTATAGATTTTCTTGTAAATTATTCTTGTAACACCTCTGGTTTTGTTGTTCTTGTTGCAAAGGTTTTAAATATTTGTGATTGAGTGTATGGTGAAACTGTCATAATGTTACTTAGCTGAGTTTTGTTATTGTTTATGGAATAAATAAAAAAGAAAAGTTTAAAATACTGCTTTAGAATCATATGTAACAGAAACCAACCATTTCTAATTAAATTCTATGTCCCAAATAAAAAGTTCTTCATTGTCTAGATCAATGTTTCTCAAACTGTCTGTGATGAAGGACCAATGTTTTCCTCCAATCCATTAAAAACTAATACTATTATAAAACACAATAAGAGTGAATTTTTAAAAGTAAAATTTAAAACGATATGCAAAATAAAAGCTCTAATATATTCAATTCAATATGTAAAATTACATTTCAAAACAAACATAACATAGGAGAAAAGGAAAGAATTGCAAAAAATTGGTACCATATTTGAGACAAGTCCACTGTGTGTGAAAGTTGCTTAGTCGTGTCCAACTCTTTGTGACCCCATGGACTATACACACAGTCCATGGAATTCTCTAGGCCAGAATACTGGAGTGTGTAGCCTTTCCCTTCTCCAGGGGATCTTCCCAACCCAGGGATCGAACCTAGGTCTCCTGCATTGTAGGTGGATTCTTTACTAGCTGAGCCACAAGGGAAGCCTAAGAATACTAGAATGGGCAGCCTATCCCTTCTCCAGTGGATCTTCCCAACCCAGGAATCAAACAGTGATCTCCTACATTACAGGCAGATTATTTATCAACTGAGCTATCAGGGAACCCCAACAAGTCTATTGATCAATGACAAATTGCCATCTAAGGTTCTAACCATGCTTTGAGTAACACTTTGAATAGGAATAGGAGTATCACCATCATCTGAGAACTCACCAGGAATGATGAATTCCAGGCTCTACAACAATTCTACTGAATCAGAATCTCAATTTTAACAAGATTCCTAGGTGATTTGTGTTCATGTTAAAATTTGAGGAGCACTGGGTAAGTTCTGTGCAGAGGGGTTTTTCTACCCCTTGAGTTGGGGAATCATTTTCTAATGTGTCTAGTCTTCAAAGGAACAAATGACATCCTTATTTTCTGATCCAGATGGATTTTACAGAGATACAGTCGTCTCAACGTGTCAAAGCTGTTTATTGGAAAGTAATACACGTTAATTTGCCTGGTACCCAAAAGATATCAGATTTTTCATAATTCTTTTAAACTGAGACTTTCTTAAGTTCTTGTCCCACGGTGCTCAGTATATTAATATTGGCTATGTCTAGAAAACGACTTTGCTTCCAAGTGCCCAGTCCATGTGAGCCACCTATGAGAGCCTAGAGCTCTGGATAACCACAAGGTCATTGTGGCACATACAGCCAACAGCCACTTCATTGGTTTTAAATATACTCAAGGAAATTGTGAAAAAAAAAATGTGTATGAGAAAGTGACCCTCTATTCTCACTTAAGGATCTCATCCACTTCTACCACTTGAACTATCACTTAGATTCCCTCAAATCTCTCCTGCATTCCCATCCTATATTTCCAGTTGTAGGCTGGTTATATCCACTTGGACATTCTACAAATTCTTCAGACTTATGTATTCAAGATCATTTCATTATCCATATATCCACTGAGTATGTTCTTGCTCAGTGAATGGTGCTGCCATTCATCTAGTTAGTGACCCAAGCCAGAGAGCAAGGTTCACTAGCAATTCTTTTCTCTTCTATCCTCATATCCAATTGGCCACTCTCAATTCTCCTGCCTTTCTATCCCCCTGCTCAGTGACACTGCATTAATTCAAGCTTTCATGGTATTTCACCTGGACTATTGCAACATTGTCTTAATTCAATGGTTTCCAGACTTAGATTTCAGATTTGGGAAATTTTTAAATAAGGAAAAAGAGACGGAGGGGGAGTCTTTATAGTTACCAACTTTTTATTTTGGTAAGTAAAGACATTTAAAATAAAACTAGTCATTATCAATTCACAGAAGATCATTTTAACACCAAAAGACAATCAGGCAATCCTTTATTTAAATGCACTATATTGTCTTTTTTCTCTTCATCAGAACTATGAAAGACTGAAACCAAGGTCCCAAGCCATTGCTTTAAAGAACAAAAAGAGATTTTGAGATTCCATACCAAGGAAGTGGGGGAGGATAGAGAATGAGGGGCAGAGTAAGTAAAGCCCCCACAATTGGGCCCCTCTAATATTCTGAGTCTTTGCTTTTCCCAATTCCTATGAGTTTCCTATGTGATGGATATCACAAATGTATATTCTTCATTCTATGCAGGATTCAGAGGTGTATTCTGGTGACTATGGCCCTAGAGAAAGATTCCTCTTGAACTAAACTAATGGCATGATTGTTGTGAATAAGTGGTTCTATTCTTTTCCCAGTGATTTCACATCCTTTTCTTCCCAACTCCTGATCAAAGTTGGGACAGTACCAGAGCTCATGGGGAAGATGGCAAGTCCTTTGTCTAAAGACATTTGATACATCTTGTAGTTGAGCTTTTAATGGACTTAATTTGGGGGAGAGTGATAATCACACTCCTTTTATACAGTATTCTATTTAAACTAATTGGAGCTGTAGTTAATACATATTTCAGGCCACATACCACTTTAAGAATCTAATGAAATCAATGGGCCTTTGCCCCCTGAAAATGAACATACTCAAAAGTTTTCATAGAATTTCAGAGGATTCACAGGTTAGGAACTCCCATATTAGGGGCATGAATTCTCCAAAATATCTTCCCCACAGTATAATGGAGTTTTAGTCTATCTCCTCCTCTGCACTGATGCAAGATAATAGCTATTATTTATTGTCTATTATGTGCAAAGCACTTTAATGAATTAATATTTCTCACAACAACTCTGCAAAAGAGGCATTTTCTCCATTTTACATTTAAGAAAATTGGAACATGGAGAGGTATAGTAAACTTCCTCAAGATCATACAATGAATAGTCTTTAAAGATTTTTCACCCAAGCTGACAACGCACTCTGTGCTTGTCCCATCCAAGCCCATGTCTCTAACTCAAGACATTTATTTCTAGCATAAACTGTATTGCCTATACCACTTCAAAAATATGATTATAAGTATTAATACTGAAAATTATTCAATAAATATTCAGCTATGCCACATATTGTGCTAGATAGTAAAAAAAGAAAAGTTTAAATACACTTGACCCTTGAACAACATAAATTTGAACTGTGCAGGTCCCCTTATATCCAGACTTTCTTCAGTAGGAGACACTACAGTACTATAGGGTCTGAGATTGGTTGAGTCCACAAATGCAGAACTGAAGATACAGAGTGCCCACTGTAAAGTTACATGTGGATTTTCAATGGGGCAGAGGGTCAGTTCCTCAAGCCCTGTGTCAACTGCATAAAGGACATGCCTTGCCTTCTAGGAGCTCACATATACAGCAGAGATATAATTTAATAAGAAAAACACCCACTGGTCAGTCTAATACTGTCACATATAGTTACTACAGGTATATACTTCAGAGATATTGCAGGCTTAGTTCCAGACCACTACAATAAAGCAAATATCACACTAAAGCAAGTCACATGAATGTTTTGGCTTCTCAGTGCATATAAGTTATGTTTAACTATACTGCAGTCTATTTCAAGTGTCCAATAGCATTATGTCTACCAAAAAAAGTACATATCTTAATTTTAAAATACTTTATTGCTAAAAAAAAAAAAAGTGCTAACCATCACCTGAGCCTTCAGTGAGTCATAAGAGTAACAATAATGATCACAGATCACCATAACAAATATAATAATGAAAAGGGTTGAAATATTGCAAGAATTACCAAAATGTGACACAGAGACATGAAGTGAACAAATGCTATTGGGAAAATTGTGCCGATAGACTTACTCTATGCAGGATTGCCCCAACTCTTCAATTTGCAAAAAATGCAGTATCTTCCAAGTAAGCTGAATAAAATGAGATCTACCTATAGTGATTTGCTGTGCTTAAGTACCTGAGCGGGGGGTGTGGGGAACCTTCCATTCATTGTTATGGAGGAAATAATGTCACAAAATGCCACTCCCAGTAATCAATATCTAATCTTCCACTCTACCCCCTATTTTGGAATCAGTTGAGAATGAGCCTAGATCCATTTAATAATTGCGAAATTTGTGATAAGTTACTTTGATAGCTCTGTATCCCAGAGTGTCTGCTTAAACAAAAAACAAACTAGTATAACAAGATTCGGAGAAGCCAATGGCACCCCACTCCAGTACTCTTGCCTGGCAAATCCCATGGACGGAGGAGCCTGGTAGGCTGCAGTCCATGGGGTCGCTAGCAGTCAGACACGACTGAGCGACTTCACTTTCACTTTTCACTTTCATGCATTGGAGAAGGAAATGGCAACCCACTCCAGTGTTCTTGCCTGGAGAATCCCAGGGACGGTGGAGCCTGTTGGGCTGCTGTCTCTGGGGTCGTACAGAGTTGGACAAGACTGACGTGATTTAGCAGCAGCAGCATAACAAGATTATTGTTCCCATAGACTTATTGTGGATTAAAGATCACACTTGTGAAGTCTTGGAACCAAGTGGGCAGTCAGGTAATACTTATCACTTGCTATTGTTTAACAGGTATGTATAGGTGTTTTTTTTTTTTTTTAATTTTATTTTATTTTTAAACTTTACATAATTGTATTAGTTTTGCCAAATATCAAAATGAATCCATCACAGGTATACATGTGCTCCCCATCCTGAACCCTCCTCCCTCCTCCCTCCCCATACCATCCCTCTGGGTCGTCCCAGTGCACTAGCCCCAAGCATCCAGTATCGTGCATTGAACCTGGACTGGCATCTCATTTCATACATGATATTTCACATGCTTCAATGCCATTCTCCCAAATCTTCCCACCCTCTCCCTCTGCAACAGAGTCCATAAGACTGTTCTATACATCAGTGTCTCTTTTGCTGTCTCGTACACAGGGTTATTGTTATCATCTTTCTAAATTCCATATATATGCATTAGTATACTGTATTGGTGTTTTTCCTTCTGGCTTACTTCACTCTGTAAAATAGGCTCCAGTTTCATCCACCTCATTAGAACTGATTCAAATGTATTATTTTTAATGGCTGAGTAATACTCCATTGTGTATATGTACCACAGCTTTCTTATCCATTCATCTGCTGATGGACATCTAGGTTGCTTCCATGTCCTGGCTATTATAAACAGTGCTGCGATGAACATTGGGGTACACGTGTCTCTTTCCCTTCTGGTTTCCTCAGTGTGTAAGCCCAGCAGTGGGATTGCTGGATCATAAGGCAGTTCTATTTCCAGTTTTTTAAGGAATCTCCACACTGTTCTCCATAGTGGCTGTACTAGTTTGCATTCCCACCAACAGTGTAAGAGGGTTCCCTTTCCTCCACACCCTCTCCAACATTTATTATTTGTAGACTTTTGGATCGCAGCCATTCTGACTGGTGTGAAATGGTACCTCATAGTGGTCTTGATTTGCATTTCTCTGATAATGAGTGATGTTGAGCATCTTTTCATGTGTTTGTTAGCCATCTGTATGTCTTCTTTGGAGAAATGTCTATTTAGTTCTTTGGCCCATTTTTTGATTGGGTCATTTATTTTTCTGGAGTTGAGCTGTAGGAGTTGCTTGTATATTTTTGAGATTAGTTGTTTGTCAGTTGCTTCATTTGCTATTATTTTCTCCCATTCTGAAGGCTGCCTTTTCACCTTGCTGATAGTTTCCTTTGATGTGCAGAAGGTTTTAAGGTTAATTAGGTCCCATTTGTTTATTTTTGCTTTTATTTCCGATATTCTGGGAGGTGGGTCATAGAGGATCCTGCTGTGATGTATGTCAGAGAGTGTTTTGCCTATGTTCTCCTCTAGGAGTTTTATAGTTTCTGGTCTTATGTTTAGATCTTTAATCCATTTTGAGTTTATTTTTGTGTATGGTGTTAGAAAGTGTTCTAGTTTCATTCTTTTACAAGTGGTTGACCAGTTTTCCCAGCACCACTTGTTAAAGAGATTGTCTTTAATCCATTGTATATTCTTGCCTCCTTTGTCAAAGATAAGGTGTCCATATGTGCGTGGATTTATCTCTGGGCTTTCTATTTTGTTCCATTGATCTATATTTCTTAAAAGTTCTTATTTTGGATTCTTAGAAATCACTCCAACGTCTTACCCTCAAGTATTTGTCTTTTTATTAGGCTAAAAACTAAGAAAATTAGTAAACTAGCTCAAAAAACTTTTGATCTTTATTTGGAGAAAGATGCCACTTTAAAGATGAAATTGAAAGAGTCATTATATTAAACATAATAATATGTTTTATAATTGCATATGTGTAATAGTTCTGTCAGAGTTAATTTATTATCAGTAGCAGAATGAAGTAGTTAAATGTTATAAATTACTAATCAAGATACCTTGGTTCTCTTCCTGGTTTTGCCACTAAATTCAGTGTAAGAACTTAGACAAGTCACTTCCCTTCTTGGCCTCCATTTTCCATCTGGAAAATGAAGAAGTTGGGTTAGATGGCTTAGCATTTAAGAGCATGGAGTGTGAAGTAGAATGCCTGGAATTGAATTCAGTATTCCCTTCTTGTTAACAGTAAGGCTTACCTCAATTTCTCTATCAGTAAAATGGGAATAATTATGGTGCCAATCTCACAGAATTTGGGAAATGAGATAGCTATTAAAAACAGCACATTTGAATCACTTCTAATGAGGTGGATGAAACTGGAGCCTATTATACAGAGTGAAGTAAGTTAGAAAGAAAAACACCAATACAGTATATTAACACATATATATGGAATTTAGAAAGATGGTAATGATGACCCTATATGTGAGACAGCAAAAAAGACACAGATATAAAGAACAGATTTTTGGACTCTGTGGGAAAAGGCAAGCATGGAATGATATAGCATTGAAACATGTATATTATCATATGTAAAATAGATGACCAATACAAGTTCGATGCATGAAACAGGATGCTCAAAGCCAGTGCATTGGGACAACCCAGAAGGATTGGATGGGGAGGGAGGTGGGAGAGGGGTTTAGGATGGGGGACACATGTACACTGGTGGCTGATTCATGTAAACGTATGGCAAAAACCACCACCATATTGTAAATTAATTAGCCTCCAATTAAAATAAATAAATTAATTTTAAAAAGGAATTTAAAATAGTGGCTGGTACATATATAGGATACTTCATACATATCAGCTATTATTATATTGAGCTGCTGTGGCAAAATTAAAGATTACTGAAGCAACTATGGATACTTGTTCATTAATCAATTAAACAAATTATTTTGAGCACCTACTATGCCCTAGGAACTAGGCTAGGTACTGAGAATACTGATGGTGAGCAAAATTGGACTTTGACTTTCTCCTCATAAAACTTACACTAGTTTTTAAAAATCACTTTAATTATGATCATATGATTTCAAACTGATATAAGAGCTCTGAAGGAAAGGAACATAGTTTTATGAGAACCACTAATAAAGAAACCTGACCTGATACTTGGACTTGCACACCAAGGATAAGTAGGATTGACCTAGGTGAAGAGGAATATGGAAATGAGAGTAGGGAACTTCCCAGAAATACCACATCCAAAGATCCTTTGGCAGAGAGAAATGTGCAGTACTTTAGGAGCTAGAAGACAGCTAGTATGGCTGGAAAGGAGTAGAGAGATGAGATCAGAGAGCAATGCTTCATGTTTTCCAATTTGATGACATTTTAGAGGAATTTTAATTATGAAAATTTGAGATAGTACAATACAAAATATTGAGAGTTTGACGATGTGCAGCTTTTGAAATAGTTCAAATTTAAAAATTATCAGAAAGACCATAATTAGCTTCAAAATGGGCAAGTATGTGAAATAATCTGTTATGCTACTGTAACATTTTTATATTATTTTAGCCATTAAATAGAAATTATTTCCATCTTTAGTCAGAATTATACCAACTTTGAATTAACCACCCTTTCATGAACACACACATAAAATGAAGACATACCTCACATTGTCTTTGGGTTTGATCTTTTTTTAGATCCCACATACAAGTGCCCACTGGCTATTGTAAACAACACTGCCATGAACATTGAGGTGCATGTATATCTCCAAATTAGCACTTTAAAATATATATATATATATATATACACCCAGGAATGGAATTGGTAAATCAAATGGTCATTCTATTTTTCTATTTTGAGGAACTTCCATACTGTTTTCCGCAATGGCCACACCAATTCATAATCCCACCAACAGTGTACAAGGGTTCTCTTTTCTCCATATTCTTGAAGACATTTCTTGCTTGTGGATTTTACGATGATAGCCATTCTGACAGGTGTGAGGTGGTAGCCCATTATGGTTTGGATCTGTATTTCTCTGATGGTTAACAAAGTTGAGCATCTTTTCATATGGCTGTTGACCATCTGTATATCTTCTTTGGAAAAATGTCTATTCAGGTCTTCTACCCATTTTTTAACCTTAGAGTTAGCACTCTAATATATTTTTAGTTTTTTTTTTAATTGGAGGATAATTGTTTAACAGTGTTCTGTTGGTTTCTGCCATATGACAATGTGAATCAGCCGTAAGTATATGCCTCCCTCCCACTCTCCCTTAATCCCACCCCTCTAGGTGATCACAGAGCACAGGACAGGGCTGCCTGTGTTATACAGCAGCTTTCCATTAGCTATTTTACATATAGTAGTATGTACATATGTCAATGCTACTCTCCTGACTTGTCCCACTCTTTCCTTCTGCTGCTGTGTCTGCAAGACTGTCCTCTATGTCTGCATCTCCATTCCCCCCTGCAAATATGTTCATCAGTACCATTTTTTCTAGATTCCATATATATACATTAACATACAGTGTTTGTTTTTCTCTTTCTGATTTACTTCACTCTGTATAATACGCTCTAGGTTCATCCCCCTCATTTCAACTTACTTAAATTCATTCCTTTTTACAGCTGAGTAAATATTCCATTGTATATGTGTACATTGTATATGTATACGTTTTTATCCATTCATGTCGATGGACATCTAGGTTGCTTCCATGTCCTGGTGATTGAAAATAGTGGTACAATGGACATTGGGATACATATGTCTTTTTGAATTATGATTTTCTCCAGGGTATATACCCAGTAGTGGGCTTTCAGGGTCATATGATAGTTTTATTCCTAGTTTTTGCCCATTTTTTCATTTGGTTGTTTGATTTTTTTGATATTGAGTTGTATGAACTGTTTATATGTGTTGTATTAATATATTAACCCCTATAGGTCATATAATTTACAAATGTTTTTTCCCACTCAGTAGATTGCCTTTTTGTTTTGTCAATAGTTTTCTTTTCTGTGCAAAAGCTTTTAAGTGTAATTAGGTCCCATTTGTTATTTTTGCTTTTATTTCTCTTGCTTTAGGAGACAGATCAAAAAATTATTGTAATGATTTATGTCAAAGAGTGATCCACCTATGTTTTCTTGTAAGAGTTTTATGATTTCAGGTTTTCAGTTCAGTTCAGTTCAGTTGCTCAGTTGTGTCTGACTCTGCAACCCCATGAACTGTAGCATGCCAGGCCTCCTTGTCCATCACCAACTCCCAAACACATGTCCATTGAGTTGGTGATACCATCCAACCATCTCATCCTCTGTCGTCCCCTTCTCCTCCTGCCTTCAATCTTTCCCAGCATCAGGGTCTTTGCAAATGAGTCAGCTCTTCGCATCAGGTGGCCAAAGTATTGGAGTTTTGACTTCAACATCAGTCCCTCCAATAAACACTCAGGACTGATCTCCTTTAGGATGGACTGGCTGGATCTCCTTGCAGTCGAAGGGACTCTCAAGAGTCTTCTCCAACACCACAGTTCAAAAGCATCAAGTCTTTGGTGCTCAGCTTTCTTTATAGTCCAACTCTCACATCCATACATGACTGATGGAAAAACCATAGCCTTGACTAGAGGGACCTTTGTTGACAAAGTAATATCTCTGCTTTTTAATATGCTGTTTAGGTTGGCCATAACTTTCCTTCCAAGGAGCAAGCATCTTTTAATTTCATGGCTGCAATCACCATCTGCAGTGATTTTGAGTCCAAAAAAATAAAGTCAGCCACTGTTTCCACTGTTTCCCCATCTATTTGCCATGAAGTGATGGGACTGGATGCCATGATGTTAGTTTTCTGAATGTTGAGCTTTAAGCCAACTTTTTCACTCTCCTCTTTCACTTTCATCAAGAGGCTCTTAGTTTCAGGTTTTACATTTAGGTATTTATTTTTAGTTTATTTTTGTACATGGTGTGAGGAAATATTGTAATTTTTTTTTTACATGTAACTGTCCAATTTTCCCACTACCATGTACCAAAGAGACTGTCTTTTCTCCATTGTATATTCTTGCATCCTTTGTCATAGACTAATTGATCATAGTGTGTGGGTTTATTTCTGGGCTGTCAAGTCTGTTCCATTAATCTATGTGTTTGTTTTGTGCCAGCACTATGTGGTTTGATTACTGTAGCTTTGTAGTATGATCTGACTTCTGGGAACATAATACTTCTAACCTAGTTCTTTTTTCTCAAGGTTACTTTGGCAATTGGGGTTTTTTGTGGTTCTATATGAACTTCAGGATTATTTGTTCTAGTTCTGTGAAAAATGTCATGGATATTTTGATAGAATTGCATTAAATCTGTTTGTTGCCCTGGGTAGTATGGACATTTTAACAATATTAATTCTTCTGATTCAAGGGATACCTTTCCATATCTTTGTATCAACTTCAGTTTCCTTCATCAGTATTTTATAGTTTTGAGAGTGTAGGTCTCTCCTTAACACAATTATAAATGGAATTGTTTTCTTGCTTTCTCTTTCTGATAGTTCATTATTGGTATATAGAAAAGCAACAGATTTTTCTGTGTTAATTGCATCTTTCAACTTTTCTAAATTCATTTATTAGTTCTAGTAGTTTTCTGATGGAGTCTTTGGGGTTTTCTGTATGTAGTATCATGTCATCTGCAAATGGTGTCAGTTTTTCTTCTTTTGCAATTTTGATACCTTTTATTTCTATTACTTGTCTAATTCCTTTCCACTTAGCAGTTCATTCCACAGTTTATTTCTCTATGCATTAATCATAAACAGAAAAGAGAAACCAGGCCCTTTCTTCAGTACTTTGCTTGGAAATCTCAACTAAATCTCCAACTTTACTACTTGCAAGTTTACTTTCTGTCCAAAGTCAGAACATGATTCAGACAAGCTTTTTGACGCTTTATAACGACAATCACCTTTCCTTCAGTGTTCAATAACTTGTTCATTATTTCCTTCTGATTCCTTACAAGAAGTACCTTTAATGTTCATATTACTACCAACTGTCTATTCAATGCAATCTAGATTGTTTTTTTTTTAAATCAAGCACTTCAAAATTCCTCCAACCTCTATCTATTACCCAATTTCAAAGCCATTTCTACATATTTAGGTAATTTTTACTGCAGCACCCCACTTCCCACTACCAAAATCTGTATCAGTTTCCTAAGGCACAGTAACAAAGTACCACAAATTGTGTGGCTTATGAAAACAAAAATGTAATATCTAACAGTTCTTTTTTTTAATATAAATTTACTTATTTTAATTGGCAGCTAATTACTTTACAATATTGTATTGGTTTTGCCATACATCAACATGAATCCACCACGGGTGTACACGTGTTCCCCATCCTGAATCCCCCTCCCACCTCTATCCCCATACCATCCCTCTGGGTCATCCCAGTGCACCAGCCCCAAGCTTCCTGTATCATGCATCAAAACTGGACTGGCGATCTAACAGTTCTGAAGGCAGGGACATGCTCCAAAATCAAGGTGTTGGCAGGGACATGCTCCTTCTGAAACCTAAGGGAGAGAATCCTTCCTTTCCTCTCCCTAGTTATTGGTGATTTGTTGACAATCTTTGGCAATACTTGGCAATACATGTAGCTGTTAAGTGCTTCAATCCCTGCTGTCATCATTATGTGGAGCTTTCCTTGTGTGTGTCTCTGTTTCTCTGTCTCTTCTATTTTTATAAGGACACCAGTCATATTGGATTAAGGGTCCAGCCTACTCTGGTATGGCCTCATCTGCAATGACCCTATTTCTGAATAGGGTCACACTCTGAGGAGCTAAGTGGTATTATTTTAACATATCTTTTGAGGAAGCACAATTCAACGCATATCAGACATGATGACTGAAACAAAAAATTAAGACTCCATCTGATACTCAAAACAATAATATTTTAAAATTAGGAGGCTACAAGAACCTAAATGGAAGTAAGATTTCCACATTACAATTGAGATGTGATATCACCAGACTGTAATAAGTCGTGTATGGATAGTGTAATATCCAGAGCAACCACTAAGAAAGCTATAGAAAATAATACACCCCAGAGAACTACACATAAATAAATATAAAATTGTAAAAATTGGTCAAATAACCACAGGAAGGCAATAAGAGAAAGACAGTGGAATAAAAAACAGTGGAAATGAACAGGAAATAAAGAATAAAATGATAAACTTAAGTATTAACAAATTAATGATCATCTTAAATTTAAATGGTCTAAACACATTTAAATGGTCTAAACTATTCAAAAGGCAAAGATTGGGCAAGTAAATTAAAAATAAAATAAAATACAGCCCAACTATGTACTGGTTATAAGAAACTCACTTCAACTTTAATGATATAGATGAGTCGGGGGAAAAGAGATGGAGAGAGATATACCATGTAAACATAAATTAAAAAGAGCAGAAGTGCCTACATAATGTCAGATAAAGTATACTTCAGAGAAAAGACTATTACTAGATACAAATAAAACCTTTAAATAGAATAAAAAGGTAAATCCACCCAGATTTAATAATCCTAAATGTGTACACATCAAAAACCTAAGTCCAAGAATTCACAAAGCAAAAATTTATAGAGCCAAAATACGAAATAGACAAATCAACCATTAGAAACTCCCATATCTCACTCTCAGCAACTGATAGATCTACTTACTACACAGAAAGTCAGTAAGGATATAGAAGTACCCATCAACCAACAGTATCTAATTAGGATATATAAGACACCCCACCCAAAAATAGCAGAAATTTTTTAAGAGCTTATGGAACATTCATCAGGCTTCCCTGATAGCTCAGTTGGTAGAGAATCTGCCTGCAATGCAGGAGACCCTGGTTTGATTCCTGGGTTGGGAAGATCTGCTGGAGAAGGGATAGGCTACCCACTCCAGTATTCTTTGGCTTCCCTGGCTCAGCTGGTAAAGACTCTGACTGCAATGCAGGAGACCTGGGTGCAATCCCTGGGTTGGGAACATCCCCTAGAGAAGGGAAAGTCTACCCACTCCAGTATTCTGGCCTGGAGAATTCTATGGACTGTATAGTCCATGGGGTCACAAAGAGTCAGACAGGACTGAGCAACTTGCACTTCATTATGGAACATTTATCAAGGTAGACCATACCATGAAACAAACTTCAATAAATTTAAAAGAATTGAAATCCTACAGAATGTGTTCTCTGACCGCAATGGAGTCAAACTTGAAGTCAATAATAGAAAGACAGGGAAATCATGAAATGTGGAAATAAGACTTCTAAATAATTCATCAGTCAAAAAGGAAGTCTTGAAAGGAAAAAAAATAGCTAAATGTAAATGGAAATACAAAATACCAAAATATGTGCAATGGCAGTTAAAGTGCTAAGAGGGAAATTTATAGCACTAACTGCTTACATTGGAAAACAGGAAAGGTCTCAGAGCAGTAATCCTACTTCTAACTCAAGAAACTAGAAAAAGAAAAGCAAAACAAAGCCAGAGTAAGAAGGAAGGAAATAATAAAGAGCCAAAATCAACAATATTGAAAACCTGAGCAAAATCTAGGTAAGAGAAAAGATCAATAAAACTGAATCTATATTGCACTTGAAAATATGTAGGTTATTTTCAAATATCTATTTTTTAATTAAATTTATTTATTTTTAAATGAAACACATATAAATATTTTTAATGATAAAAGGTACAATTCACAAAAGAGATGGACATCATAAACCATTAGACACCTAACAAAGAAACAAAGATACATAAAGCAAAAATCAGAAGAAATATCAGGGAAAAGCAAAAATCTATAATCATAGTGAGACATATTAACATTTCTCTGAGAATACTTTATCAAGTGCAGAAAAACAAGAATAGGAGGATCTTGAATTATGTCACTAATACTTTAAAAATAATAGATTTCTATTTAACTAATTTATATTAATCATATGCTACACAAATATATTTAAAATTTTGTATCTCATACATTGTTATTAGATTTCCATAGGACATTTAGAAAAACTGATGAAAAGATAAGCATTACTAAATTTCAAAAAATAGAATTATTTTTTGTGTGTGATACAGTTTTATATATAAGCACATATATTATTTTTGAAATTACTTTTCATTGACTATAGTTCCCTGTGTTAGACAGTAAATCTTTGTTGTTTGTTGCACATCTGTTTTATTAATTAGAAATCTGGCATTCTATTTATATTAAGTCAAACAAGTGGAATCAAAATGTCATAAAATTTTTAGCTAGGCAAAAATTCATAAGTTTTCTGAAATACATATATTATACACATTATGTATATATGTATACAAGAGCTTTTCTACTATGTGTGATAAAGGCTTGAGAAAGAACATCAAAAAAAGAAGATATGGGGAAATTGGAAAGCATAAACTAAATGAAATGGGAGCACTGAATGTGAAATAGAAAAAGTGAAACAAACCAGATAAAAGTAAAAGATCCTCATAGAGTCCAGTTGTTTTTAAACATGACTGCTCATTAGGAACGTATCTGGAGTGCTGGTGAATAAAATGCAATTCCTGGGCATTTGTATTTTTCAAAAAATTCCAAGATGATTCTGATATACATCTAGATTTTTAAAAGTGATTACAGGTTTTTCTATTAAATGGTAGTTTTGGTCATATAGAGTTCTATTCTTTTTCTGTTAACCAACACAATGGTATTAAGTGAGTAATAGTTACCTAATCACAATAGTAAATGATGTTTATCAGTTTTCACAATCAATAACCAGACAAAAAATTAAAGATGATTACAATTGAAAGCCATAACGGGAATGTGACTAACCTAACAATATAAAACAATTACTTACAATTTTGGGGGTCAAGCAGAGTGATGTGGAAGTACATACATGCACATGTTTTCATCTGCTCAGCCAGTCTATGTCTTTTGGTCAGAGCATTTAGTTCATTTACATTTAAGGTTATTATCCATATGTATGATCCTATTATCATTTTCTTAATTGTTTTGGGTTTATTTTCTGTAGGTAGGGTTTTTCCTTCTCTTGTTTTCTGCCTAGAGAAGTTCCTTTAGCATTTATTGTAAAGCTGATTTGGTGGTGCTGAATTCTCTTAACTTTTGCTTGTCTGGAAAGCTTTTGATTTCTCCATCAAATCTGAAGGAGAATCTTGCTGGGTAGAGTATTCTTGGTTGTAGGTTCTTCTCTTTCATCACTTTAAATATATCATGCCATTCCCTTCTGGCTTGTAGAGTTTCTGTTGGGAAATCAGCTGATAGCCTGATGGGGGTTCCCTTGTATATTGTCATTTTCCCCTTGTTGCTTTTAATATTTTATCTCTGTCTTTAATTTTTGTCAGTTTGATTACTATGTGTCTTTGTGTGTTCCTCCTTGGGTTTATCCTGCCTGGGACTATCTGTGCTTCCTGGACTTGGTTGACTGTTTCCTTTCCCATGGTATGGAATTTTTCAGCTATGATCTCTTCAAGTATTTTCTCAGGTCCTTTCTCTCTTTCTTATCCTTCTGGGACCCCTATAATGTAGGGGACAGCACTTAATGTTGCCCCAGAGGTCTCTTAGGCTGTCTTAATTTCTTTTAATCATTTTTTCTACTTTCTGTTCTGCTGCAGTGATTTCCACCATTCTGTCCTCCAGGTCATTTATCAGTGCCTCTGCTTCAGTTATTCTGCTATGGATTCCCTCTAGTGTACTATTCATCTGTTTGTTTGTTCTTTAGTTCTTATAGGTTTTTGGTAAACATTTCTTGCATCTTCCCCATTGTTTTCCTGAGATCCTGAATCATCACTATCATTATTCTGAATTCTTTTTCTGGAAGGTTGCCTATCTCCACTTCAATTAGTTGTTTTTCTGGGCTTTTAACTTGTCCCTTCATCTGGGACATAACTTTCTGCTTTTTCATGCTGATAACTTTCTGTAATGTGATTTTTGTTTTAGTTGTTGTGAGACTGTGGTTGTTCTTGTTTCTTCTGTCTGCTCTCTGATGGAGAAGGCTAAGTGGCTTGTGTAAGCTTCTTGATGGGAGGGACTGCTGGTGGGAAAAACTGGGTCTTGCCTTAGTAAAGTTTTAATCCAATTATCTGCTCATGTGTGGGGTTGCACTCCTTCCCTGGTAGTGTTTTGACCATAAGTGACCCAGACCTCGGGTCTACCGGCTCTGTGGTTGGGTTAATGGTGACCTCCAAGAGAGTTTACACCATGGGGGATATTTCAGGACTGCTGCTGCTCGTGCCCCCATCCCTCTGGTGAGCCTCTGCCCACCCACACTTTCACAGGAAACCCTCCAACACTAGCAGGTAGTTTCTGTTCATTCTCCTGTGGGGTCACTGTTCCTTTCCTCTGAGTCTTGGTGCATGCAAGGTTTTGTTTGTGCCCTCCAAGACTGAAATGTCTGTTTCCCCTAGTCCTGTGGAAGTCTTGTAATCAAATCCCACTGGCCTTCAAGGTCAGATTCCCTGGGGATTCTCAGTCCTTTTGTCAGATTCCCAGGCTGGGAAGTCTTACATGGGATTCAGAACCTTCACAACGGTGGGAGAACTTCTTTGGTATTATTGTTCTCCAGTTTGTGGGTCACCCACCTGGTGGGTATGGGATTTGATTTTATTGTGATTGTGCCCCTCCAACCATCTTGCTGCAGTTTCTTCTTTGTCTTTGAACATGGGGTATACTTTTTTGGTGAGTTCCAGTGTTGATGGTTGTTCAACAGCTAGTTGTGATTTTGGTGCTCTTGCAGGAGGAGATGAGCGCATATCCTTCTATTCTGCCATCTTGAACCAGAATGGTTATTTTCAAATATCTTTTGATATTGATTCCTAACGTAACTCCACAGTGATAAGAGAACAGACTCTATAGTTTCAATACCTTTAGACCATGAAACTTTTGCACCTTGTTTCATGTCCCTGGATATGTTCCAGTGTTTCCTGGTTTATACTCTATGGGGACTTGAATAGAATTTGTATCCTGTGGTTGTGTGAAAATTGTTTAAATATTAATTATGTTGAATTGGTTCATAGTGCTTTTCAGATCTGTATCTTCCTACTTTTCTGTCTATTCATTCTATTAATTGAGTTTGATATTGAATCTCCAATGAAAAATCTTAACTTATCTACTTAAAAAATAATTATAATATATTGTGGAACTATAAAAAAAACTGTGAATCTACACTATCTAAAAATAAAACTTTAATAATTAAAAATAATAAAGAAATAATTTTAAACGGTAAAAAGGCATAAACTATTATTGGAAACATAAATGATACTCAAATGCCACCTTTCCTAAACATCTTATTTAAAATCACACCTGCACAATTACATCAGTCAGGGTTCCCCAGGGAAATATAATATATATGTTTATATATATATAATTTTATTTTAAGGAATTAGAACATGTGATCATGTGATTGTGACTGTGGGGCCTGGCAAATCTGAAATCTGTAGACCAGGCCAGCAGGCTGCAAACTCAAGAAGAGTTGATGCTGCAGTCTTGAGTGGGATCTAGGGCAAATCCCGCAGGATGGAAATTAGGCAGAATGCAACACCTCAGCCTTGAGGCAGAATTTCTTCCTCCAGGAAATCTCAGTTTTTTCTCTTATATCCTACAACTAATTGATGAAGCTCACTCACATTATCAAATGTAATCTTTACTTCAAGTCAACTGATTGCATATTTTAACTACATCTAGCATACACCATCACCTATGTAAGTGCTTGATTAAATAACTGGATACAATAAACTAGCCAAGTTGATACATAAAATGAACTATCACAGTCCCACTCTTGTCCAATGGGTATCCATACACATATCTCTAAATAAATACAATAACAAAGTCATTTACAACTGAAAAATGTGCTAACTTTTTCACCATAAGAGTATGCAAAGTCTTTGAATCACTCCTCTCCTTGATATCCTGTAACTCAAATACTATGATGTAAATTTAATTATCGTTAATGCATCTCATGTTCTATGAGGAGATAATGGAGGGAGAAAGGCATTTGACATAAATATACACCCAAATATATTCATAAAAATAAGGATTATGTATTATAACAATTATAGCCATTTTTCCTGCAACTGGTCACATGGTCATAACTGGTGTTCATAACTACCTCATTCCACTTCTTAGTCCATATTCCTTTTGACCTTGGCAAGCACCTTAGCTGACTGTGGTTCTATGCCTGATGAAGCCATTCAAACCTTCGTTCCTGAAAGGTTTAAGCCATTAGTAGTCCCACCGAATTGAGTTATTATAGCTTTACATTGATTTTAATCACAAGAATAGTAGTATTAAGAGATGGATGCCTTAAGGAACCTAAGGTATTCCATACAAGCTCTTCCTTACCTCCATTGTGTTGTAGAGTTCAGTTTCTCCTTAGTAATTAGGATCAATCACTTTAGCCAATAAAGTATCTCCCTTCATTGTCTGTTGATTCAAAGGCATGAGGAGCCCAAAGTGGCAAGGTGACACTCTTAACTACAAATACAATGAAGTCACTGTTGTGTCTCCTGGTGGAAGCATTCCAGTCTTTGGAACTAAGACCTGTAGATCTGCAGAGTATAAGGCTGCAGAAACAGAAAGCCAAATTTATGCTATTGGATAACTATGGTAATAATAGTGGTGCCACTCCCATTTCCACCCCTTGGGTCCTAGACCCATAAATTTTGGCTATAGGAGGAACAGTACCATGTATTGGATGCTGATTTAAGGTATGTACAAATTCCTGGAGAACATGCCTCAGCCCTGCAAATATTGTCACCCAGATGGTACTGTAATTGAGCCTTCATACAGCCATTCCATGGTTCTATCAATGCAGCTGCTTCAGGATGAGGGGAAACATGGTAAGACTAGTGAATTCCATGAGCATGGCCCTGTTGCCACACTTCAAGTACTATGAAATGAGATCCATGATCAGAAGCAATGCTGTTTGAAATACATGGTAGTGGGTAAGGTATTCTGTAAGTCCACAGAGTGTATTTTGGGCAGAAGAACTGAATGGTGGGAAGACAAGTCCATATCTAATGCATTTGTTCCAGTAAAACTAAAGGGCTGTCCCCTCTATGATAGAGGTGGTCAAATGTATTAATAAGCCACCTGCCACCAAATAACTGGCTTGATCACCCCTGGAAATTGTGTCTGATCAGAGACAAAGCAATGGTTTCTGCTGCTAACAGACTGAGCACTGAGCAGTGGGTGGAGACAAGTTGTCCTTGATGAGTGGAACTTGATGTTTCTAAGCCCATGCATAAATTCCATGCCTATCACCATGGTCACTTTGTTCATGAGTCTCTTGAGCAATGACAGGAGTGGCTGAGGAAAGTGGCTCATGGCTATCCAGGGAACAGATCATCTTATCCACTTGATTATAAAAATCCTCCTCTGCTGATGTCACTCTTTGGTGAGCATTCACATTGGATGCAAATATCCAGTTTTGTGAAGGGTTTTGCCCATTCAAAGAGGCATACCCACATACGTCTTCCCTGGACCTCTTCATCACCAATTTTCCAATCATGTTCCTTCCAAGCCCCTGCTTACCCATCTAAATCATTGGCTACAGTCTATGAATTGGTATATATACACTCATACCTCTGACCATTTCTGTTTCAAAGTAAAAATGAACAAGCATGTTCACTGCTCAAAGTTCTGAACACTGGAAAGATTTCACTTCATCACTGTCCTTCAGGGATGTCCCACAAAGAGGTTGTAGTGGTGGAACAGTCTACTTTTAAGTGTTGCATGCATTTCAAGCAGAACCATCTTGATATGCATGTATATCAAGCAGGCCCAAGTTTTCTCTTCTTCAGTCAACTGATTATAGAGAACTCCCCATGAGGCAATAGATATAGATTGAGAGAAAGGAGGTAATATAGGACTTCCCTGGTGGCTCAGATGGTAAAGCGTCTGCCTACAATGTGGGAGACCCGGGTTCGAGCCTTGGGTGGGGAAGATCCCCTGGAGAAGGAAATGGCAATCCACTCCAGTACTATTTCCTGGAAAATCCCATGGACAGAGGAGCCTGGTAGGCTACAGTCTATGGGATTGCAAAGGGTCAGACACGACTGAGCGACTTCACTTTCACTTTCATAGAAGTAGTAGGGGCCATAAGCATTTGAGACATTTATTTATTTTATTTACCTGTGCCTTCAGAGCCTGCTAAAGCATAATTTTATATACCACTTCTATTTGCTAGTGGAGTGCCAGTGTGCATAGCCAACATTATGGGTTTGTGTGGGAATCAATATCCACTTCATGATGAGCATCTCAGGTCTCATAGTAATTTTGTGGCTCATGGTTAAGTGTTCAGTCTCGACTAAAGCCCAATAGCAAGCAGCTAAAAGCTATTTCTCCAAAGGAGAGTGGTTATCTGCAGAGGCTCGCAGGGTTTTGCTTCAAAATCCTAAGTGCATACACTATGATTGACTTATAAGGTCCTACCAAAGGCCCCAAATAGAATCCCTATCTGCCACTGACAAATACCACTTCAAGTGACACTGGATCTGCTAGATCATATGGCCCAGTGGCAGAGCTGTTTGTACAGCAGCCTGAACTTGTTGCAAAGCTTTCTCTTCTTCTGGGCTCCATGCAGAGATAGTGGTTTTTTAGATCACTTGGTAAATGGATCAGAGTAGCACATCCAAATGAGAAACATAACTTCAAAATCCAAAAAGTCCCACTTGGCATTTGGTCTATATTTTGGTTGTAGGAGGGGTCAGATGCAGCAACTTAGCCATCCTAGGGATATCTTCACATAACACCATTGAGCCCCTAGAAGTTTCACTGAGATAGAAGGCTCCAGAATTTTGTAGGATTTATATCCCACCCTCTGACACATAAATGTCTTTCCAGTAAGTTTAGAGTGGTTTCCACTTCTGGCTCACCAGGTCCAATCAGCACAATGTCATCAATGTAATGAAGTAGTATGGTGTCTTATAGAAGTAAAAGGCAAAGTAAAAGATCTCTATGAAGTATGAAAATTAGGAGTAGAGCAATGGATATACTTGCAACAAGACAGTACTGCTGCTTTGGAAGTTGAAAGCAAACTGCTTCTGGTGGTGTTTACTAACAGGCATTGATAAAAGGCATTTGACAGATCAACAACTGAAATATCCCCAGATACCAAGGGATATATTAGTTTTCTCAAGCAAAGAAACCACATCTGGAATAGCAACAGCAATTGGTCTCAACATCTGGTTAAAGTTATGGTAATCCTTTGTCATTTTCTAAGGCACATCTGTCTTTTACATAAGCCAAATAGGCAAACTAAATGTGGGTGTGGTGGTAATTAACACCCCTTCATCTTTCAAGTCATTAATGGTGGCACTAATCTCTGCAGTTCCTCTAGGAATGTGGTGTTGCTTTTGGTTTCCTATTTTTCTGGTAGAAGCAGTTCTAGTGGTTTCCTCTTGGCCTTTCCTACCATAATAGACTTCACTACATAGGTTAGGGAACCAATGAAAGGATTATGCCAGTTACTGACTATATCTGTTCCAACTATGCATTCCAGATCAGAAAAATAACCACAAGACAGATTTGAGGAACCACTGTTTCCACTGTGAGATGGACCTGAGCTATCCATTATCACTTGACTTGCATGAGTCTTACTCTGACTAGTGGAGTATACTGTTCTTTTGGTTCTCCTAGAATTAATGTCATTTCAGAGCTCATGATCAATAATTCCTGAAAGTCTGATTATTTATTTTTCCCCAGCGCCTTCTTTACCACTGTAAATAGAGTCATTAATGTATTTAAACCTAATAGATTAGAGAAGCAATTCCAGAAACTCCAGAACCAACTCATAAAACTTATCCTTGGGAGTTCCCTGGTGATCCAGTGGTTAAGACTCTATGCTTCCACTACAGGGGGCACAGGTTCCATCCTGGTCAGGGAACTGAGATCCCATGTGCTGTGTGGCATGGCCAAAACAACAACAATAATAAAAATGAAAATTTATCCTTAAGATTCTGTCTTCTCAAGCCAAACTGTACATTTGTCATGGTTCTTCAGATAAACAGAACAAATAGGACATAATATATATATATATATAATTATATACAATGCATTAATATATTTATAGTAAGACATTTATCTTTAGGAACTGGCTCACACAATTGCAGGGACTGTCAGTCATAAATCCATAAAGCAGGTCATCAGGCAGGAAACTGCAAGAAGTGATGCTGCAATCTTGAGGTAGAATTCTTTCTCCTCCAAGAAACTTCAGGTTTTCTCTTAAGACTTTCAACTGATTGGTGAGGTCCACCCACATTATTTAGGGCTTCCCAGGTGGCTCAGTGGTGAAGAATACACCTGTCAATGCAGGAGATACAATTTCAATCCCTGGGTCAGGAAGATCCCCTAGAGAAGGAAATGACAACCCACTCCAGTATTCTTGCCTGGAAAATGTCATGGACAGAGGAACCCGGCAGGCTAGAATTTCTGTTATTGCATCTTTTCTCATACAGAACTGAGCAACTGAGCATACACGCAAGCCCCCACATTAATTAGGGTAATCTTTAAGTCAACTAATTGTAGATGTTAACCACATCTGTAAAATACCCTCACAGCAACATCTAGGTTAGTTCTATTAAAAAACTGGGTAGTATAGCCTAGCCAAGTTAACAATTAAGATTAACCACCATTGCACTCTATATTCACTTTCCCAGTCTTATTTTTTTCTAATTTATCTGATATAACACATTCTGTATTTTCTTTAGATATTTTGAGTTTTGTCTATCTCCCCCAACTTCAATGTACTCTTCAGAATGCAGGAGATTTTGTCTTCTTTGTTCTCTCTTGTAACACAGCTCCTAGAATAGCGTCTGGCACATATTGTGGAGTAAATAAATATTTGTGCACTGAACTAACTGCTATTCAGAAAGTGAGTCATATTCAGTAAAATTGAAAATATGTACAAACCAGTGGTTATCAGTGGGGAGAAGTAAGCAGTGGGGGGAGCAATATAGGGATAAAGGATTAAGAGGTACAAACTATTGGGCATAAAATAAGCTACATGGATATGATGAACAACACCAGGAATATAACCAATATTTTATAATAACTATAAATAGAATATAACCTTTAAAATTGTGAATCACTATATTGTCCCTCTGTAACATATAACACATTATGATCAATAATAATTCGATTTAAAAATAGGATTAAAATGATCTGAAGCAAGTATAAAAAATGTCAACATTCAGTTAAGTCTAGCTAATAAAAACATGGGTGTCTGATTTTTTGTCCTTTTGTGTATTTGAGCTAATAACTGGTAATAAAAATATAATGGTAGATAATGTCCAGTTTCAAATGGCAACAATAAAAACCCTCAGGACGTAAAAATATGAAACTTAAAAGATCTGTATGAAGAAATCTTTTATATACTTTTGACAATCACAGAGTCTTCAATTTTCTGTTACTGGATGGGACTACTCATAGTACAAAGATGTTCTTTCTTGTATGTATTACTATATAAGTTTAATCTGACCTTTTAAAGACAACAATAGAATTTTTTGAAACTGAAAAACTGATTCTTAAGCTAATATAAAGAAAAGCTCATATCAAGAAAAGTAAGAAAAATTCTGGAAAAAATACTAATGAGGAGGAAATTGGTCTTATGAGATATTAAAGTATATTATAAAGATACAGAAATTAAAAGAGCTGTGTGGTACTGATATATGAATTAAATGCCCAAATCTTACCTCATCTATGACTTTTCTCTATTCTGCTCTAACTTCCTATTCTAAGCCACTGTTATCTCTCACCTAGATTACTACAATATCCTTACTCCCTACTTGCACCCTGCACACTACCCCACCATACAGTCCATTCTCCACACAGCAGCCAAAATGATCTTTTGAAAGCATAGACTATGTCATTCCTCTGCTAGAAACCATGAAGAGATAGTCACATCAGTGGAAAAAAGAGTTTAGAAATAGGTTCAAATACATAAAAGAGATTGATATATGATAAAGGTAAAATTTCCTATTTACCTTTTTTTATTATTTATTATTTAATTATAATAAATTATATTATATTATATTATTATTAATTTATTTATTTATTATTTAATAAATGGTGTTGGGACAACTAACTAGTCATTTTAAAAAATAAAATGGGTTCCTGGATTCACTCTTCTCCCTAAAAAGGAGTTTTTGAATGTTATATTAAAAAATGAAACCTTATAAAACTAATTTACTACCTTGTGTGGGAAGGAACAGGTAGTGACTGTGTGGGAGTACCATGGATACTGTCCATGTTCTATTTATTGATCTGGATGCTGGTTACAGGGAAGTATTCAGTTTACAAAAATTCACTGAACTACATTTATGACATGTGATAATAATCACTTTTATGTACATTATATTTAATAAAATTTTAAAATAAGGAAAATAATGAAGTTACCAGAGAAAAGATTGATGAATTTGACTACATAAAAATCATGGGCTTTATTTCCTACATGCGAAAAATGCTATAAATAAAATCAAAAGGCACATGAGAAACTGGGGAATAGTTTGTAACACATATAACAAACAATTTCCTTAATATATAGTTAATAAGGGAAATTACCAAAATTGCTTAATAGAAAAATCGGCAAGGGAATCCCCCAATACTCCAGTTAGGACTCAGCACATTCACTGTCAAGAGCCTGGAACTAGGTTGGGTAACTAGAATCCCAAAGTCTCCAACAAAAAGAAAGAAAGAAAAATGGACAAAATATATGTTAATACTCATAGTAAAATATACAAATAAGTTTTCTTTAAAACTTTTTATTTTGTATCGGAGTATAGCCCATTAACAATGTTGTGATAGTTTCAGACGAACAACAAAGAGACTCAGTCATGCATATGCATGTTTCCATTCTCCCTCAAACTCCCCACCCATCCAGCCTGCCACCTAGCATTGAGCAGAGTTCCCTGTGTTATACAGTAGGCCCTTGTTGGTCATCCATTTTAAATGTAGCAATGTGTACGTGTCCATCCCAAACTCCCTCCCTTCCCCTCTTTCCCTTCCCCCAGCAACCACAAGTTTGTTCTCTAAGTCTGTGAGTCTGTTTCTCTTTCATAAATTGTTTGTTTGTATTAATTTTTTAGATTCCACACATAAGCCATGTCATATAATGTTTGTCTTTCTGTCTGGTTTACTTCGCTCGGTATAACACTTCCTAGGTGTATCCATTTGCTGCAAGTGGTATTGCTTCATTCTTTTTATGGCTGAGTTATATTTCTCTAACTCTGTTTTTCTTTCTCAAGATTGCTTTGGCCATTCAGGGTCTGTTGTGTCACCAAACAAATTTAAAAAATTTTTGTTCTAGTTCTGTGAAAAATGCCATTAGCAATTTGATAGGCATTGCATTGACTCTCTATATTGCCTTGGGTAGTATAGTCATTTTGAAAATATTCATTCTTCCAATCCATGAATATGATATATCTTTCCCTCTGTTTGTGTCTTATTCGATTACTTTCATTAGCATCTTACAGTTTCCAGAGTATGGGTCTTTTGTATTCTTCAGCAGGTTTATTCCTAGGTATTTTATTCTTTTTGATGATTAAATGGTTTTTATTTTTCAACTTGTTGATGTAGTGTACCACATTGATTGATTTGTGGATATTGAGAAATCCTTGCATCCCTGGTATAAATCCTACTTGATCATGGTATATGGTCTTTTTAACGTATTGTTGGATTCAAAACATTAGTAATGTGCAAAGGATTTTTGCATCTATGTTCATCAGGGATATTGGCCTGTAATTTTCTTCTTTTGTGTGTGGCATCTTTGGCTAGTTTTGGTATCAGCATGATGGTAGCCTCACAGAATACATTTGGAAGTTTTCCTTCTCTGCAATATTTTGGAACAGTTCCAGAAGGATAGGTGTTAGTTCTCTAAATGCTTCATAGAATTCACCTGTGAAGCCATCAGGTCCTGGACTTTGGTTTTTGGGGAGTTTTTCATCACAGCTTCAATTCAGTGCTTGTGATTGGTCTTTTCATATTTTCTGTTTCTTCCTGGTTCAGTCTTGGGATACTGTATCTTTCTAAGAATTTGTCCATTTCTTCCAGGTTGTCCATTTTATTGGCATACAATTGCTTTCTTATGTTGTTTTGTATTTTTGTGGTGCAAGTTGTAATTTCTGCTTTTTTGTTTCTAATTTTATTGATTTGGGCCCTCTCCCTTTTTTTCCTGATGAGTCCGGCTAAAGGTTTATAAATTATGTTTGTCTTTTTAATGAAGCAACTTTTAGTTTCATTGATCTTTGCAATTGTTTTCTATGCCTCTATTACATCCATTTCTGCTCTGATCTTTATGATTTCTTTTCTTTCACTATCTTTAGGTTTGTTTTTGTTCTTCTTTGTCTAGTTGTTTTAGGTGTAAGGTTAGATTATCTATTAGAGATTTTTCTTGTTTCTTGAGGTAAGATTGTATTGTTATAAACTTTTCTCTTAGAATTGCTTTTGCTGAATCCCATAGATTTTGGACTGTTGTGCTTTCATTTACAAATATAAATGAAAATTACATTTTCATTTCCATTTGTCTATAGGTGTTTTCTGATTTTCTCTTTGATTTTGTCACTGATCCATTGCTAGTTTAGTAGTATAGTTTACTTGCCACGTATTTGTGTACATATGTGTGTGTGTGTGTCACCCCATGAACTGTAGATGCCAACCTCCTCTGTCCCTGGGATTTCCCAGGTAGGAATACTTGAGTGGGATGTCATTTTATTCTCCAGGGGGTCCTCCCAACCCAGAGGTTGAATCTGAGTCACATTGACAGGCAGATTCTTTACCGCTGAGCCATTTCATGAATCATAGCCTTATCATATCAAAGGGGCTTGTGTAACTCAAAAAAGCTATGAACCATGCTTCTCAGGGCCACCCAAGATGGATGGTTGAAAACGAAGAGTTCTGACAAAACATGGCTCACTGGAGAAGGAAACCACTCTAGTATTCTTGCCTGGAGAACACTTTGGATAGTATGAAAAGCAAAAAGATATTACACTGGAAGGTGAGCCCTCCAGGTCAGAAGGTGTCCAATATGCTACTGGGGAAGAGTGAAGGACAATTACTAATAGCTCCAGTAAGACTGAAGCAGCTGGGCCAAAGTGGGAAAAACACTCAACTGTGGATGTGTCTGGTGGTGAAAGTAAAGTCTGATGCTATAAAGAACAATATTGCTTAAGAAACTGAAACGTTAGGTCCATGAATCAACGTAAATTGGATGTAGTCAACCAGGAGATGGCAAGGTTGAGTATCAACATCTTAGGAATCAGTGAACTAAAATGAACAGGAATGTGTTCAATTCCTGGGTTGGGAAGATCCCCCGGAGAAGAGCATAGGCAACCCACTCCAGTATTCTCACCTGGAGAACACTGGACAGAAGAGCCTGCTGAGCTACAGTCCATGGGGTTGCAAAGAGTTGGACACCATTGAGTGACTAACACTTACCTACTTACCAATCTAATGGCAAAAAGTGAATAGGAACTAAAGAGTCTC
Source organism: Bos taurus (assembly GCF_002263795.3). Classification (NCBI taxonomy): domain Eukaryota; kingdom Metazoa; phylum Chordata; class Mammalia; order Artiodactyla; family Bovidae; genus Bos; species Bos taurus. Next base: position 76,461,532 of record NC_037357.1, read on the forward strand.
TTTTTAAAATTTTATTTTTAATTGAAGGGTACTTGGTTAAAAATATTGTGTTGGTTTCTGCCATACACCAACATGAATCAGTCATAGGTATACATATGTGCCCTCTCTCTTAAAACTTCCTCCCACTTTCCACCCCATTCCACCACTCTTAGGTTGTCACAGAGCCCTGGTTTGAGTTTCCTGAGTCATATAGCAAATTCCCACTATCTACTTTACATATGGTAGTAGATATTTTTCCATGCTACTCTCTCCATTTATCCTACCCTTTCCTTCCCCCACGCTGTGTCCACAAGTCTGTTCTCTATGTCTAAAAATATGGAATGCTTCAGAAATTTGCGTGTCATCCTTGCACAGGGGCCATGCTAATCTTCTCTGTACATTCCAAATTTAGTATTTGTGCTGCCAAAGTGAACACTAAAGACCCTCTTGATGAGGGTGAAAGAGGAGAGTGAAAAGCTGGCTTGAAACTCAACATTTAAAAAATTAAGATCATGGCATCCATCCCATCATGTCATGGCAAACATAAGGGGAAAATGTGGAAACAGTGACAGATTTTATTTTCTTCAGCTCCAAAATCACTGCAGATGTTGACTGCAACTATGAAATTAAAAGATGCTTGCTCCTTGGAAGGAAAGCTATGTCAAACCAGACATCTGTACATGACTACTGGAAAAACCATAGCTTTGACTATATAGACCTTTTTATTTATTTTGTTTTTATTTTCATTATTCCAGGAGGTGCTTCAAAAAAGATCTTACTGTGATTTATGTCAAAGAGTGTTTTTCCTATGTTTTCCTCTAAGAGTTTTATAGTATCTGGTCTTACATTTGTTGTTGTTGCTGTTGTTCAATCACTAAGTCATGTCTGACTCTTTGTGACCCCATGGACTGCAGCAAGCCAGGCTTCTCTGTCCTTCACTATCTCCTGGAGTTTGCTCATGCTCATGTCCACTGAGTCAGTGATACCATCCAACCATCTCACCCTCTGTTGCCCACTTCTCCTCCTGTCCTCAATCTTTCCCATCATCAGGATCTTTTCCAGTGAGTCATCTCTTCCCATCAGGTGGCCAAAGTATTGGAGCTTCAGCTTCAGCATCAGTCCCTTCAATGAATATTCAGGGTTGATTTCCTTTAGGATTGACTGATTTGATCTCCTTGAAGTCTAAGGGACTCTCAAGAGTCTTATCCAGAGCCACAGTTTGAAAGCATCAATTCTTGGGAAAGCATCAATTCCTTGGTGCTCAGCCTTCTTTATGGTCCAACTCTCACATCTGTACATGACTACTGGAAAAACCATAGCTTTGACTATGCAGGCCTTTTTAGGTCTTTAATCCATTTTGAGTTTATTTTTATGTATGGTGCTAGGTAGTGTTCTAATTTCATTCTTTTACATGTAGCTATCCAGATTTAACAGCCCCACTTATTGAAGATACTCTCTTTTTTCCATTGTTTATTCTTGCCTCCTTTGTTATAGATTAGGTGACCATAGGTACATGGGTTTATCTCTGGGCTTTCTATCCTGTACTATTGATTTATATTTCTGTTTTTGTGCCAGTACCATACTGTTTTGATTACTATAGCTTTTTAGTATAATTTGAAGTTGGGGAGCCTGTTTCTTCCTGCTCCATTTTTCTTAAGAGTACTTTGACTCTTGGAGTCTTTTGTGTTTCCATACAAATTGTAAAAAAAAAAAAAATTGTTCTAATTCTGTAAAGAATGCCATTGGTAATTTGATAAGAATTACATTTAATCTGTAGATTTCTTTGGGTAATATATTCATTTTCACTATATTGATTCTTCCAATCCAAGAACATGGTTTATTTCTCCATCCATCTGTGTCCTCTTTGATTTCTTTCATTGGAGTATTATAATTTTATAAGTATAGATCTTTTGCTTCCTTAGGTAGATTTATTCCTAGGCATTTTTGTTGTTGTTGTGATGGTAAATGGGATTGTTTCCTTAATTTCTCTTTCTGCCTTTTTGTTAGTGTATAGGAATGCAAGAGATTTCATGCATTAGTTTTGTATCCTGCAAGTTTACCAAATTCACTGATTATATCCAATAGTTTTCTGGTGGAATATTTAGGATTTTCTATGTATAATAACATGTCATCTGCAAACAGTGACAGTTTATGTGTCTTTTCTTTGGACATATCCTTTCTCTTTAATACAATGGAATTATTTTGGATACCATAGTTTGTTTCCCCCTTTTTTATTCTGTCCCTCTGTCATGACTGTAAACTGAACTTTAGTGGGAGACAATTAGGCCTTTAAGTGTTTATAGTTGGTGCCATCTGCCCATATTATGTTGCTGCTTACCTTATTCTGTGTGACTTAGAGCCATACTTCTAAGGCTCTCTTTCCTGTTTCATAAGTTTGTGAATCCATTCTGGCTATCCCTCAGGTATACCATGATCCTTGTTGTTGATTTCGAAGACCCAAAGGATGGTAGACTTTGTTAGAAACCAAATCAAGAAGTGTGAAAGCCTTAAATACATGGAAGAATATGGCAGCTTTTACAATTAAGGTTGCAGGGGTGGAGGCTACAGTGAAATAAATTACCAAAAATTCAAAAGAAAAAGTCAGAACAAAAAAGCAATACACTAAAAGACACTGTGGCAGTAATGCCTTGGCTTTGAGAATCTGGTTGGCACAGCAACAGCCTAAAGACGTTGGCAGCAGGCAGAGAAAGTACAGCATGTTGTAAATGAACAGAGAATCACAGCCTAGGAGACCATTTTAGATTTAGAAATGTCAGAAAGCAAACCATAGGTTTATCAGGAAATGAAGATTGAGAAGGCTTTGGTCAAATTTGGCTTACATGAAAAGGAAAAGAAGGATAACCCCGCCCCCCAAATGTCCCCAGGCCTAAAAGCTTTTTTGGTATAGAGTAGGAAAAAGGAGGGTATATGCTCTATTACTAGGTCAAGGAAGATAACTCAGGTCAAAGAGATTTAACAGAAAAAGAAAGATGAGAGTAAACTGGAATGACCTCTCATTGCCCCTCCTCTTCCCACAAACTATCCCAGGCCCAGAAAACTATTGATGAGTCCTCTGAGTATTACAGACAAAGTGTCATTAATAAGAGCAGATTATAGTCCTTTTCATGACAGATTACAAAATATTCAGGAAAAAAAATCAAGAGAGAAAGACCACAAGAGTGGCAAAGGATACTTCAGGCATTATTTAGTGAATTTCAGGAGACACCACTTGTGATTGGGGAAGCAGGTATAGTTTGGAGCAAAGAGGAAGATGCCCATAACACTTAGAGAGTTAGAGCTCTAAGGGAAGAGGAGAAAAGATGAAATCACTAAACTAGGATTTCAATATGTATGGATCTGGTGTAGGTTAGATATTGGAATGATGCAAAGATATCAGCTGAAAGAAATTCTTCTATTCATGGATGTGAAGATGGATAAGGTAGTTTTATTTGAACTATGAATGCCTTCTGCAGACTTAGAACTTCTTTTCTTCTTTTTAATATTTATTTATTTTTAGCTGTGCTGGGTCTTCATTGTTGCACCCAGGCTTTGTCTAGTTGCAGTGAGTGGGGACTACTCTTAGTTGCAGTTCATAGGCTTCTCACTGTAGTGGCTTCTCTTATTGCAGAGTATGGGCTCTAGGGTGCACGGGCTCAGTAGTTGTGGTGCTGGGTTCAGTAGTTGTGGCTTGTGGGCTCAATAGTGCTGGCTCGGTAGTTGTGGCATATGGGCTTACTTGCTCTATGGCATGTGGGCTCTTCCTGGAGCAGGGATCGAACCTGTATCCCCTGCACTGGGAGGCACACTCTTAATCACTCCACCAGGGAAGCCCCTAGAACTTCTTTTCTTTACAGTTCTTACTGTGGGAGGAATCCCCTAAGGTAAAGCCTGGAGTATGTTAAGAAAACAAATGTCTAAAACACAAAAGAAAGAGAAGGAAAAGGAAAGACAAAAGACAATAAGGTCCCACAAATAGTGTTAGCATTATGCATGGTAGGGAATGTACAGAACCTTAAGAAATAAATCAGGGAGAAATAGAAGGAAATAGAAATAGAAGCATATGCTACTACTTCTGGGGGTAGAGTGCAAAAGAATGTTATACTACAAGTTATTTAAAAACCAAAGGGAACTCAAGGTTTCAGGAAAGAAGACATGACAGCAGATACACTGGTACTCACTGAGTGGGTGAGTGCCTTTGGAAGTTACCAACAGCAGCCCCTTTGGTTTAGGAATTTGTCGAGGGTGCTTCCCTTATTGGGTCATTTGTGAGAACAAGGGATGAACCTTCCTTAAAAGGCAGGTTTTGTAGTCTGAAGGAACCTGGAGCAGAGAGTGGTAACAACAGTCACTGTGACATAGAGCAAAATCCTCGGTATCTTGCTGGGGACAGAGATGTATATATAGATGAGCAAGAGATGGATACTGTGAAGACTGTTAGGCCATACATTTCACTCAGAGAGCTATCTTTTATAAACGTAAGGTACCTTCTCATAACTGGAGGAGGGTATGGCAATCCACTCCAGTATTCTTGCACAGAGAATTCCATGGACAGAGGAACCTGGGATCATAAAGTGTCGGACATGAATAAAGCGACTTAGCATGCACCTTCTCAAACAGGAAGTAGATGAGATTGTTAAGAATACAAGAGTCAAAGGGAAATGAAAATGAAAATACAGTTGACCCTTGAACAACACAAGGTTTAGGGGCACCAACACTCCCCTCAGTCAAAAAAACATGTAAATTTACAGCTGGAACCAATTCCTTATCCATGGTTCTACATCTTTGGATTCAACCACCCTTGGATTGTATCATGTACTATATGCATGCATGCATGCTAAGTTGCTTCAGTCGTGTCCAACTCTTTGCAACCCCATGAACTGTAGCCTGCCAGGCTCCTCTGTCCATGGGATTCTTCAGTTAAGAATACTGGAGTAGGTTGCCATGCCCTCCTCCAGGGATCTTCCCAACCCAGGGATCAAATCACCATCTCTTACATTGGCAGGTGGATTCTTTGCCCACTGAGCCACCTGGGAAGCCCATCAGGTACTATATGAGATCAGATCAGATCAGTCATTCAGTCATGTCCGACTCTTTGCGACCCCATGAGTCGCAGCACGCCAGGCCTCCCTGTCCATCATCAACTCCCGGAGTTCACTCAGACTCATGTCCATCGAGTCAGTGATGCCATCCAGCCATCTCATCCTCTGTTGTCCCCCTTCTCCTCTTGTCCCCAATCCCTCCCAGCACCAGAGTCTTTTCCAATGAGTCAACTCTTCGCATGAGGTGGCCAAAGTACTGGAGTTTCAGCTTTAGCATCATCCCTTCCAAAGAAATCCCAGGGCTGATCTCCTTCAGAATGGACTGGTTGGATCTCCTTGCCATCCAAAGGACTCTCAAGAGTTTTCTCCAACACCACAGTTCAAAAGCATCAATTCTTCGGTGCTCAGCCTTCTTCACAGTCCAACTCTCACATCCATACATGACCACAGGAAAAACCATAGCCTTGACTAGACGAGCCTTTGTTGGCAAAGTAATGTCTCTGCTTTTCAATATGCTATCTAGTTTGGTCATAACTTTCCTTCCAAGGAGTAAGCATCTTTTAATTTCATGGCTGCAGTCACCATCTGCAGTGATTTTGGAGCCCAGAAAAATAAATTCTGCCATTGTTTCCACTGTTTCCCCATCTATTTCCCATGAAGTGATGGGACCAGATGCCATGATCTTCATTTTCTGAATGTTGAGCTTTAAGCCAACTTTTTCACTCTCCACTTTCACTTTCATCAAGAGGCTTTTTAGTTCCTCTTCACTTTCTGCCATAAAGGTGGTGTGATCTGCATATCTGAGGTTATTGATATTTCTCCCGGCAATCTTGATCCCAGCTTGTGTTTCTTCCAGTCCAGCATTTACTCCTTTTCCTATTTGGAACCAGTCTGTTGTTCCATGTCCAGTTCTAACTGTTGCTTCCTGACCTGCATACAAATTTCTCGAGGCAGATCAGGTGGTCTGGTATTCCCATCTCTTTCAAAATTTTCCACAGTTTCTTGTGATCCACACAGTCAAAGGCTTTGGCATAGTCAATGAAGCAGAAATAGATGTTTTTCTGGAACTCTCTTGCTTTTTCCATGATCCAGCGGATGTTGGCAAAATGATCTCTGGTTCCTCTGCCTTTTCTAAAACCAGCTTGAACATCAGGAAGTTCATGGTTCACATATTGCTGAAGCCTGGCTTGGAGAATTTTGAGCATTACTTTACTAGTGTGTGAGATGAGTGCAATTGTGCGGTAGTTTGAGCATTCTTTGGCATTGCCTTTCTTTGGGATTGGAATGAAAACTGACTTTTTCCAGTCCTGTGGCCACTGCTGAGTTTTCCAAATTTGCTGGCATATTGAGTGCAGCACTTTCACAGCATCATCTTTCAGGATTTGGAAACTATATAGTACATGATAAATATTTATTTTTAAAAAACCATATATAAATGAGCTCATGCAATTCAAACCTGTGTTATTCAAAAGTTAACTGTATTTTAAATATGTATGATGGATAATGAAAAAAAAGGGGGGGGGCTTAGAAAGGATGTAGAAACTTGAGGGACCACTACAATGAATGTAATACTAAAAGAAGACAGAATGTGAGCCTGTTAAAACTTGTATTCTTAAGATCCAATTAGAGAAAATTTCCATCTATAAAAGAATTAGGACCATCTGATTCCCATGCTCTTATGGGGGCATCCACATATTGTACAGTTTCTTCTCACATAGTGACAGTTAAGCACAAAGTGAGAATAAAGAGAAGGATCACAGCTTCCTCACCTCTACTACCTCCCTCCAGAGGACCTAGTAATTTGATTGGATCCCTTGAGCTATGTTTGCTAGTGTGTTTAGGCTGGTCACTATGGATGAAAAGATCTTTCTCTTTAGTGCTTTTTTTTTTTTTTTTTTTGCCATTCAGAGATATTAAAACACTAAGCCAGAGTCTCCTGGGTGCCCAACCATCTTGCTTTCCTGTGTCCTTCACTTGATATTTCATGTAGTTAAGAGTTCTTATCAATTCAATGGTCAATTACTAAGGTTAAGACTTGGCAGGAGAATGTGAAGTCCTTTTTGGACCCTGAGCTGAGGTTATTTACTGAAACCTAGCTTTACAGAGAGCCCTGTACCAAAGTACTGGGCACTAACTCCACTAATCACAAAGTAATGTTTTAATTTCTATTTATGTTTGCACCCTGTGTTTATCTTTCCTTTATGACCTTTGCATGGGTTAAGTCATATTCCTGAATCCCTGCCTGTAACACCAAATTACTATCATAAAAAATCTTTTTTTTTTTTTTTGCTGAGGGCAGTCATTTATTGTAGCAATATCTTAGAGACAATGCATATGTCTAATATCAAGATATTGGTTGAGTAATTTATGGTTACTCATACCTAGTTATGCAGCAATTTAATTTCTTTTTTTTTTTTTTTTTCATGGGAACTCTGTATTGTTGTCTCAATTTTCCGGTATTCTATTTTTTTTTCTTTAATAGAAAATTATTTAATTAGTATACATGTGTTCCCCATCCTGAACCCTCCTCCCTCCTCCCTCCCCACACCATCCCTGTTAGTACCTAGCAGGCAGGACTTATGGGATTGGGACTTATAGGACTGACCACATCCAACAGGATATGATCAAGAAACAGACTAGAAGTTAAATGAGGTTGGTCCCTGGAACCATCATCGCTAATACTTTATTTTATGATCTCTAGTTAAAACTTGCCATAGAATCCTTTTCATCTGTAGTTCACTCTTTTTATGACCAGCTCCATCTAAAAGCCCCTGTATCAATGAAATCCTGGTGGAAATGAAGTTAGCTTATTATCATTAAGCTGGTCAATCATTTGGGGTTGGAGGGACAAAGTTAATTTCTCAGTAACTGGAAATAATGCTGCCTTTCTTTCATATGTCTACTGTTTCTTGTGGCCTCTTGCTGTAGAGATGACAAGTGACTTATTTCTTTTTATATATTTCTCCATACTTCCCAAATTTTCCAAACTGTATGCTTACCACTTTGATAATCAGGGAAAAGAAAAAAAAAGGAAAGAGGATTCCATAAATTTAAGAAATTGAATCAGAAGGGAAAAAGAAAGTTGCCTTTACCCATAATTCCAGTCTGGTCTTAGAAATAAAACTCATATCCCTCAGGGGAGAATGTCAGTATTGAAATTCCATGATAAGGGATGATGTTCATCATAACAAATGATAAATAATATACTATTTGCTCATTTAATTCTCATTTTGTCTTTAAATCTCAATGTGTCTTTAAATCATTTTTTATTCCTCCTAAAACAACCGTTTGCTGTCTCAAAGGGTAAATATTCTCTGAAAAACAAAACCAATTATTAAATTATATCTTAGTATCACTCAGTCTTGATTGCCCTTTTTATAGGTGATTGGGTTAGGTAAAAAGTATTTTCAAATATCTTGTATGCCCTTAAGGCAAAACATGGCCATTAAAAGGTTGGTGAAAAATCTCAGATACTGATAAGGTACAGGGCCCTGATAATGTCAGAGTATAAAATAGGGATACTAACATTTTTGGAGGATAGTTGCTTTACAATGTTGTGTTGGTTTCTTCTGTATGATAAAGTGAATCAGCTATAAGTATGTGTGTGTGTGTGTATGTATATATGTATGTATGTATATATGTGTATATATATACATATATATATCCTCCCTGTTGTGCCTCCCTCCCTCTAACCCTAGCATCTTAATAGAGCAAGACTGATTCATTTTCAAAAAAAGAGATTTGATGTCTAGGAGTTAAAAAAAAAAGCTTTTTAGAATTTATTCTATGAACATGGGCAGTATATATATTTAGATGGCATCAGAGTAAATAATACCCAATATAAATTTGAAGGGCTTTGTTAGTCTGGCTAAGAATTGGTTAGTCTACATTGCATCCCTAGAAGACAGAGTCTCTGAGGTGGCCTCCAGATTCTTCAACTGAGTTTTGTCTTACACCAAGTAGAGATGAAGCAGCCCTGGTTCTCATCATTAAAGGCAAGATGGGCTCTCTGGTTTTTATGAGGGTCTGGGATATGGGCTGCCTTGTTTTTTCAATCACCTAAAATTTTATTTTATGTCTACAGTTGAATCAGCACTGATATATACAGTCATATAACCACCACCCCAATCAAGATACAGAATTTCCCTAAATTGCTGCAGGCCTCATGATGGTCAATTTCCAGTGCTACAAAGCTATTGCTGTTTTCTGTAACTGTTGGTTAGTTTAATCTTTTCTAGAATTTCAGTATGTGAAATCATTCAGTATATACTGTTTTGTTTGACTTCTTTAAATCAACAGATAGCTTTTGAGATTCAGCCAAACTAGTAAATGCATTTGTGTTCATACTTTTTAAAAGCAGCTTTATTGGAGTATTATTTACATACCATGAAATAAATAAACAATGGTATATCCTTTCAGTGGAATACTATAAAGCAATAAAAAATACTGAATTAAGAGGAGAGGTAATGTGCCAAGTACCTCATGCCACAATTCTGAAAACCTAGCTTTATCTTGCTGCACATTTCATTTGTGTGTGTGTATGATGTGAAGTAGAGGTCATGGTTTGCCTTTTTCCCATACAGATATCCAATTACTCCAGCACTATTTATTGAAAATCCTATCAGTTCTCAATTGAATTGCCCTTGTACTTTTGTAAAAAAATCAGTTGAGAGAAGATATTGGCAAATCACATATTCAGTAAAGAATATATAACTAATTTTCTCAACTTAATAATAAACAAAGAACTCAGGGTTTTTTATTTTTAATGGGCCAAAGACTTGAACAGATTCTTCACCAAAGAAGATATACAGTTGGCAGCACATACAATAAAATCTACTAAATATTGGTTTTAAAAACAGTGAGAATCTCAAGTTCAATGACAGAAGCTGCAGACAGATGCATCCAAGAAGATGAAGATTTTCCCCAGGAGGGGTGGGCAACCAGCATTTCTTCTTGTCCCAAGACCTATTTTGAAGCTCTGTTTCATCTAAGCATGGTTGAGAGGATTGTGGCTCCCTTCCTCTAGCCAGCTCTAAATCATAGTATGGAAGCTCCAACCTAGGCCTGTCAGGTCAAAAACACTTGTCCCCAGCCACCCTCACTCCAGCTGACTTATAGGCTATTTTCCACAGCAAGAGAGGCCAAGACACACTGTGCTTGTAAAGTAGGTGTTTCATTCTGAAACAGACCGCTGATCCCAGTTTCAGCTCTGGAGCAGTGATACAGATATTTTCCCCAGGGAGAAAGGTGATCCATAAGAACAGTGAATTCTGATGCTCTCCCCAGGGGAACTGAGTTTATTGAAACATAGTATGGGGAAGTTCAAGCCAAAGGGTGCTTTTGAAATGCTGGAGATTTTGGTAGTAAGCAAAGAAGAGGCTAGTAGCTTCATGAGAATAAGCAAAACTAATCATAGACCAATTTACTAGAGAGAATGAGGGAAAGAAATAAGAAAAGTCCTCCTGTAGTCAGAACAAAACTCAAAGGCTGGCCTCAAAACCTACCTCTACAAAGGGGCACAAATTTAATTGGATTGGACTGAGGAGCAATATATGACACAGGGCAATCTCAAAAGCAGCAGGGTAATTACTTGGCAATTACTGATTCCTAATAACTCTGTGTGTTACCAGCAGAGGTAGATAGCTTAACAGAGACATCAGAGAAAGAGAAAAAAAGATCTCTGCTAAAACCACTGTCATCTCAGGGTGACTGCATGCATGCCCAAAGCTGTGCTTTTTGAGAAATGACATTAATGGGGAACTGCACACTATAGGGGAAATAGACTTCATTAAAATAGTCTATCCATATCACTAAACAAAGAAGCAAACAACAACAATAAACCCTGAGTAAGGGAGGGTCAGTACACAAAGCTGCTATAATTAGACATGCAAAAAAGGGAAAACAGGAAATATAACTCATACATGGGTTTTTCCCATACATGGGAAAAAAAGAAGAAACTGAAACTGCCAGTGAGAGGGCCTAGATATCAGTTGAGAAGACGAATATTTCAGAATTGGTATTATAGTAAATATATTTAAAGAATTATATAAAACTTTACTTAAAAAATTAAAGAAAGGTGTGATGACAATGTTTCTCTTTTTGAAGTTTTAATTTAACTTTTAAAATAAATTTATTTATTTTAATTGGAGGCTAATTACAATATTGTATTGGTTTTGCCATACATTGACATGAATCCGCCACGGGTGTACATGTGTTCCCCATCCTGAACCCTCCTCCCACCTCCCTCCCCATCCCATCCCTCTGCACCAGTCATCCCAGTGCACCAGCCCCAAGAATCCTGTATCATGCATTGAACCTGGACTGGTGATTCATTTCACATATGATAATACACATGTTTCAATGCCATTCTCCCAAATCTTCCCACCCTCGCCCTCTCCCACCGAGTCCAAAAGACTGTTCTATACATCTTTGTCTCTTTTGCTGGATGACAATGTTTCAATAAAAAGAAAATATCATTAAAAATATAAATTAGTTTTAAAAATCAAAATTCTGGAGTTTAAAAGTATAATAACAAAATTAAAAATTCACTATAAGAGATCTAGTAGGCTTCAAAGAGTGGACTTGAATTAGCAGAAGAAAAAAATGGTGAACTTGAAAATAGATCAATAGAGATTATGCAGTCTTCATAATAAAGAGAAAAAAGAATAAAGAAATGTTAACAGAGCCTCAGAGATGTGTACAACATTAAATGCCCCAAAATATGCACAAAGAGAATATCAGAAGGAGAAGAGAGAAGAAAAGGAGCAGAAAAATATTCAAATAAATAATGGCTGAAAATTTCTGAGTTTTGACGGAACACATTAATCTACAATCTAAGAAGCTCAAAGAACTGCAAGTAGAATAAATGCAGAAATCAATACCAAGACACATCATGGTAAAAATATTAAAAGACAAAGACAAAATCTTGAGAGCGGCAAGAGAAAAATGACTCCTCACATGTAGGGAACCCCAGTAAGATGAACAGGTGACTACTAATCAAAAAGCATCGAAAGTAGAAGGGGAGAGTAGAATAATATATTCAAAGAGCTGAAAGAAAAATTCTGTCAGTCAGTAATCATATATCCAGTAAAGCTGTCTTATAAGAATGAAAGCTAAATAAAAACATTCCCAAATAAGCAAGAGCTGAGAGAATTTGTTGCTAGCAGACCTACCTTATAAGAAATACTCAGAAAAATTCTTCAGACAGGAAGCAAGTGACCTCAGGAAAAAATAACTGGTCTGAATATCTCTTGTGACTGTAGATACAAAATCCTCAAAAAAAAACCAAACCAAAACAAAACAAAACAAAACCCCTAGCAACTGAAAATTGGAATCCAGTGATATGTAGAAAGGATTATTTACCACAACCAAGAACCAAGTAGGACTTACCCCAAGAAATGAAAGTTTGCTTTAAATATGAGAATTAATCAATGTAAAATACTGTATTAATAAAACAAAGGACAAAACTACATGATCCTTTGAACTGGTATGGAAAAGCATTTGACAAAATCCAACACACTTTCATGACAAAAAAAAACACACAAACATCCAACTCATTATAAGCAGGAGATTCCTCAGTCTGATAGAGAATATCTACAAAAGTACCCATAGGTACTATTGTACATGATAGTGGAAGACCAAAAGATATCCCTCTAAGGTAAGGATCAAGACAAGGATGTCCCTTTTGTCATTTCAATGGAACATTGTACTGGAATTTCTAGCCAGGACAATTAGGCAAGAAAATTAAATAATAGACATGCAGACTGAAAAGGAAGAAGCAAAACTAACTCCATTTGCAGATGACACAATCTTGTATATAGAAAATACTAAAGAATCTCAAAAAAGAGAGGAAAAGAAAAGAAAAACCTATTCAAATGAATAAATGAGTTAAGCAATGTTGCAGGTCAATATACAAAACCACTGTATTTCTCTACATTAGGAACGGACAATCTGAAAATGAAGTTAAGAAAACAATTCTTGTTACAATAGCATCAAAATAAATAAAATACTTAGAAATAAATTTAACAAGAAAATGCAAGACTTGTAAAATGAAAACTACAAAATGTTGTTGAAAGGAATTAAATAAGACCTAAATATAGTAAGACATCCAATATTTCTGAATTAAGACTTAAATATTAAGTGGCAGTGCTCAAATTGACCATATTGCAGAAATTGACAAGCGAATCCTAAAATGTATGTGGCTGTTCAAGGGATTCACCATAGTCAAAATAATCTTGAAAAAAGGACAAAGTTGGAACACTCACTTTCCTAATTTCAAAACCTACTACAAACTTACAGTAGAGTAATCAAGACAGTGTGGTACTAGCATAAAGTTAAATAGATAGATCAACTGAGTAGAATTGAATGTCCAGAAATAAACTCTCAAATGTATGGATAGATGCTTTTTGACATGCAATCCAAGATAATTCAATTGGGGGAAAATACGTCTTTTCAACAAATAAATTTGGACTACTAGATATACACATGCAAAAGAATGAAGTTAGAGCCTTTCCTCACACCATACACAAAAAATAACTCAAAATGAATGAAAGAGCTAAATGTGGGAGATAAACCAATAAAGCTCTTAGAGAAAAATAGGAGTAAATCTTTGTGACTGTGAGTTCAAAATTGGTTTCTTAGATGTGACACGAAAAGCACAAGCAACAAAGGGAAAAATAGATAATTAAGACAACAAAATTAAAAATTCCTCTGCTTCAAAGGACATAATTTAGAAAATGAAAAGATCTACCTAAATAATGGGATTAAATATTTGCAAATCATATATATCTGATAAGGAACTGTACCCAGATATATAAAGGACCTTTTACAACTCAACAACAAATCAATTAAGAAACAGACAAATAATCTGAATAGATATTTCTCCAAAAGAGACATACAAATAGGTGATACACACAGGAAAAGTTGGTCGACATCTTTAGTTTTCAGGGAAATGTTAATAAAAACCACAGTGAGATACTGTATATCAACCACTAGGAATTCTATAGCAAAAAAAAAAAGGTGGACAAGTGTTGGTGAGGATGTATAGAAATCTGAACCTTCATATATTTCTGTTGGGAATGTAAAATGATGTGGACACTTGGGAAAATTATTTGGCAGCTTTACATGCAGAGCACATCATGCAAAATGCTGGGCGGGATGAATCACAAGCTGGAATCAAGATTTCTGGGAAAAATAACATCAATCTCAGATATGCAAATAGTGCCACTCAGTCCATTCTAAAAGAGATCAGTCCTGGGTGTTCTTTGGAAGGAATGATGCTAAAGCTGAAACTCCAATACTTTGGCCACCTCATGCGCAGAGTTAACTCATTGGAAAAGATTCTGATGCTGGGAGGGATTGGGGGCAGGAGGAGAAGGGGACGACAGAGGATGAGATGGCTGGATGGCATCACCAACTTGATGGACGTGAGTTTGAGTGAACTCCAGGAGCTGGTGATGGACAGGGAGGCCTGGCGTGCTGCAATTCATGGAGTCGCAAAGAGTTGGACATGACTGAGCGACTGAACTGAACTGAATTGAATAGTAGAAAGTGAAGTTGAACTAAAGAGCCTCTTGATGAGGGCAAAAGAGGAGAGTGAAAAAGCTGGCTTAAAACTCAACATTCAAAAAATTAAGATCATGGCATCCGGTCTCATCACTTCATGGCAAATAGAAGGGGTAATAGTGGAAACAGTGGCAGATTTTATTTTCTTGGGGTGCAAAATCACTGGAGACAGTGACTGCAGCCATGAAATTAAAAGATGCTTGCTCCTTGGAAAAAAAGCTATGACAAACCCAGACAGCATATGAAAAAGCAGAGACATAACTTTGCTGACAAAGATCCATATATATAGTCAAAGCTATGGTTTTTCCAGTAGTCATGTATGGATGTGAGAGTTGGACCATAAAGAAGGCTGAGCTCCAAATAATGGATACTTTTGAATTGTGGTGCTGGAGAAGACTCTTGAGAGTCCCTTGGACAGCAAGGAGATCAAACCAGTCAATCATAAAGGAAATCAACTCTGAATATTCATTGGAAGGACTGATGCTGAAGCTGAAGCTCCAGTACTTTGGCCACCTGATGCAAAGATCTGACTCACTGGAAAAGACCCTGGTGATGGGAAAGACTGAGGGCAGGAGAAGAAAGGAGCAACAGAGGATGAGATGGCTGAATGGCATCAACGACTCTGTGGACATGAGTTTGAGCAAACTTTGGGAGAAAGAGAAGGACAGGGAAGCCTAGCATGCTGCAGTCCATGGGATGGTAAAGAGTTGGACATGGCAGTGACTGAACAACAAAAACAACAAAAAGTAAAACAAAGGAATACCATCTGAACTGGCATTTCCAAGAGAAACTAAGCATATGCTGACGAAAAATATCTACACAATGTTCACAGTAGCATTATTCATAATAGTGGGAAAAAATGAAAACACCTATATTGTCTATCAACTGAAAAATGGATACATAATATGTAGTACATCTATACAATAGAATATTGTTCAGCTACAGAAATTGATAAAGTGCTGTATAAAGTCAGGGAGCCTGAAACCTCCAGCTCCATGTTTCTTTTTCAGTATTGCTTTGGCCGGCTTCCTTGGTGGCTCAGTAGTAAAAAATCCACCTGCCAGTGCAGGAGAGGCAAGAGACTTGGGTTCAATCCTTGATCCAGGAAGATTCCACATTCCACAGAGCAACTAAGCCTGTGTGCCACGACTATTGAGCCTGTGCCCTAAAGCCTTGGAACCACAACTACTGAAGCCCGAGCACCCTAGAGCCTGTGCTGTGCAACAAGAGGAGCCACTGCAATGAGAAGCCCTCGCACAACGGCTAGAGAGTAACACCCACTTGCCTCTACTAGAGAACGCCCACACAGCAACGAAGAACCAGCACAGCCATAAATAAATTAAAATTAAAAAAAAAAAAGATTGCTTTGACTATTCGGGTTCTTTCGTGTCTCCATACAGATTTTGAAATTTTTTGTTCTATTTCTGTGAAAAATGTCATTGGTAATTTGATAGGGATTGTGTTGAATGAACTTGTAGATGCCTTGTGAAAGTGAAAGTTAGTTGCACAGTCCTGTCCAACTCTTTGCGATTCCATGGACTGCAGCCTGTCCTGCTCCTCTGTCCATGGAATTCTCCAGGCAAGAGTACTGAAGTGGGTTGCCATTTCCTTCTCCAGGGGATCTTCCTGATCCAGGGATTAAACCCAGGACTCCCTCATTGCATGTGGATTCTTTACCAACTGAGCCACAAGGGAAGACCTGATTCCTTGTAGACTGCTTGGGTGCATCTATGCATGCTCAGTCACTTCAGTTGTGCCCGACTCTTTGCAACCCTATGGAATGTAGCCTGCCAGGCTCCTCTGTCCATGGTATTCTCTAGGCAAGAATACTGGAGTGGGTTGCCATGCCCTCCTCTAGGGGATCTTCCTCATCCAGGGATTGAACTCAAGTCTCCTGCATCTCCTGTATTGCAGGCAGATTCTTTACTACTGAGTCATGGGTTAGAAGTCCAGATTGCCTTGGGTAGTATAGTCATTTTGACAATATTGAGTCTTCCAATCCATGAACATGGTATATCTTTCCATCTGTTTATGTCTTCTTCGATTTCTTTCATTAGTATCATATAATTTTCAGAGTACAAGTCTTTTGTCTCCTTACGTAGGTTTATTACTAGGTATTTTATTCTTTTTGATGCAATGGTAAATGGAATTGCTTCTTGAATTTCTCTTTCTGATCTTTAGTTTTTAGTATATAGAAATGCAACACAGTCATCAAAACAGTATGGTACTGGCACAAAAACAGAAATACAGATCAATGGAACAGGATAGAAAACCCAGAAATAAGCCCATGCGCCTCAATTTTAATCTGTGACAAAGGAGGTGAGACTATGCAATGTTGGAAAGACAATCTCTTCAACAAATGGTGCTGGGAAAATTGGACAGCCACATGTAAGATAAAAAAAAAAAAAGAAATTAGGTCACTCCTTAACTCCATACACAAAAATAAGTTTAAAATGGATTAAAGACCTAAATGTTAGACCAGACACTATAAAACTCCTAGAGAAAAAATGCTACTAGAGGAAAACATAGGCGAAACTCTCTCTGACATAAATGACAGCAACATATTTTTTAAACCACCTCCTAGAATAACGGAAATAAGAGCAAAAATAAACAAATGGGACCTACCTAAACTCAAAAGCTTTTGCACAGCAAAGGAAACAGTAAACAAAAGACAACCCACAGATTGGGAGAAAATATTTGCAAGTGATGTAACTGATAAGGGATTAGTCTCCAAAATTTACAAACAGCTTATGACAATTAATAGTATGAAAACAAACAACCCACTCAAAAAATGGGCAGAAGATCTGAATAGACATTTCTCTAAAGAGGACATACACAAGAATAGGCCATTCTTTTTAATGACTGAGTAATATTCCTATATACACCACATCTTTATCCACTGTTCATAGCCAATAGGCACATGAAAAGGTGTTTAAAATTGCTAGTTATTAGAGAAACGCAAATCAAAACTACAATGAGATATCAACACAGCCAGAATGGCTATCAAAAAACCCACAAACAACAATGCTGGAGAGGGTATGGAGAGAAGGGAACCCTCCTGCACTGTTGGTGGGACTGTAAATTGGTACAGCCACTATGGAAAACAGTATGGAGGTTCCTTAAAAAAACTAAAAATAGAGCTACCATATGACCCTGCAATCCCACTCCTGGGCATATATCCAGAGAAAACATGGCCCAAAAAGATACATACACCCCAGTGTTCATTGCTGCACTGTTTACAAGAGCCAAGATATGTAAACAGCCTAAATGTCCATCAACAGAGGAATGGATAAATGGATAAAGAAGATGTGATGTATGTTTGTATGTATATGTATGTGTGTATATATATATGCTGCTACTGCTGCTAAGTCGCTTCAGTCGTGTCCGACTCTATGCGACCCCATAGACGGCAGCCCACCAGGCTCCCCCGTCCCTTGGATTCTCCAGGCAAGAACACTGGAATGGGTTGAGATATATATATATATATATATATATATATACACACACACATATATACATATATATATATAATTTAATATTACTCAGCCATTAAAAAGAATGAAATAAGGCCTTTGCAGCAGCATGGATGGACATAGAGAGTGTCATATTGAGTGAAGTAAGTCAGATAGAGAAGGAGAAATATCATATGACATCCCTTATATGTGGAATCTAAAAAGAGATGATACAAATGAACTTACAAAACAGACTCACAGACTTAGAAAATGAACTCATGGTTGCTGGAGGCAAGGGATAGTTAAGGACTTTTGGAAGGTCATGTACACACTGCTATATTTTAAATGGTTAACCAACAAAAACCTACTGCATAGCACATGGAACTCTGCTCAATGTTCTATGCCAGTCTGGATGGGAGGGGAGTTTATGGGAGAATAGATACATGTATATGTATGGCTGAGTCCCTTCACTGTTCACCTGAAACCATCACAACATTGTTAATCAGTTATACCCCAGTATAAAATGTTTTTTGTGCTTAAAGAAAAGTAAAAATAAAATTAGGATAAATGATAAAGTGCTGACGCATGCTACAAAATGGATGGACCTGGAAAACATGCTAAATGAAAGAATCCAGTCATGAAAGACCATGTGTTGTAGGATTCCATGTACATTAAATGAGCAAGCAAATCCATGAAAACAGAAAGCAGATTAATGTTTGCCTAAGGCTGGAAAAAGGGAATGAGAGGAAAGTAGGAGGGAACATGCTAATTGGTATGAGGATATTTTATTGGGGTGATAAAAATGTTCTGGAATTAGTGGTGAAGGTTGCACAACTTTGTTAATGTACTAAAAACTACTGAAACTAAAAACTACTAAAAGGGTGAATTTTATGGTATGTGAATTTTATCTCAAGCTATTAAGAACACATACATAAAATGAAGTGTCAATTGTGGTAGGCTAAATAATGCTTCCTCTCCCACAATTTGCCTATGTCATAATCCCTGAAACCTGTGACTGTTATCTAACATTGTAAAAGGTGCTTTCCAGATACAAGCAAGTCAAGGATCTTGAGCTGGGGAGATCATCCAAGATTATCTGTATGGACCCAAAATAACCACCAGAATCTTGTTTAGGGAGAAGCTGGAGTATCTGTTGAAAGAAGGGGATGTGACAACAGAAACAAAGATTGGAATGATAAGCTTTGGAGATGGAGAAAAAGGCCAGGCATGAGCCAAGGAATGTAGGTGGCCTCTAGAAGATGGAAAAGGCAAGGGAAAGGAGTTTCTCTTGCAGTTTCCAGAAGGAAAACAGTCTGTCTTGTGCTTTGATTTTAGTCTTATGATACTCATTTCAAACTTCAGGCTTTCAGAATTGTACGATAAATAAATTTCTGCTGTTTTAAGGCATTAAATCCATGTTAGTTTGTACAGCAGCAATAGGAAAATAATATAACATTTCATAGCCAATAGATAAATAAATGGCTAAAACAAAAAATGTTAACCACACTAAATGTTTTTTATTGAAGAATAGCTGATGTACAATGTTATGTTTCAGGTGTACAACATAGTAATTCACAATTTTTAAAGGTTATACTCCATTTATAGTTATTATAAAATATTGCCTATATTTCCCATATTGTACAATATATCCTTGTAGCTTAATTATTTTATCATAGTAGCTTGCAGCTTTTAATCACCTACCCCTAACTGGCCCCTCCCACCTTCCTTCTCTCCACTTGTAACCACTAGTTTGTTCTCTATATCTGTGAGTCTGCTTCATTTTTGTTATATTCAATAGTTTCTTTTAGTTTTAAAATTTCATATATAAGTGATATAACACAGTATTTTCTTTCTGTGTCTGATTTATTTCACTTAGTGTAATACCCTTCAAGTCCTCAATGTTGTTGCAAATGCAAAATTTCATCCTTTTTATGACTGAGTAGTATTCCATATATACTGAGTTGGTCAATATACATATCGCATTTTTTTTGGACTGAGGTGGTTTTTAAAACAAAAATACAATTGTTTTACAATGCTGTGTTAGTTTTAGCAAAGTGATCAGTTACACACACACACACACACACATATATATATATATATATTTGAGATTCTTTTACCATGGAGTTTATTACAAACTATTAAGCATAGTACCCTGTGCTATACAGTAAGTTCTTTTTGGTTATCTGTTTTATATATAGTAAAGTGTATAAGTCAGTCCCAAACTCCTTATTTATCCCTCTCCCTTCCTCAACTTTTATAAATTTTATTTATTTATCTGTGTTGGGTATTTGTTGCTGTGAGTGAGCTTTTTTTAGTTGCAGCAAGTGGGGGCTATACTCTATTTGCTGTGCATAGGCTTCTCTTTGCAGTGACTTTTCTTGTTGTGGAGCATGGGCTCTAGAGCACGTGGGCTTCAATAGTTGTGGTGCATAGGCTCAGCAGTTGTGGTTCGTGGGCTCTAGAGCACAGGCTCAGTGGTTATGGTGCACAGGCTTAGTTCCTCCATAGCATGTGGGATCTTTCCAGACCAGGGATTGAACCTGTGTCCCCTGAATTGGCAGATGGATTCTTAACCACTGGATCCCAGGGAAGTTCCCCCCTTCCCCTTTGATAAACATATTTGTTTTCTATGTTTATGAGTCTGTTTCTGCTTTGTATAGAAACTCATTCATACCAATTTTTTTACATTCCACATATAAGTGATGTAATATGATATTTGTCTTTCTCTGGCTTACTTCACCTAGTATGATAATCTCTAGGTCCATCCATATTGCTGCAAATGGCATTATTTCATTCTTTTTCTAGCTGAATAATATTCTATTAAATGATTATACCACACCTTCTTTATCCATTCCTGTTGATGGATATTTAGGTTGCTTGCATGTCTTGGCTATTGTAAATAGTGTTGCAATGAACACTGAGGTGCGTGTATCTTTTCAAATTATAGTGTTGTCTGGATATATGCCCAGGAGTGGGATTGCAAGATCATATAGCAGCTCTGTTTTAAATTTTTTAAAGAAACTCCACACTGTTCTCTGGGGCTTCCCTTGTGGCTCAGTGGTAAAGAATCTGCCTGCAATGCAGGAGACGCAGGAGGAATGGGTTAGATCTCTAGGTCGAGTTAGATGCCCTAGAGTTAGATTGGTTAGATGCCCTGGAGGAGGGAATGCCAACCCACTCCAGTATTCTTGCCAGGAAAATCCCATGGACAGAGGGGCCTGGCAGGCTACAGTCCATGGGGTTGCAAAGAGTCAGACACAACTGAAACAACTGAGCACAAACACAGCACACACACACACAGTTCTTTACAGTATATCACATCTTCTTTATCCATTCATCTGTTGATGGACATTTAGATTGTTTCCATATATTGGCAATAGTGAATAACTAATGCTGCTATGAACATTTGGGTGCATTTATCTTTTCAAACTAGTGTTGTTTTTGTTGTTGTTGTCTTTTAAGATATATACTCAGGGGTGGAATTGATTGTTGGGTTAAATGGTAGTTCTGGGCTTCCCTGGTAGCTCAGCTGGTAAAGAATTCGCCTACAATACAGGAGATCCTAGTTCGATTCCTGGGTCAGGAAGATTCCCTGGAGGAGGACATGGCAACCCACCCCAGTGTTCTAGCTTGGAGAATCCCCATGGACAGAGGAGCCTGGTGGGCTACATACAGTCCACGGAGACACAAAGAGTTGGACACGACTGAGTGACTAAGCACCACACAGCATGGTAGTTCTATTTTTAGTTTTTTGAGAAACCTTCATACTGCTTTCCACAATGGCTGTACCAGTTTACATTCCCTCCAACTGTGAATGAAGGTATCCTTTGCTCCACATTTTTGTTCTTTTTGCTGATAGCCCTTCTGACAGGTATAAGGTGATAGTTCATGTGATTTTGATTTGCATTTCCCTGATAATTAGTGATGTTGAGCATCTTTTCACGTGATTATTAGCCATCTGCAATTCCTCTTTGGAAAAATGTCTATTTGGGTCTTCTGCTCATTTTTAAATTGGGTTTGTTTTTGATAATGAATTGTATGATGGATATATGCTGGATATTAACCTCTTATATATCATATACTTTGCATAAGTCTCCCATTCAGTAGATTGTCTTTTTTTTTTTTTTTGGCAATAGTTTCCTTTGCTGTGCAAAAGCTTCAAATTCTCCCACACTCTGGGAGGTAGTGCAGAACAGAGAAGCCTGGTGTGCTGCAGTCCATGGGGTCACAAAGAATCAGACATGTTCAGTCGCTCAGTCATGTCCGACTCTTTGCGACCCCATTGACTGCAGCATGCCAGGTTTCCCTGTCCATCACCAACTCCTGAAGCTTGCTCAAACTCATGTCCATCAAGTCGGTGATTCCATCCCACCATCGTCCCCTTCTCCACCTGCTGTCAAACTTTCCCAGCATCACCGTCTTTTCCAGTGAGTCAGCTCTTCGCATCAGGTGGCCAAAATATTGGAGCTTCAGCTTTAGCATCAGTCCTTCCAATGAATATTCAGGATTGATTTCTTTTAGGATTGACTGGTTAGATCTCCTTGCAGTCCAAGGGACTCTCAAGAGTCTTCTCCAACACCACAGTTCAAAAGCATCAATTTTTCGGTGCTCAGCTTTCTTTATGGTCCAACTCTCACATCCATACATGACTACTAGAAAAACAATAGCTTTGACTGGATGGACCTCTGTTGGCAAAGTAATGTCTCTGCTTTTTAATATGCATTCTAGATTGATCATAGCTTTTCTTCCAAGGAGCAAACGTCTTTTAATTTCATGGCTGCAATCACCATCTGCAGTGATTTTAAAGCCCCCCCAAAATAAAGTCTGTCACTGTTTCCATTGTTTCCCCATCTATTTGCCATGAAGTCATGGGACCGGATGCCATGATCTTGGTTTTCTGAATGTTGAGTTTCAAGCGAACTTTTCCACTCTCCTCTTTCACTTTCATCTAGAGGCTCTTTAGTTCTTCACTTTCTGCCATAAGGGTGGTGTCATCTGAGTATCTGAGGTTATTGATATTTCTCCTGGCAACCTTCATTCCAGCTTGTGCTTCATCCAGCCTGGAATTTGGCATGATATACTCTGCATATAAGTTAAATAAGCAGGGTGACAATATATAACCTTGGAATACTCCTTTCCCTATTCAGAACCAGTCTATTGTTCCATGTCCAGTTCTAACTGTTGCTTCTTGACCTGCATACAGGTTTCTCAGGAGGCAGGTAAGGCGGTTTGGTATTCCCATCTCTTGGAGAATTTTCCACAATTTGTTGTGATCTACACAGTCAAATGCTTTGGTGTAGTCAACAAAGCAGAAGCAGATGTTTTTCTGGAACTCTCTTGCTTTTTCAATGATCCAACAAATGTTGGCCATTTGATCTCTGGTTTCTCTGCCTTTTCTAAATCCAGCTTGAACATCTGGAAGTTCTCAATTCACATACTGTTTAAGCCTGGCTTGGAGAATCTTGAGCATTACTTTGCTAGCATGTGAGATGAGTGCAATTGTGTGGTAGTTTGAACATTCTTTGGCATTGCCTTCTTTGCGATTGGAATGAAAACTGACTTTTTTCAATACTGTGGCCACTGCTGAGTTTTCCAAATTTGCTGGCATATTGAGCACAGCACTTTCACAGCATCATCTTTTAGGATTTGAAATAGCTCAACTGGAATTCCATCACCTCCGCTAGCTTTGTTCGTAGCAGTGCTTCCTAAGGCCCACTTGACTTCACATTCCAGGATCTCTGGCTCTAGGTGAGTGATCACACCATTGTGGTTATCTGAGTCATAAAGATCTTTTTTGTATAGTTTTTCTGTGTATTCTTGCCACCTCTTGTTAATATCTTCTGCTGAACAACAACGTATTAAAGTAGTAATCCTTGTGTCAATCTTTTCTCAACAAAATATTTTTAATAAAATAAATTTAAATGACTGATATAACATAGCTCTACCTCTGGACCATTCTCAGGATTATGAGAATGACCTGCTTCTTTTTATTTTGCACCCAATGAACAGCAGTTATATCAGGGTAACTGCCTGTTTGTGTTAACTCCTCCTCGTCCTCCTGATATTTAATTCTCATTTAAGTTAGCTTTATGTTTCTCAAGCTGAACTCTGGGTTCCCTAAGAAGAATTATTTGTTTCTTTGAATTTAGAGTGGAAACAATATCCTAATAATCAAAACATAAGGCAAGTCTTTGATAAATTCAAATATGTTAAGATTAAGGATTTCTATTCAATATGAAGTTCCATGCAGAAAACTAAAAGAGAGATGATAAGGTTAGATAAAAAATTTCAATGTCTGAAACTGATGAAGGAATACCTGAAGTACACAAGAACTGGCAAATCAACAAAAAGTCAGCAACTTCATGTTCTATATCTTGACTGTGCTATTGATTGGTTACATGACAGTGTACATTGACAAAACTCTATACACTGAAAAGTGCAAATTTCACTGTGTGTAAACTATAACTAAATAAGCTTATTTTTAAAGTAAAAAGATCAGCAACTTATGTATAGGACTTCCCTGGTGGTCCAATAGTTAAGACTTCATGTTACCAATGCAGGGGGCATGGGTTCGATCCCTGGTTGGGAAAGATCCCGCATGTCATGTGGCATGGCCAAAAAGAAGAAAAAAGAATATATATGTGTGTGTGTGTGTATCTAACTGAATCATTTTGTTGTACAGCAGTAATTAACATAACATTGTTAAATACTTCAATACTTCAATAAAAAATTGTTTTAAATGTCTTTAAAACAAAATAGAATCATATTACGCATACCTTGCTATGAAATGATTTTTTTACCTGACATTATGTCACAAAGTTTTGCACGTCAATAATATTTCATAATAAAGTATGCCATAATTTATTAACAAATATCATAATTCACAACAATGTGAACATACTTAACACTACTAAACTGTACACTTAAAAATAGTTAAGATGGTTAAAATAACTTTAAAAACAAACCAAAAAACCCTAATTATTGAAGAGAGGGTACTTTAATTTTTCATTATTATGAATAATTTCATAGTGAACAATCTTTGAGTGTTATTTTGGTGCATGAAAATTGGTGCAGAAAATTTGGTGCAGAAAAATTCCTAGATTAGAACTGCTAAGCTAAAGGGTATGTGAAAAAATAGAAATATCTTTATTGTTTTTCCTAATTTTAAAAATAATTTGTGCTTGTCATTTTTTTTTTCAGAAAATGTCCAAAAATATAAAAAAACAAAACAAAACAAAACTTACTTTTAATTCCAGCATCCAGAGACAAAGACTATTAATATTTTGGAGACTATCTAGGCTTTTTCTTTGAATATATAACTATATATATTTTAAAATAAGCATATTGTATTTGGTAACCTGGATTTTCATATTATAACATATCATGTGTCTTTCCATACCAATAAATAGGCATAATCATATTTCATTCTTGAAATACATTTCACTGTACAAGTGTACCATAATTTTTGTAACCAAACCGTATCTCTGAATATTTTGTTTCTAGTTTTGCATTATTATTAACAGTGTTTTCTGAGAATTCTACAACTTTGTGCACTTATGTGATTATTTCCTCAAGATAAATTTCTAAATGCAGAATTGCTAAGTAAAAGTATTTGTAAGGTCTGGGGGATATAATGTCGAATTTTACTTCAAAAAGGATGGACTAATGTATACTTTCACTAATTGCATGTTTCACTTTTTTTCAGGAGTTTCATTTTTTATACATAAAATGGTTTCATCCATACAGATATTATTTTTCTACCATTTTGTGCAAAGTTAATTGTCTCAAAATCACTGATTAAAAAGTAGTCTGTCATTCAGTTGATTTGAAATTCCATCTTTATCAGATATTTACTTGGAATATTTGCATATGGCTCAGGCTGTCTATACCCCCTACCCCAAACTTGTATCTGGCACTACTTTGAAATTCTCTTAATAAAATAATGTAATAAGAATATATCTGATTTGATTCCAATTAAATTCTTACTTAGGTACTGAAGTCTACAGAATTAACCTTGTCTGCAGTCACTGTGATTTGACAAATACCATCAAGCACTTCCATATGAAAATATCTTCCCCATCAACTTATTATTTCTCCCCCAAAAGACCTCTCTTTCAGTTATTCCAAAGTTCCCTAACAGGCTGCACATTCAAATTACTTATCTGGACTCCACCTTAGTTCTACTGGAATCAGACTCACCAGGGTAGGCTCTGGCCCCAATGATTTGGGTTGGCAATCATAGGTTTCTAGAAAAAAGATAACAGTTATTTCAAGAAGGCAAGAGTTAAAACCCGTGTGTATTATCTGGAGAGAATCTCTTCTAATCCTTCCCCTATGTTATAAATTGTCTTATTCAATTTGAGCTAATTATCCCCTTGGAATAGGCCACTAGAGGCTTGAGCCCTGAAAGGAAAAATATAGAACCGGCTTTTAATTTGGAAGGGAAGGAAGGAACATAATGCAGTAATAGCATCTGGACAGCATTGGGTTCCAGGCTAGGAATACCAGTCCATAGACAAAGTTTCTCTTGCTTATGTTAGTCAGCATATTAAATGCAATCAGCATGATCTTAGGTAATATTCAGGTGAACACTGTTTTACTAATTATGTACTGATTTTTCTGATTTTCTTCCATTTATAACAAGTGACACTGGTTTTCCATTTATAATAGTGATACAAAATATCTTTTAAATAAACATACATTTTAAAAGGTGGATAAGTTTAAAGGAAAACATCACTGATAGTAAGGGGATATAATAAACTTTTGACTATGATTAGAAATAACTGAAGTTCGCTAAACTCTGACAACGAGATTCCTGGGATAGATGGTTGGAAATTTAGTTAGGGAGGAATGCCAAAGGGAAAACTAAAATGAACTTGTTTGTCTGGCAAGCTTTGCTCATGGTTAGAGCTAATACCAACTGTATTGGTGTCTTTTCGGTAGGTTCCTTACCTCATCTCGTGCTGACTTTTACTATATTTACTCAATGGGCAACATGAACCAGTCAAACTGTACAATTCCAACTCTACACCAAGGGCAAGTGACCAGTCCAGCTACACTGCTGCCTAAGTCTGATATTCTGTTTATGACTTTAGGATTCTTGCTCAACCAAGCCCTGGAGCAAAGAAGCAGGTGAGCACTGGTCAGGCCTTCTTGAAGTCAGAGACTGCACTCTTTCTGTAGGTATTTCCAGGAGCTTTATGTCCTGCCAAAAAAAAAAAATAAAAAACAAACAAACAAAACCCACAAACACACACAAAACAAGGAATTAACCTAAGCCAAAGAAATATGTGACTACCTGATTTCTGCGATTATCTGTGAGGGCGGGGTGGAGGGAGCTGAAAACTTTTATTTGAAAAGACCATTCCCATTCAATATCTTTAGTATTGTAAGATATATAGACCTTCTGGGGAATATGATTTCCAGCAAAGTTAGGTTTTCTGTCTTTTCAATCATCTTTAAGAACACATTTTTTAATGTATTCTTCACTTGATCTCTGGTTTAGGAGCTTGGAGATCTGGGTTGTTAGAAGCAGCATGCACTTACACATAGTACAAATCTATCTTCATTATTTACCAGCTGTGTGATCTCATGCAAATTTTGGTTTTGCTGCTTTAAGCTTCATTTCCCTCAACTATAAAATGCTCATAACATCTCTTAAGATTTTTTTGGTAAAAGTTAAATGAGATAATGTGCATAATGTTCTTGGCACATATTAGGGACACAGTATTGTTTTAACTAAAGCCCATCTTCCAAACACTTCTCTGCAGATAACCTGCATCTGAATCTCCTAGAGAGTTTCTTTAAAATGAAGATTCCTTGGATAAAGATGTGATATATATATATATATATATATATATATATATATATACACACACACACACACACATACATATAATGGAATATTATTCAGCCATAAAAAGGAATGAAATTGTGCCATTTGCAGAGATGTGGATGGACCTAGAGACTGTCATACAGAGTGAAGTAAGTCAGAAAGAGAAAAACAAATATCGTATAATATCACTTATATGTGGAATCTAGAAAAATGATATAGATGAACTTATTTGCAAAACAGAAATAGAGACACAGATGTAGAGAACAAACATATGGATATCAAGGGGGAAGGTGGGGTAGGATGAATTGGGAGATTGGGATTGACATATATACACTACTATGTATTAATCTGATATAGATAACTAATGAGAACCTACTGTATAGCATAGGGAACTCTACTTAATGCTCTGTGGTGACCTAAATGGGAAGGAAATTTTAAAAAAGAGGGGATATATGTATATATATAGTTGATTCACTTTGCTGTATAGCAGTAACTAACACAATTATTGGAGTATGGTTGTAAATTCCAATAAAAATTAATAATAAATAAAATGCAAAGTAATAAAATAAAATGAAGATTCTTGGGTTCTATCCTAAAATTTCTGAATCAGATTATTAGAGTGAGGCCTAGGAATCTGTATTTTATCTAAGTGCCCCTCCAAACTCTCCTTCTGGGTTTGAGATATAAAGGCTTTGTGAGGAAAAACAAGTCTGCACTTGGTTTTTTATTTCTCAGTGAGTCTGGAGGGGAGAGGAGGTCTTTTGGAAGCTGGCACTTTTCAAAGTGCTGAGAAGGAGAGATCTTTCTATGAATAGACTGCGAAAGCAGGGGAGTGTGTTAATATTGAGTGTGCAGTCCCAGAGGGCTCCGTCAAAAGTGTTGGGAGGCTGTAAAACTGGACAGGTAGTAGTAGAAGTGTATTTATACCTGATCTCTATGGAAATGAAAGTTTAAATGGGTGTAGGACCAGATGAGCTTGAAGCTTTCATGATGACTGAAGAGGACAGAGATAAGCATGGACAGTCATCTCTCTAAACAGAAACTTGATATAAAGTTGCTTGATGCCAGGGAAAGTGCATAGTCAGCTTCATCTATTTAAAATATTTAGTTAATTGCCATTTTAAATAATTGACCAAGTATTTATTAAAATAGATTAATAATTGGAGATAAGATGAGTATTTCTTCCCTAAATCCAAGCTTTCTGTCTTCTCTCTGCTATATTGCACTTGATTTGTTATAAGAAGATCAGTTCCTGGTTGTTTCTGGCATGAGCTGGAAAACTGCCCTGTGCTTTCTAAACCAGAACATCTGAAACACTGATATTTCAGTACATAAGGTGCTTGATATTGCTTCCTTAGGCAGGTTATTTTTTATATCCCCCAAAAGCATAGAATGGAAAGGAAACTGTTTAGTTGTTGCTGTAATAGCTGGGGGAAAAAGATAAACAGTGAGTCTACTGAGTTACCCCACTACTAATGTAATTAACCAGGCATTGGTACATATTTTATTTCTACTATGTTTGAATATTTGCAATAACACTTCTTATTTTTTTTCTAGAGTATATTTTACTGGAGGAGAACAACCTCAGTTAATTAACTTACAGGGCATTGATTGGAGAAATCATACACATCACTATATACCTTTTCAAAGAGATGAACTGAGTTTTAGAGCAACTAGGTCTTAAATAGCAGTGCTAGTATAAACATGGCATTGTGCTGCTAGGAATGAAACCAATTGTAATCTTTTTAACTAGTCTAAGTCGAATATACAAGATGTTCTTAAGGTTTTTAGGTTAAAAATATCTTCCACAGATGGTAAGGAATAAAAGGGATTTACTCTTACACTTTTTGTGCTTTACTCTCTAATCTTTCATTTATTTTTAAGACCTCAAACACTCTATAAATACAAACTTGTGGCTGACTTCCTAAAAAGTGTTGCTGGGGCCCCTATAATGGAACCAACAGATCAGCTTTAGCTTCCACATATTGGCACAAAATGACTGCAGATTAAATATATCCTCCCAGGATGCCTTTCTTCTAGATTGTGAACTTCCTCAAGATAGAGACTATATCTTTTATATCTGTAGCCCCAAGACATAGCACAGTGCCATGGCACACAACAAATACTGTTGAATGAAAGACTTAACTGAATCAATGAATAAATGAATGAATGAGCTCAGCTGTCTCTTCCCATCCTGTTGCCCCTTTCTCAGGGCAAACTGAAGAAAACATTTAAAATCCATTCATGTTTTGAATATTATTATGAACTCCTAAAGGAATGAACTTAAGCAAAATGGAAGTGCTAAGAAGCACATATTGGTTTTCTGGTTAATTGATTTTGTCCAGTAATTCCTGTGCAAAAAAATTTAACAAAGACATTAGAGGCAGTATCCAAACTAAATAAATAGATATTTGGGAGGATGCCACAAAGCCTGTTGAATTTCTTAAAAATAAAGGAGTTTGGACTCTTTAAATAGTAAATAAATCCACTATAAAGAAAATACAAAAAATAAAAAAAATTAACACATAGCAGCCATAAAGATTGCTTTTAAGTAATCTTTTTAAAACTCTTCAACAACTTCCCATTGCTCTGAGGATAAGATCCAAAATCTCTAATTTGGACCACAAGCTAATTCATTGATTTGGGCTTCCCTGGTGGCTTAGACTGTAAAGAATCTGCTTGCAATGTGGGAGACATGGGTTCAATCCTTGGGTTGGGAAGATCCCCTGGAGGAGGGGATGGCAACCCACTCAGATGGACACAACTGAGCAACTAAGCACAGCACAGCAATTCATTGATTCAGTCCAGAAATACTGATGAATGTCTATTATGTATTTCAGGCTTGGAAAATACAGTGGTGAAGGAGTTGGGCTAAGCCTCAGTTCCCACAGAACTTTATACTGGGAGTGGGCCAGTGGGAAGACTGACAGACTATAAACATAGAAATACAATCAGTAAACATCATAAGCAAATAGACAAGATAAATTCCAGTGTGATGAGTGCTATGAAGAAAACAGAATGATTTTCTAGAGAAAACAAGCTATTCTTTCAGTTTCCTAGTCTCTATTTTCTGACCCCAGGTAATTGGTATAGGTTATTCACTCCCTCGGGGCTCCTCCCTTACCGTCCTTCCCTCTTTAACCATCATTTTTCCTTCAGCTCAAGTCGGAGCTAAAAATGGCAACTTTTCTGGGTTAAATGTTCCTTTTACATATCCCTCCTATTGTACCCATATCTCCTTTGTAATGTTTATTCAGTTCATTTCAGTCACTCAGTCGTGTCCAACTCTTTGCGACCCCATGAATCGCAGCGTGCCAGGCCTCCCTGTCCATCACCAACTCCCGGAGTTCACTCAGACTCACATCCATCAAGTCAGTGATGCCATCCAGCCATCTCATCCTCTGTCGTCCCCTTCTCCTACTGCCCCCAATCCCCCCCAGCATCAGAGTCTTTTCCAGTGAGTCAACTCTTCGCATGAGGTGGCCAAAATACTGGAGTTTCAGCTTTAGCATCATTCCTTCCAAAGAAATCCCAGGGCTGATCTCCTTCAGAATGGACTGGTCGGATCTCCTTGCAGTCCAAGGGACTCTCAAGAGTCTTCTCCAACACCACAGTTCAAAAGCATCAATTCTTCGGTGCTCAGCCTTCTTCACAGTCCAACTCTCACATCCATACATGACCACAGGAAAAACCATAGCCTTGACTAGACAAACCTTTGTTGGCAAAGTAATGTCTCTGCTTTTGAATATGCTATCTAGGTTGGTCATAACTTTCCTTCCAAGGAGTAAGCGTCTTTTGATTTCATGGCTGAAGTCACCATCTGCAGTGATTTTGGAGCCCCCAAAAATAAAATCTGACACTGTTTCCACTGTTTCCCCATCTATTTCCCATGAAGTGATGGGACCAGATGCCACGATCTTCATTTTCTGAATGCTGAGCTTTAAGCCAACTTTTTCACTCTCCACTTTTACTTTCATCAAGAGGCTTTTTAGTTCCTCTTCACTTTCTGCCATAAGGGTGGTGTCACCTGCATATCTGAAGTTATTGATATTTCTCCCGGCAATCTTGATTCCAGCTTGTGTTTCTTCCAATCCAGCGTTTCTCATGATGTATTCTGCATATAAGTTAAATAAGCAGGGTGACAATATACAGCCTTGACGTACTCCTTTTCCTATTTGGAACCAGTCTGTTGTTCCATGTCCAGTTCTAACTGTTGCTTCCTGACCTGCATACAGATTTCTCAAGAGGCAGGTCAGGTGGTCTGGTATTCCCATCTCTTTCAGAATTTTTCACAGTTTATTGTGATCCACACAGTCAAGGGCTTTGGCATAGTCAATAAAGCAGAAATAGATGTTTTTCTGGAACTTTCATTACATTTATAAGTATTTGGTCAATGTCAGTCTTGCCACAAGGGCAGGGACTTGTGGTTTGTCATTCACTGATCTATTCCCAGCCACCATTTTATATCTGGGAAATATAGCAGATGGTCAGTCTACCATAGACGATCATCATATAGTAGATGATCAATACATTTTGCTGAATAAATGAACAGAAGGAAAATTGTAATATTCTTTTATTTTTCTCTGTTAAGGAAGTGATAAAAATTATGTGAACATCACACAAATGTAAAAAACACATGAGAGAGATGTAATTAGGCTGAAGAGAAACTCAATAAGAATTATTCAGTGGTTGCTTACTTGGGTTCTAGTGTGGCACTGAACGCCATCATGGGATAAACTGTTTTGAGAATTCATTTCCTAGATGTTGGAAGTAAGCACTCTATGGCTTATAAAAACGTGAAAGAATACACAGGGGAAAGAGAAGAAAGAAAGAAAGAAGAGAGTAGACTTGTTGAAACATGGAAGGAATAAGTAGTTGGGGAGATATTCATTTTTGTTTTTTTTCCAGATTCAGACTTTTCTTTCAAAATAAAAATTGCCCCTCTCCCAATACCAAGTAATATATGCATATTGTAAATATTCAAGACAAAACAGAAAGAGGTAAAGAAGTCAAAATGACTAAGAATCCTTTCATTTTATTTGCATGCATACTCTAGACTTTTTTCTATGTATATATACAGGTATCTTAATATAAAAATACAATATGTACTATTTTACAGATTCAGATCAGATGAGATCAGTTGCTCAGTCGTGTCCGACTCTTTGCAACCCCATGAATCGCAGCACGCCAGGCCTCCCTGTCCATCACCACCTCCCGGAGTTCACTCAGACTCACGTCCATCAAGTCAGTGATGCCATCCAGCCATCTCATCCTCTGTCGTCCCCTTCTCCTACTGCCCCCAATCCCTCCCAGCATCAGAGTCTTTTCCAATGAGTCAACTCTTCGCATGAGGTGGCCAAAGTACTGGAGTTTCAGCTTGAGCATCATTCCTTCCAAAGAAATCCCAGGGCTGATCTCCTTCAGAATGGATTGGTTGGATCTCCTTGCAGTCCAAGAGACTCTCAAGAGTTTTCTCCAACACCACAGTTCAAAAGCATCAATTCTTCGGCGCTCAACCTTCTTCACAGTCCAACTCTCACATCCATACATGACCACAGGAAAAACCATAGCCTTGACTAGACAAACCTTTGTTGGCAAAGTAATGTCTCTGCTTTTGAATATGCTATCTAGGTTGGTCATAACTTTCCTTCCAAGGAGTACGCGTCTTTTGATTTCATGGCTGAAGTCACCATCTGCAGTGATTTTGGAGCCCAAAAAAATAAAGTCTGACACTGTTTCCACTGTTTCCCCATCTATTTCCCATGAAGTGATGGGACCGGATGCCATGATCTTCGTTTTCTGAATGTTGAGCTTTAAGCCAACTTTTTCACTCTCCACTTTCACTTTCATCAAGAGGCTTTTTAGTTCCTCTTCACTTTCTGCCATAAGGGTGGTGTCATCTGCATATCTGAGGTTATTGATATTTGTCCTTGCAATCTTGATTATATCTTTGCTTCGTCTAGCCCAGCATTTTATAAGATGTACACTGCATATAAGTTAAATAAGCAGAGTGACAATATACAGCCCTTTTGTACTCCTTTTCCAATTTTGAACAGATTGCCTTTCTATTTAAAAACATATTTCCAGATCTATCCATTTTTTTAGCTACTCATTTCTAATAGCTATGTAGTAGTCCATTATGTGGATGTACTGTATTTAACTAATTATTGTTGAATAGTTATTTTTCTGATTTTTCAGTATTTCAATACTATACAATTAATCAAGATTAACATCTTTATATATTTAATAGGTACATTTTTGCAAACTTGTCCACTTATTTTCCTTAAAATAAATTTCTATATGTGGACTTGTTGGTCAAACAATATGGATGTTGAGGCTTTTGATACATGTTGCCAGATTACCTTAAAATGGCTGTATCAGTTTGTACCAATAGCATACAAGTGTGCCCATTTCATACTATCTTCATCCACACTTAATATTATAAAATGTTTAATCTTTGACATTCTGCTAGGCAAAAAAAGGTATCGTTTTTATTTCTGATTACTCGTGAGGTTGATTACTCACTCTGATTACTATTATTGTTATGTTTATCAGCCAAATGTTTTCTCCTTCTTTGAACTGAATTCATGTCTTTTGCATATTTTTTAATTGGAGCACTTACCTTTAAAAACATTTATAATAGCACTTCATAGACTACAGATCTTCCTCAATTTATGATGGGATTATGTCCCCCAAAAATCCATCCTAAGTAGAAAATATCCTAAGTGGAAAATGCATCTGATGCACATAACCTACCAAACAGCATAGTTTAACCTAGACTACCTCAAACATGCTCAGATAATTTACATTAGCCTACAATTTGGCAAAATCATCTAACAAAAATCTATTTTATCATAAAGTGATGAATATCTCATGTCATTTATTGAATACTGAAATACAGAATGGTTGTGCGGGTACAGAATTGTTACCAGTATCTGGGTTATTAACCCTCAAGATGTGGTTGACTGGGAACTGCAGCTCACTGCTGCTGCCCAGCATTACCAGCATATCACTGCCCAGCATATCGCTAGCCCAGAAAAAGACCAAAATTCAAAATTTGAAGTACTGAATAAGTATCACTTTATACTATCTTACAGTGAAAAAAATTGTTTAAGTCGAACCATTATAAACTGGGCACTGTCTGTAGTAATATTAGCCATACATGCTTATCATATATTTATCATATATGCAGCATTTTTGCCAATTTCCCTTTTTATTATAAACCAGTACTAATCCTTAGCTATCATATTGAAATTATTTTTCTCAGTGTATCATTTGTCTTTTAATTTTATTAACATTGTGTGTTGATATTCAGAAGCTTTCATTTATGAAGTTATATTTAACGATAATTCCTTTTGTGGATTTTGTGTCATATTTAGAAAGTCCTTCTACATCCCCAAAGCTATGGACATATACACTTACGTTTTCTACTTCTTTTATGATCTTATATTTCACATTAAGCCATGTTTGTCTGAAGAATATGTCAAGGAGTGGCTAATGTTATTGCCATAATCTCAATATCAAGCTTAACAGCAATTGCTGGCCACTGAAGAATTCACTTTACACTAGGTAAAAGTTCTAGTATATGATTATGTAATATAAGACACAGGCTGAGTAGAGACACAGTATCTAATCCACATTCCCATACTGTCAAAAACGGTAATATTAATATGCTTGAAGGTTGAGCAGGTAAGTATGAGGGATATTGTTGTAACTGCTTGGAATGAAATACATGTCTGGGTGATGAAATGGCCATCATGCTGAGGCTGGCACTCTCTCAAATAATATTTGAGGGCCTACTATGAGCTTGTTGGGGATATAACAGTGAACAAGAGGCTTACTATTAAGGGGGTGGGCGTAAACAAATATTTTCAGATGAATTTCTTTAAAGAAAAGTAAGCTGGGAAGTGGATGTTGTTGGTGTTGGGTTGCTAAGTCGTGTCCAGCTCTTTGAGACCCCATGGACTGGAGCCCACGAGTCCCCCATCCATGAGATTTCCCCAGAAAGAAAACTGGAGTCAGTTGCCATTTCCTTCTCCAGGGGAATGTTCCTGACCCAGGGATGGAACATGTGGCTCCTGCGTCGGCAGGTAGATTCTTGGCCATTAAGCCACCAGGGAAGCCCAGTAAGGGCATGGGGGAAGTTGTAATTTCAGATAGGGTGGTTAGGGAAGTGTTTTCTGGGGAGACGACAATTGAGAAAAGGTTTGGGTGATGAGAGCAAAGATATGAAGAGGAAAATGCCAGCCTAAGTAAAGTTTTAGAGATGGGAACAAGTTTAGAGCACTGGAAGAATACTAAGAAAGCCAGTGTAGCTGGACTGTTACCTGAAAACACAGAAAACAGAAAAATGAGAAAAGAAACGAGATAACACCCTAAAACTGTGGTTGTTTTTCTTAACTATGAAAACCAGAGTTGTTGCTTGCTAGCTCATACTGTACCTTCTTTCATGCATTACTATCTAAGAAAGGCCTTCCTTAACCGCCCTTAGATTCCAACGTTATCAGATTTTCCCACCCTTTTACAAACACCGCCCCTTCTCAAGAAATTCAGAATCACCGTCTGAGAGAGGCCACCTCGGACCACTCTTTAAAACTGCAATTCCCATTTGCCGCCACCGGGCTCTCTCCCACCCACCTTCCCTCGCCTTATTTTTCTCCCTAGCATTTATCATTAATTTTATATACTATATATATAATTATTGTCCCTCCCCCCAAGAATATAAAGATACACAAGAACTGGGATTTTGGCCTGCTTTAATTTGCGCTGTATCCCCAAAATCTATACTAGTGTTTGACACCCACAGTTGGCATTCGATAAATGTATTCGAATAAAAGTAGGATGCTGTATTAACCGGTCCTGACTGTGTGAATCGACGTCAGGTGAGACTAATATCGCGTTTCTCACTCTCTGAAAAGGGCTTCCAGCAGTCATACGGTGACGTCCTCCAGTTTTCAAAATGGGAAAGGTTCTCACAGTTCTCAGAACGCGAATTTCTCGCCACAATTCAAAATGGCGGAGGAGGGTGGGGCCTGTCACATGGTGGGCGGCACAACAGCTTTCCTTTTCCAGGCCGTGGCCCGCCCTGCCGCGTCGTCAGCCGGCCACCTCCTCCTCTCACCGAGGGTTTTTCGAGGAATCGCCTGGGATTGGATAATCGGCTGGGAGTGGATAATCGGCTGCGGCTGCGGGGCCAGGACGCGGCATCATCACTTCCTGTTGTGGGCAGGCGTTTCCTGTCGCTGCTTGGTAACAATGGGGAAGATAATGGCTGCCTGAGCAACGTCTCCGAGCAGGCGCTGGACTAGAGGCGGGTCTCGACCAGCGACTCATCGGAGGCGGGCTTGAGAGCTGCGGCAGGGGAGGCGCGCAGGAGCCCCGGCGGCGGTGGCGGCGGCGGCGGCGGCCGAACCGACCGAGTCGGATCCCGACACCAAAACCGAGTAAGTGAAGCCTTGGGAAACGGATGGAGAGCGAGAGGAAGACAGCGAAGCCCCATCTGCTGCTTTCTCTCAAAATGGCCTGACTGGTGCATCGTGGTGGAGGCTCAGCGCCGCCTCCGGACCCCAGGCACCGGTTGCTGTGGGGGGCTCCGTGGCGTAGTCTCCGCTGCCATTTTAGTTGGGTGTATAGTCGACAGGCTTTTTGAAGAAGGGGAAGGAGGTAGGTAGTACTTCCTCTCCGTGGCCGCGCGAGCCGCAGCTGGGGCCCTCCAAAACCTTAAGAATTTGGGGGAGGCGATTTTCGAGTGTTGGCCTCAGGCATGAGAATCTTTGATCGTCTCAGGTTTTCTTCTCCCCAGTTCTCTGGAGACTTCCTTCTCCTCCTCCTCCTCCTCCCCCTTTCTTTTACATGGCGGGCTTGGGTTTAGGAAATGGGGAAAAAATCAGGCTGCTCTAAGTTAGATGCTGGGAACTCTTGGGCCTTTAGATTTCCCAGGATTTGCAAAACCCCATTTTGAGCCTTCTGCTTCTACAGGGCACTATCAATTAGGCGCCCCCTGAGGCCACGATGACATCTTCCCTGAGGATCTAAGACAAATGTGGTTTACTCCCTTGCTTGAATAACCCTGGCGTTTCCTTTGCCAGATACCACTGCACGGATTCCCCCCAAAAGGGAGGGAAAAGCCGTTGCGTG
Source organism: Bos taurus (assembly GCF_002263795.3). Lineage (NCBI taxonomy): Eukaryota > Metazoa > Chordata > Mammalia > Artiodactyla > Bovidae > Bos > Bos taurus. Next base: position 76,499,538 of record NC_037357.1, read on the forward strand.
TTTGTTATTTTTCCCTGGCTGAGGGTGGGAATTGGGCCAAATGATTTTGAAGTTAATTTCCGTTCAATCCGTGCACAACCCAACCCCTCCCCCCTCAAAAAATGCCTTAGGGTCTCGGCTTCTGCGGGCGGTACCTGCCACGTACGCCATAGCTTTAGTAACTAGTATTAACCGGTTGGGCTTCTGCTTCCTGAATACTCCGTCCCTTTTTCCCTTATGCTGATTAATTTCAAGATGGAGGAGACAGCCACGTTCCTTCCCTAGACAGTTTCACCATACTTATTCCACAGGTTAGTCCGGGAATCTGAGGCCTAGCAGGCTTGTCTATTTAGGTCGTTCTTTCGTTTTGCAGAAAGAGGAAGCATTTATATTAGGTTGTCATTCAGTCATAGCAAGGCCCCACAATAATTATTTTTTTGCTGGAAATAAGGAGTCCGCATTTCCTGAATCAGAATTAACCGCAGTGGCTTTGGATGATTGAAAGGAGGAAGAAATAAACTACTATTAGTCATTTTTTAAAAAATTCTTGTCATTATTGAAGACAAAATACACTTATCACCCCATCAGGTATATTATGTCCCTCCTGTATGACTTGAGAGCAGGCAGGCACAGTTATCGCTGCCCCAGAATCAGTTTTCTAAGTTGTAGAAATAAAATATCCAGGAAGCCCAATCTAAATATTTTTTAAATTTTGTTTTAGGATACTCTTCTCTTACTGAAAAAGTGTTTTTCTTTAGCCTAAGATGTCCTGATGATTTTTCATACTTTAGTTCCTGCCTTAGGCTAGTGTAATGTACCGAATAAGTTCTTGAAAGTAACTGTGAGAATCTGAAAATAATTACTGATCTGATGCGTAAAAGTCCATTTTAAGTAAGGTTATATTAAAAGGTAGATGGGTTGTCAGCCTTTAAAAGATATCTTCTATCTAACATATAAGATTGTTGGTTCCCTCTGACCTTCTTAGTCTCACCAAGTATCCTAATACTAATGTGGAATTAGGTTGATTATGGCGGGTGTGTATCTAAAATACATAGGATATGTAATTTTTAGGATGTGTCTGTTACAAAGAAAATGTCTATCTTATAAAAGAGGAAGAATAATGGATTCTTTTTTTTTCTAGAGCAGAGAGTGAAGAAAACTAAAATCCAGTTTATTGTATACAATACTATGTCATAAGTCAGGTAATTTTATTTTTTGTTGCGTCTCCTGATGATTTATGTGTAGAATGCATGTTTTAAAATATTTATTCTGTTTTGGGGGCCCTGTAATTGAATGGGCTTCTTTGATATATGTTAGTTGGTGTCGGGCGTTCTTAATGGTCAGAATGGGTGTTTTTCACTGGGAATTCAAAGGGTAGTGTTTCTGAGTAGCTGGAACCTCATTAGTGCTCTGTCAGTTTTCTTTTAAAATAATGTCTGAAATTTGCCAGTACCTGTATAGAACAGAAAGAACAAAATAGAAATTTGCTTCCTTTAATCACTGTTGGAATGGGATGAGTATAAATAAATAGTATTTAAATGTTTATTGAATAACTAAATGAACTAACAGTAGACTATATTACAGGAATATAATCTCAAGTTATTTTGTGTGACATTTGATATTTTTGCTTCAAGATCCGAGAAGTCATAATATATAATACTCTAATTGATATCAACCTCTTTCATCATCGTTGTTAAGGTAACCACATAATTTATTGCCCTAGCTACGATGCTTTTAAGAAAAAAAGGAACATTATTTTCCTGGACAACAGGTGCAAACCAAGATTGTCCCATGCAAACTAGGATGGGTAATTAGCCTAAATTCATAATTAATTTGTATTGAATACTTATGTGTTAGGTCCTGTGCTTCACATGTGTGATTTTGTAATCCTTACAGCCAAGCTTCATGAGGATGTTACCTGTTTTACAGAGTGAGACTCAGAGGAGAGATTAGATAATTTGTTCTCTATTAGATAATTTGCTCAAAAAGCTAATAAGTGGTAGGAACCCCCATTTTAACCCAGGTCTGTCTGATGCCAAAATCAATAAACTTTTATGTCCTTAGAATTGTTATTAGATCAGAAATGCAAAAAAAAATGAAAGGTTGTAATAAAAAAAATCTATAGGTTAAGTTGCATCAAAAACTTCTGTTAACACTCAAAGGAAATTTGCTTTATGAAGCAAGTAAGACTTATCTAACGATTGCACTCTCTTTTTCAGTCTGTCAGGGTTCTTTGTTTCAGCTGTTACTGCCTGTAATATAATTTGATAAACAATTTAAAATTAGAAGTGGTTTTAAGAAGTAGCTTAATAATGAAGTGATATCTAGAAGTGTTAGGCTGGTTGGATATATTTTTCATGTTAGTGAACATGAGGCCTTATATACAGTAGATCAAATGGGACATTTGCATTTATCAAATTACAATGTGTGTATAAACATTTTGTAATACAGACATTTCCAAACCTTATAGCCCATTGATTTTTAAAAGTATCCAGTTTACATGATCCTTTGACATTTTGATACCCAGTGTAAGAAAGCAATAACACTTCTATTTTTTTTTTCATTTTTTTGAAATAGAAGTTTCCCAGATAATAAAGCAGTTTATTTTAGAGGTAAAAATCTTGACAATCTTAAACAGTTTGGGAGTATATTTGTGAACTTGTGGTTTTGCTCCTGAAATAGATACTTGATGTTTTTGCTGTACATAGTCTTACATTTTGGGTTTCCCTGGTGGCTCAGTGGTAAAAAAAAAATCTGCCTGCCAGTGAAGGAGAAGTGGTTCAATGCCTGGGTCTGGAAGATCCCCTGGAGAAGGAAATGCCCACTCCAGTATTCTTGCCTTGGAAATCCCATGGACAGGGGATCCTGGCGGGCTGCAGTCCATGGGGTTGCAAAAGAGTCGGACATGTCTTAGAGACTGAACAACAAATTCTTGTATTTTAGTGCTTCAACTCAAGGGTTTAATTTCATTAGTCAAAATATCACATATATATGTTTGGAAGACTAGTATCTGTAGATAATGCATGTGTGTATATAGATTTGTGGACTTACTGCAGTAATTTCACAGCAGCAGTTTGGACTGCTATTACAGTATTTATGTGATGATGAACATAATCCATTCTGTGGTGGGAAGGAGATATTTGTGTTCAGTGTTTTCAGATTTTTCTGAAATGAAAAATAGTCTTCTTTCCTCTTGCTCTACATTTGATTGTGTGAAGAAAGGGTTTAACTCGTAATTACATTTTTCATTTTGTATTGACCAAAGTTCCTGTTAGTGTCAGTTACATTTGAGGTCACCTTATCATTTATCCAAACTGGGACACTTTTAAGAGTGAAAGAAGGCCATATTAATAATCACTATAGGACAGCAGTTGTAGACTGCTACTCATATGGACAAACTGGGTATATATGGTCACCTTTGTCATCATTTCTCTGTAGGAGCACTGGTTCAGAAATCACAGTTATCAATGTGTTTGGTTCTGTAACACAAAATTATTTTCCTCAGACAATATAGGAGTCATTTGTGTAGATGATATTTTTCAGTCACATGATTTTAAAATAGTTCATTTTTGGTGGGAAACTTATATCTTAAAAAATAGTACTTTATTTACTAACACCAGAATTGCCAGTAATCAATGACTTTTGCATTAAAACATTTTAAAAATAAGTGCATGAGCCTTTTGGGTTTTTGAGTAGAATTGAGTTAGTGTGCATAAGACCAAATTCTAATTTAGTGGCATAGCTTAATAGTAAAAGAACATGAACTGGGTAATCGAAGATTAAATTCCCTGTCTTAAGTACTTAAGTGAATCGAAATGTCATAATGGGTTCCTTTTTAAACTAACTTGTTCCTGTGAATTGGCAGCATTTGGCTTGGTCTCCATCCTTTGATTTGTTGACGTTCTTAATATTCTTTTGATTTAACTGTTTTAGAAGGTTGTTGTCATTAGAATTGTTTGTAAGCTGCACAATTCCTGCCTAGAGATTAAACACGTGCTGAATCCTTTTTTTTTCCTGATGTCCTTTTCAAGTGATAGAGAATACAAGAGACACTGTATTCAATGTCTCTTGAATTTTGCCATGCAGATACTTTATAATCTCATACTGCTCTAGTAGTATCAGCAGTGGCAGAAGTTTTAGTACCATCCTCCAATAGGCCAATAATGGAAATAAATTGTGTGGCTGGTGAGAGGTACTGTGCAGTAAGGCAGTGAAACATAAAGCCTACCCTATTTTTTAAAGAGGAATGCTTTGTATTTGTTTTTTAAAAATAAGATAGTCATAAAAAGAGAAGTGTACGAGTGAAGTAGCAGTGAGAAAAGCACAGCTTTTAAGCTTACATCCTAGTTATTCATGTTTCTTGACCTTTATTTTTCCAGCCTATATTGTAATGTGATGTGGGTTATATCATAGTCTGGATTCATAGAATTGGAAAGGTATCTTGTAGATAGTTTAATCCAGTACACTAATACTGATGGAGATCCTGAGATGCAAAAGGTTAAATAATTGGCCAAATTCACGTAGTTAATCTTACAGCCAAGACTAGAACCTAGTATCTTCTCTTTTTTTGTTTTCACAGAGCTGAATTCCACCCTGCTACTCAGTCAACCTTTGATTTGTTGGCTGCAAAAGCTGTAAAGTTTTAATCATTCTGTATAGGAAAAATTCCCAACACTTCTGGTAACTACATACACAATGGTATTTTATATCCAGACCTCAAATTCAGTAGTTCTTTGTGACTTGGCTTTTTTTGTTGTTTTTAACTATATTAAGTATTTTTCATTTTGATGATGGTATTATTGACCTGACATTTTCTTTATACACAAGGCTTGCCTGTCATTAATTCTCATATGCTCTACGAGGTTCTTAATGAAGAAAGAAACTCTGTTGCAAACAGAAAACAGAATAATGCCTGCCCTTTTTTCAGTATGACACATTTTTATGTTGATACCTATAATTTTTTTTTTGGTGTGTTGTACTTTAGGACACTATTGAATTTTGAAGCTTGTTTGAACACATCCAAAAGGTGACAATGCCCAAGATAACTTCAGTAGTTGGTTGACATTAGGTTATCTTGATTCCTCCCTCCTGTACTTCCTGATTTTTAAAAGAAGTGATTTCTTCCAGACTTAATGGATGTGGTCTATTTTAAAATTGATACCCCTACAACCTTTTGAATTTCAGAATTCATTTTTTTATGTCGTTTTTTTAACTCTATATTTTGGTGCCTTAAATCTTAATTGATGGAGTATGTCCATTGAATATAGTATGTGTGCTTACATTTAGCACCAGGTCTCCTGACCCATTAATACTGAACAGTATGTTTTAAGTGACTTTTTGCCCTAACAAAACAAAAATACATGTTTTAAAGATTACTGTACGTGGGTTAGGAGAATTAAATACTTATAGCAGTGGTCAGAAACGTGCATAATTTATATTAATATATGATAATTACTATAGAAGAATTGAAATCACTAAAAATGCTTTAAAATTCTCAAGGTGAATAAAATCTGCTTTAAACACCCTAATTATAGAATAAATCTCAAGTTTGGTTTTCTTGCTGGCTTTTCCTCCCCAGAATTAAATTTACCTGACACAGTCATACAGTTACTGACCAGATGAGTAGTTTTTGAAATGACTGGGCAAATTTTCTAATTTGGCTACTTACTTTCCAGGACTGGATTTGGCTGTATTGGCACACAGTACCCTGAAAGAAATAAGGTTAATAACCTATGCTATGCATCTGAGGGGCAACTGTATTTAAAACAAAAAAACTAAAAGTTGACTTGTTTAAAAAGAAGCCCTGCTGGGTTCATACTGCTTATAAAAGATATTTTGTCCTTTTGGAAGTTTTCATACCAGAAGTGAACATGAGCTAAGTGAAAGTAATGAAGTTGCTCAGTCATGTCCAACTCTTTGTGACCCTATGGACTGCAGCCTGCCAGGCTCCTCTGTCCATGCCTCAGGCAAGAATACTGGATAGGGTTGCCATTTCCTTCTCCAGAGGATCTTCCCAACCTAGGGATCGAACCCGGGTCTCCCACATTGCAGAGACTCTTTGCCACCAGGGAAACCCCAAACATCAACTAAAAAGCTGATAGTGAGGTTGAATACATTGGACATGCCTGTTAGGATTGAAGGAATGTATTTTTAAGGTATATGGTCTTAGGATATATTGGGATGCAGTTGACAATTTATTGAAAAGTTGACTGGATTTGGAATCAGGAGACCTGGATTTAATTGCTGGCTCTTTCCATTGACTAGCCTCATGGCCTTTGGTAAATGACTTCCTCTCTCTGTGCTTCTGTTTCCTATCTGTAAAATAGAGTTTGTGATTCCTACTTCATAGAATTGTTGGAAGGCTTAAATGAAATATAGGTGAAAGGGCTGTATGAAAAGGGCAATGGATATTACTTTTAACTAGGAAGAGACCTAAGTGATTTAAGAACAGTTACACATTTTTTCTCTTATGTTTTATTGGTTAAGTTTTCCATAAAAATATTTAAGTTTAAAATTGACTGATGATAACTGTCTATTTAATCCAAAATTTCTGACTGTGCACATGAATATTATAACTCAGTATAAGGTAACTGAATGAAAAGATTTAAAATTTTCTCATTTATGATGATAGAAGGAGCCCAGGGGGTATGGGGATTCTTTTTTTCTCATACCACAGAGTAGAATCTAGAGACCCATTTTATTAACATGATCTTTTCACACCAAAATGGAGAGAGATCTGTATTTGATCATTTGAACTGCAGTCTCCTGACATCTTTGGCATGTTTTAACTTTCCGAACTTGTGATTTAGAATTATTACATTTTTTCATTTTTTTTTACTGCTTAGGTAGTGAAGGCACTGCTTAAAATGAGACCAGACTCACTGGGTGTATGTTCGTAAGATGATTTTACAAGGCATTTGAAGGCATTGCTTACATTCAGGATTTCCTTTTTTTTTTTTTTTCCAAAATGTAATTAACTTCTAGTCCAGTGGACCTTGGCAGGTGTTAAAGCTGTAACTCTCTAAAGCTGTAACATCTGTCTTGCCAGTGCTGGAATCTCTTGACTTCCACTCCCAACCCAGGCAAATGCAGAATAAAGCAGAAAGAATGAATGCTTTGGGCAAAAGTAGGGAACCAAGTAGGCTTTTTCTCTCCCTGTGCCTTAATCAACTGCAAGAAATGAACAGCATTTTAAATGGAAATCTATACCTTAGCAAAAAACATGGTGTGTTCTGTTTAATGAAGCCTTGCCAGTTTGATTGCAATTTTGAAATAAATGAGTGTGTTGCAAGGATGCCATGTAGGGAAAATAATTTCCTTTATTTTCTCTGGTGTAAGCAGGGGGAAGGGAGAGCAGCATATTACTATGGAAGTAATAGTAATTTGGATTTGTTTACATGTTACTTTGTGTGTCTCATTGTTAAAATTTCGAATTGAAAAATAAACTAAAATAAAAATCCCTCTTGAATAGAATAACCCAACTTCTAAACTCATCAGGCAGGAGCTATTTAGGATTTAGCAGTCTCCAAAATCACAGTGTTGAGAGGGTTTTAAATAGAGGTATGGTGTTTTTTTTTTGTTTTTTTTTTGGTCTCTAGTTTCCATGTAGGAAATATTAGAATTTTTAGGTCAAGAGTGAACTTGAAGATTGGTGATTGTAATTAAGAATCATCTATTCCATGTGTTTTTGTAGAGTATTCACCATTATCTTCCCTAGTGGCTCAGATGGTAAAGAGAGTGTTTGCAATGCAGGAGACCCAGGTTTGATCCCTGGGTGCGGAAGATCCCCTGGAGAAGGGAATGGCAACCCACTCCAGTATTCTTGCCTGGAAAATCCCGTGGATGGAGGAGCCTGACGGGCCCCAATCCATGGGGTCACAGAGAGTCGGATATGACTGAGTGACTAACACTCACCTCACCCTCACCATTATTATTTTACTTTTGAAAAGCATAAAGGGGATTCATAAATAGTGGGTTTATAGAGCAGAAACAATATATTGGGAACACTTTAGAGCTGTTTCTGTATGTGGAGTTTCTCTACCTTACGAACAAATTCTTTAAAGCTGCATGCATTGTCTGATATGGTAACCTCTAAGCACATGTGGCTACTGGACACTTGAAATGTCATTAATTAACTGGAACTGAACTTTTACTTTTCTTTCATTTTAATTACGCTAAATAAACAATGTAAATTTTTTCCATTAAACATGACTTTTGTTTCATTAGGACCATATTTCACTTTAACCATTGAAAATTTAGCATCCAATTTGAGATGTGCTGTAAGTATAAAATAACATACCAAATTTCTGAGACTTAGAATTTTAAAAAAGAATATAATACATCTCAATAATTTTTATATTGATAATATGTTGAAATGATCTTTTGGATCTGTTGGGTAAATAAGATATTAATAAAATTGGTATTTCAAAAATATAAAAGACCTTGTGAGGCAGGAAGTGACACTAGTGGCACAGGCAAATGCTGTGTGCAGAGACAGTTGAAAATAATTGCTACCTGAGGTAGTCAGTCATAGCTTCTTAGGTGGTAAGATTTCATTGAACCTTGAGGGGTGAGTGAAATGGGGAGAGACTAAATGGAGGGCTGAAGGGAGAGTATTAGAAGTGTGAAGGTAGTGAAGTACAAGATGTGTTGGAGGGAAAGGATGGGGCAATATAAAGTGGATTGGTCTTGTTAAGAAAATGTTATAACAAAATTGTGTCACTGGGAATATGTGGCTTAGTATGACCCTAGACCCAGAATAAGGAAACCGAGGGACTGTCTATCCTTAATGACATTTTAGTCCAAAGGGTCTTTTGAAATCAGTCTGTTCAAGCTCCTACCTAATATCTAGCCTCTACTTGAATACTTCCAGAAATTGGTAGTAGCTTACTTCAAGAGACGGGTTGCATCTCTACTTTTGGACAGTCTTTATTTGTTTCACTATTAAAAGACAAGAATTATTTGCTTCATATTTTTTCCAACTCTAGGCTCTAATTTCACCCTGTGGTTTGCTCTCTTATATGTTATAACTCCAAATATTTGAAGGTGGTAATCGTGTCCATTTTTAGTGTTGTCTTTGGGCATTTTCAAGTAATTCAGCCATTTATTTTATGGTATTCCCTGGCTTCTCACCATCTTAGTCACTCTAGATATTTTCTCGTGTTTGTCAGTGTCCTTTTGGATATATTTTTAATGTTTCAAATACTCCACATATAGTCTGAACAGCAAGTAGCATTGACACTACTACCTATTTTTATCTGAATACTGTGACCTAGGAAAGATTTGTCAACCTGTGACTCCAAGGTTTCTTAACGGTCAAGTGAAACATGCTTTTAACTGAGCTTTTGTTGACTAAAAACTTCAGGTCATCTTCATATTGCCAGGACAGGTCTCCCTGTCCCCATCAGCTTGATAACCCTTAAAGTGTTTAAAGTAGCACATTTACCATCATTTTTGTTGATTTCCACTCATTCTCACAGCCCACTGAGAATTCAGGATTTGTTTTTTTATTATATACATCTTTATTACCAACTGCCAGCATTGAGTTGTCTATAGATTTGGCTGGCATGTCTTTGACTTGGTTCTTTTCAAAATGCTTAAGACTGGGCTCTTTGCAGGTTAACATTGCTCCATAATCTTTTGAGAGTGGTATTCAGAAACTGTGAATCTGTTAAATTGTATTGTCATCAAGCTCCTTGCTACTCAAACTGATTCTAGGATTAGCAGCATCAGCATTACGTTAAGGCTTATTTAAAATGCATGCTCTCAGGCCTCACCCCCAACCTACTGAATCAGAACCTGTATTTTTACAAGATTTCCAGGTGGTTCGTTTGTATGTTGGAAGTTTGAGAAGCATGGATCTAGCCTATATTTCTCCATAAAATAGGATGCAAAAACTTTTCAGACTCTGGACAAAAACCAAGCCAGGCGTTTCAGCAGTATTATCCTGATGCCTCTATCAAAAGTTTCTCAACCCTGACTGTGCAGTGGAATTACCTGTGGAATTTTTAAAATGTCGCTTGGCCCCAGAGAAAGCTCCTCAGGTGATTTTAATGTGAGAATCTTGTAAAGCAAGTTCTGTGTGAAAGAAGACTATGTAATGCAAATGAGGTTAATTTGACAGTGAATTCCACTTGTGAACATGTTTTTCTACATGTTTGCAATATATCTGATAGTCTATAGCAGAATTCCATGCGCTCCCCCTCCCCAGGTTTTGTGCCAGATTTTGCTGTGTTAAAGTTTATAGACGTCACTTTCTTTGCAGATTAAGATCATCTGGTATCCCCTGTTCTCTGATTTCTCAAAGACTGGAAATTTTGCAGTTTGGATTTTGTTTTGTTTTTTTGAGAAACTTGGTTTTTTCCACTACTTTCAGTTGGAAGATGATTCTCCTTGCTGTATAAGATAGAAGTTGAGTGCCTCTACCTACCATCTTCTATTAATATACCATCTGTATCAGAGGCTTAGTGAAAGATCTCATTCTTATTTCAGATTTGTTTTTCAAAGCCATTTAAAAGCTCTTTCCCATACTTTTGAAAGTTTCTGTTCCTTGTGGGCTTTAACCTCTGACGCTATTTTTAAGGCTTTGTGCCATTCTTGTAACAGTCCTTGGTATGTGATTTTTCTGTTATCTTTGGTTCCTGTCCTTCAAATGTCAGAACTTATCAGAAATTTTTGCCTTCTTTGAAAGCTTTGCATTCTTAAAGCCTTTCAACCCTACTGAGCTTTCAGTTTTTAGAAATTTTCAGAACTATTTATTAATCAATTCCTTCATAAGTGGAATTGATCCTTTCATGTTACTACTATTCAGAATATTAACTGCTTAATATTAGCCTAGTGTGATTTTCTTTGGTTTGGGAAATTATGGCTGGACTTTCTTTGTGCTTTTCTGTATTTTTTTTTAATTAACTGTGTGCTATTTATTACCAATACTAAGTTGTAGAAAATTTTGGCTTGTTTTTTTTCATTGCCTGGTCCATATAACGTTAATGGGTGTTTTATTTAACCTATTGACTTCTAGTCTTATAGTTTCAAGTTACTTAAAAAACAGCATCTTTCAGAAATTTATATAGTTTAGTCTTACCAAAATTAAGAAATCTTAGTTATGAAATTAGGAAACTCCAAAAAATATTAAGGTCTTTCTCCCTTTCCCTTTCCTTGAGATAATTCATCTTGTTTGTTTAAAGAATGATAGACTAGTTCTAAGAATAATGATCTAAGAAAAACAGTGGAGAGCCAGATGTGCCCATGTATAGACTAAAATTTGTTTAGACTCATCAGATAGGTAGACAGTCTTCTTTGTTTTTTTAATATCTGAAAGATGGCTTGTTTTTATTTTTCTCTAGTATTGACATAAACATCCAGATACTTCGTGTTTTGTGTGTGGGATTAAATCGTAGTACCAACATAGATTACTACTTTTCCATAAATCAGATTTTCACATGTTTCTGAGTTAACTTTTGTCATTGTGAACTTGAGTCAATCTGGGGTTGGAAGGAAAAGAATATACTATATATTTCCTAGGGCTGTACAAATAGTGAGTGAGAATTAAGTTTTGGCTAGTTTTATGTACTATCCAGAGTAGGGGTTGACAAACTTTTTCTGTAAAAGGCCAGATAGTAATTTTTTTTTCACTTTGCTAATTAGAATTGAACATATTACGTAGTTATTTATATAAAAACAGAGAAGCCAAATTTCCACAAAGTTTCTCTTGATGTAATAATAAATGAGTACAGTGTTTTATAATACAGGTCTACTAATGAGAAGAATGGTATTCCTTTTGGTAGGATAACATTTTGCTAAATTGGGGCTAAACATTCTTTATCATCAGAATCATTTGCAGATGTCCATTTAGTGTTTTCTGATTTGAAATGAGATTTTACATATTTTGTCGTTGAAAATACCTTCACACATTAAGTACGCTGTCTAATCAATATACAAACATATAATTTTAATTGTAAATTTGCCTGACTCAATATATTTTTGCTCTATGCATATTTTTTTTTAACCACCATTTCAGTTGTAACACATCTTCACAGATTCCACCTCAGGTTGTGCTGAATTAGTGTTTCTCAGCTTCTTTGAAAATGATATCACCTGTAGTTAGTTGTTCCATGCAAACTATTCATAGAGACTACTGCTTTAGTCACTTCAAACTCCTCAAATAACTTGACTCCTTGAATAAGCAACTGAATAGTATCAGTTATATTTGTCAACTCCTCAAGAACCAAAGGGAACTACTCATTTGCTTCCTTGTTTTTCACTTGATGATTGATATATCCCAGTATTGTCATTTTTTGAGCACCTGTTCTCATTAAAAGGCTAATAATCTTAAACCAGTTAATTTTCTGTGGACTATTTGTTTAGCTTCTGCAGTCAAATGCAATTTAGCTAACACAGCATTGATAAATGTCTTTCCTTGCTTAGCCAACAAATGAGCCACTTAGAAACTTACTCTGGTTGAAGCTTCATTTTTTATTTTTATGAGGAAATATTTTGTGATATTTGTTTTAAATTTTCTAGTTTTTCAGACCATAGCTTTCCTGTGAATTGGAAATACTATGATGAGTGCTTAGTCTAATAATATTAATGTATATTTTATTATTTTAGCACAGTTTCAGTGTCATTGCATTATAAATAAAATATTTGCCATCTACTCTAATAAAATAATCCATACTCCACTGTGCCTTTAGAGATGGTATTCAGTGTTCATCAAGTTTTACTGGAATACAGCTGTACACATTCATTTACATATTGTCTGTGGGCTGCTTTCTTCCTATAATGGCAGAGTTGAGTAGTTGTGACAGAGACTATGTGGCACCGTCACTGCTTTGCACTGGTGGTCTGTGCACTGCAAGTCACGGTGATGCAATTATAACTTTACAGCATTTCAAGTGCCATGCTCATACTGTAACATTTTTCTAAATTACCAGTGCACACTCATCGTATTAAATGGAGAAAGTGGGCTTGACCATTAGCATTTTTAGAACTTCTGTTCTACATGGCATATCTCTGTGAGAGGCAGTAGAGCATAGAGAAACCTGAATTCAGATTGTCCGGGTTCAGCTTCTGGCCCTGTCACTTGTTAGTTGTGTAACCCTGATCAAGTTATATAACCTCTCTATACTTTAGTTTCTTCATCTGTAAAAAGGAATAACAACAACAACAGTGTTTGTGCACAGTGTCATTGTGAGGACTAAAAAACAAAAGCAATTATAGTGCCAAGAATTCAGTGAGCTGCTTGGGTCTAACCTTGTTGAATACACACCGTTCAATTCTTGCTACACTGCTGAATTCTTACCTGTATTTCTCTAACCAAACTTTTCTCTGGACAGGTAGCTAAGAATTTATTTATTGGATCTCATATAATTTTCACACATCACAAAATATTCTCTTAGAAAAACATTTAAAAGTGTAATAATCATTCTTAGATCTCAAGGAAAAAAATAGTCACCAGGGCTAAGTTTGGTCCATGGGCCATGGTTTGCCAACCCCTGACCTAGTCTTTTCCTAGTATGACAGTGCTTTTCAGTGTTTGTATTAGGAAGTTTCCATTCATAGGGGTCTTAAAATTCATGTCTCAAACTGAATTCTGGATTTTCACATAATTAAAACTGTTATATAGAAGATATACTGACTTTTGTTTTCAAGAGTGATCTCCTTTCTCCTTTTAGATAATTTTCCACTTGTTCATCAAGATGGAAAGCTCAGATTGTAACGATAAAGGAAGTGGTGATCAGTCTGCAGCACAGCGCAGAAGTCAGATGGACCGATTGGATCGGGAAGAAGCTTTCTATCAATTTGTAAATAACCTCAGTGAAGAAGATTATAGGCTTATGAGGGATAACAATTTGCTAGGCACCCCAGGTATGCAATGTGTAGTTTAAAGATTTACATATATATAAATTGCTGGTCTTTAAAAAAACAACTGTTTTTTTAAAAAAATGTTTTGTTTACCATTGTGAAGTATGATTTTAATACCAGGGATAGAGAATGAAATTTACTGCTGTACTTGCTACTTGATTTTGTTCACTCATATTTGCAATTATCCTATGTCAGGATTTATAGCAAGGAATTATATTATGAGTTTATAGTAAGCTGAATTGAAAAGAGTGGAGCTGAACAATCTTTTTGTTATTTATCTTTATTTAACTACTAGACAGTGGTCTGGAAGAGCTAATAGGAACTTTGGTTCTTAGGACAGACTTAACTCTGTTTTGTCATCTCTCATTCTCTGAATATGTCCCAATCATAATCAACCAGAGCTAGCCTTGGGTGAAATAGTCAGTTATTCAGAAATTTGTGCTTGGTTATTCTTTTTTGCCTCATTAGGTCCCACTTGATTCTAGTTAAAATTCATTATATCACTTCCTCCTCATTTCTGTTTAATTCTATTAACGTTTGAGCAGTTGCTTAAATTTTAAAAGGTAAGGTGTTAGCATGGTTATTATATTAACAAATCATCTCACTCACTCTGAGTTTCTTTGTCTTAAATGCAGATAATATCTGTCTCCCAGAGTTGCATTTTTAAAGAATGAGATATTGTATGCAAAAGCATATTGTAAACTGGAAAGGAATACAAATAAATATAAGTTGTAATGTCATGCTCTCAAATAGGTGAATTTTACTCAGGTTCCTACTCTTCGGTTGTCATCTCAGATGGATAAGTCATTGGATTTTATTTATAACTTCGCAAACATTTTAAACTGTTTTCAGGTGAAAGTACTGAGGAAGAGTTGCTGAGGAGACTACAACAAATTAAAGAGGGCCCACCACCACAAAACTCAGATGAAAATAGAGGTAAGTTTTTCTTGGGAGAGGGGTGTAAAGGATGAAATGGATAAGGAGCTTCCTAATGATAAATGTCAGCCAAAGATAATCCAAATCAGTAGCACAAATTAATTTGGTGTTAAGTAACTGCTCATAAAAAGAACTGGCATTTTCTTGATATTTGGTGAGAATGTTAACTTTTTTTTCCCCTGTTTCACCTGTGGGATTTTTTTGAGTGTTAATTGGGATATAGGAATTATATATAATGTGATCTTAAATGTGTCTTAAATGTGATCATTTTTCTTGATTTTCCACCTTCATTGAAATTTCCCTGTACCCACTGAATTATTCCTTCCTTATAAACCTGATTTCCTTACCAGCAGAAAGGTTGCATTCTCTAATCTAGTGCTTCTCACTGGGGTATAATGTCTGGAGACATTTTTGGTTGGGAGTTTGCTGTTTGCTCTAGTGGGTGGAGGTAAGGGATGCTGCTAAACATCCTAAAATGCACAGCACAGCCCCCACAACAATGAATTATTTGGCTCAAAATGTAAATAGTTGCACTGTTAAGAAATCTTGTTCTTCCCTCAGGTCTGGTGTTTCTCCTTCAGTGTGAAATATGATAACAGGTTGTTGAATGTGCTGTATATGTACTGTGCTAGGTTCAGACTCTTTACTTGTTCTGATCTCTGATTTCATGTTAATTTAAAATCTTGGTAACATGAAGAAGTAACCTATAAATCTTGTTTATATTTTTGCAATGTCTAAAGCAGTCCTGTAGTTTTTAAATGTCCTGTATTATCCAAGGCACTTAAGTCAAGAGCCCAAAGAAATGTTGTAGACTAATAAAAATCTAACCCAAAAAATGTAATTTGAACTAAAATACTAGCCCTGTACCTTAACTGGTGTTTTACCTTATTTGATTATGTTAATGTTTTGACAGTGGACTGAAAAATGTCTTCTGACAGTCCCCAGTGGTACACTAGGCTCTGTATACAATGCTAAAAATAGACTTCTTCCCAATTCCCTTTTTTGAAAAATGCTTTAAATTTCTCTAGAATTAGCCTGCTGTTTTAAAATGGAATTGAAAGTTTCCTGCTTTTACTTGCCAATCAGTGCAGTATAGTTTAAAAAAAATCTGTAAATTGAAATTTGTTCAGAATGTTTTTCTGTTAATAATATGAAGTTTCAGAGTATGATTTCTTATTTTTAATAGTTCCTTTTCACCCCTCCCTTTTTAAAAAACAGGTGGAGACTCTTCAGATGATGTATCTAATGGTGACTCTATAATAGACTGGCTTAACTCAGTCAGACAAACTGGAAATACGACAAGAAGTGGGCAAAGAGGAAACCAATCTTGGAGAGCAGTGAGCCGGACTAATCCAAACAGTGGTGATTTCAGATTCAGTTTAGAGATCAATGTTAACCGTAATAATGGGAGCCAAAATCCAGAGAACGAAAATGAACCATCTGCAAGACGTTCTAGTGGAGAAAGTATGGACAACAACAGCCAAAGACAAATGGAAAATCCACGATCTGAAACAACATCTGCAAGGCCACCCAGATCAGAACGAAATTCAACTGAAGCATTAACAGGAGAAGCCCCACCTACCAGAGGTCAGAGAAGGGCAAGAAGTAGGAGCCCAGACCATCGGAGAACCCGAGCAAGAGCTGAAAGAAGTAGATCACCTCTACATCCAATGAGTGAAATTCCACGAAGATCTCATCATAGTATCTCATCTCAGACTTTTGAGCATCCTTTGGTAAATGAGACTGAAGGAAGTTCTAGAACCCGGCACCACGTGACATTAAGACAGCAAATAAGTGGACCTGACTTACTAACTAGAGGTCTTTTTGCAGCTTCTGGAACAAGAAATGCCTCACAAGGAGCAGGATCTTCAGACACAACTGGCAATGGTGAATCTACAGGATCAGGCCAGAGACCTCCAACCATAGTCCTTGATCTTCAAGTAAGAAGAGTTCGTCCTGGAGAATATCGGCAGAGAGATAGCATAGCTAGCAGAACTCGGTCAAGGTCTCAGACACCAAACAACACCGTCACTTATGAAAGTGAACGAGGAGGTTTTAGGCGTACGTTTTCACGTTCTGAGCGAGCAGGTGTGAGAACCTATGTCAGTACCATCAGAATTCCAATTCGTAGAATCTTAAATACTGGTTTAAGTGAGACTACATCTGTTGCAATTCAGACCATGTTAAGGCAGATAATGACAGGTTTTGGTGAGTTAAGCTACTTTATGTACAGTGATAGTGATTCAGAGCCTAGTGGCTCAGTCTCGAGTCGAAATATGGAAAGGTCAGAGTCACGGAATGGAAGAGGGGGTTCTGGTGGTAGTAGCAGTTCTGGTTCAAGTTCCAGTTCGAGTCCTAGTTCCAGTTCCAATGGTGAAAGTTCAGAGACTAGCTCAGAGGTATTTGAAGGCAGTAATGAAGGAAGCTCATCATCAGGCTCATCAGGTGCCAGGCGAGAGGGTCGACACAGGGCCCCAGTAACATTTGATGAAAGTGGCTCTCTGCCCTTCCTTAGTCTCGCTCAGTTTTTCCTCTTAAATGAGGATGATGATGACCAACCTAGAGGACTCACCAAAGAACAGATTGACAACTTGGCAATGAGAAGTTTTGGTGAAAACGATGCATTAAAAACCTGTAGTGTTTGCATTACAGAATACACAGAAGGCAACAAACTTCGTAAACTACCTTGTTCCCATGAGTACCATGTCCACTGCATCGATCGCTGGTTATCTGAGAATTCTACTTGTCCTATTTGTCGCAGAGCAGTCTTAGCTTCTGGTAACAGAGAAAGTATTGTGTGATTAAGGTCTGAACTCTCAGCTATGTATCTGGTATAGTGATGGGCAAACAGGAATCACTTGCTTTCTGTCCACTTTTTGAGTGGTGCTTAAATGTAAAGTAGCAACCAGAATTGAGTCATTGCTTTCTGAATGAGTCATTGTCCTTTCTCTAATTTCTGTTCCCAAAAAAAGGAAATATTTAAAAAGCAACATGTTAGGACATAAAAATCTGACTTCAGTATCAGTAATTGTTATTACTGATGATTTATCATGTACTTGTCAGTTTCTCCTTTGTTATCTTAAAAGGTCTGCCTTAGCAATGACTCTTACCTGTTTTCATATTGATCTTTAAAGTTTCATATGCCATAGGAAAGAGGGGTGAAGGCAATTCCCAGTTTAGACTCAGTTACAGTACATGTTTCCTAAGTGACTGCTTAAAGCTATACCGTTCCCAGTTATTAGTTGGCACACATTCAGCTACATTCTGAATATCATTTGTTCACCTTTCAGACAAGGTGATATTGGACTTATCAGTGTAAATAACACTAAGATTAGGATCTTCTAAGTGTATAACTGTCTTCTAAGCCCATCACTGTGGCACACTGTAGAGTGAGCTTATAGTTTAATTGAGATATTTATCTTGTGGAAATATTAAAAAAAAAAGCCTATGCTTGTGTAAGTGAAAAATCACATTCATTTGTTTAAAAATGTAAAGCTATTTTGTAGAGGCTCAGTACTTTTTCCAATGCACTGTTGTATTAATGCATTAAAAATTGTAAAGTACCATGCTTAGAAATGAAAAAACTGCTTTTTGTGAGCCAACATAGTAAAAAAAAAAAGAAAACACACCAAACAAAGTACAAAGCTGCTTTTGTAAGTGTGTAGATGTAAGAGCAGAACATATCTATAATATTTAATGTATGTGAACAGCTACTGTGACCTGCAAAGGAAAGGACAGAGTATGGATTTAGGCAGGAAATGAAAGAGGGAGTATAGAGAAAACTGCTTGGAAGAACTTAAACTTTTCATGAAGACAGTAATTCCACAGATCCTTGGCACAGTATTCTACTTGAGCAGATGAAGCAAATTTGGCAGAGTTTTGGTTTAAGAAAAACAAACCACTACCCCCTAGCACAAGTTACATTGATGTTTTTGCAAGTTTGCTTCTCAAAAAAAAAAAAAATGGAGGAAAGAGACTGTAAACCACTTATTTAGCATAAGAAGTGAAGTTGGCACAGATGAGTATACTAGTAGGAAAGTCTCAAATTTGCATTGTTTTTGGTATTTGTTATTCAAGGTACCAGTGCACACTTGTTACTATCTCTAATACAGACCTAATATCTCATATCTAAAGACAAGATGAAGAACTAAGGGAGTTTTATTTTTTGTGGAAAGTGAGTCGTGTTGGGTTATTTGAAATTCAGATTTTAATTGTGCTGCCCATATTTGAAGATGAGAAGGCTGACTCACAATCTATGGGATATGCACTTTATGTTGTTTCCTTAGCTTTGTGAAGAACCCCAGTACTCTTGCCGACTTTCTTTTGAGGCTGGTTGGGGTTAGGATTAGTCTCACTGTGGAGGACTGTCTTTTTCTGGGAAACGCTAGTGGGCCCAAAGAGGGATTGAACACATCCTTGGCTCTTAACAAAGTGAGCTGATACCCAGGTATATGTAGTCAGATGCTCTACACAATAAATAAGTCTGCTTTAGGAATTATCTGGCTACCTTAAGTGTTACCAACTCAGCTGTAAAGATTATTTCAAAGCTCATTCTTTTATATTTGCCTCTGGCTTTCAATCCTACCTAAGTATCAAGGAAATTGTAAATATGGTAGTTGTTTACTAAGGATATGTACTGCTCTTGCAAGAAAATAATGTCCAAACAAAGCTTCACTTATTTTTTTTTAATATAAGCAGATTTTACTGTTTATGGCGCTTATGTAATACATTTTATCTTTCTAAAAAAATTGTCCATGTAAAAGTCAGGATTTGTTTATATTTGTGAGCCTCCTTGTATCCTTTACTAAGGGTGTAATCTACAGTTTTCAGATCTGCAGGGTAGTCCTGATTGGCTAAAAACAAACTCATTTTCCTCTTGGTATAAAATGTCCCATTATAATAGGGGTGTTCATTTTAAATAGTTTAAAAACAACTGCATCACATTCTAAGCATAAAAGAAAGTTATTAACAGGTACCTTCCTAACCTCCCAAGATGTATTATTACTCATTTGTGAAGTATTAAGAGGTAACTCATGCAGAATGCTGGTTATGAATGTAGATACTGAAGCTATTCATAAACACTGGAAATAGAATTTTAAGTTTTTAGCCTTCAATGCACATATTGGACATGTGCATGTGAAAACCTTTTTCAATAGCACTCATTAATTTCCATTGGACTGTGTAGAATGGATACAAATATTTTAGTGGAATTTGCTACTTGATTATTTTTTTTTGCAAGGTCCATGACCAATATGTACTTACTAGTATGGACATTGAAGACAAGGTCATTTGTAGGTGTCAGATGTACAATGGAGAACAAAAATCTTTTTTCCCACCTGCATCCAAACAACTGTTCTCTTGAGGGAGCATTTTCTTGCAAAAGACTTTACATTTCATTTTGTACCTTTGCACTTTTTCTTTATTACAGAAAGGTTCTGTCTTGAGGACCTAGTTTGAACTTCATGCAATAATAGGAACAAGAAAAAACAATGTTGGGGCATTACATTGTTCAAAGCATAGGGAAAAAGTACTAAAAATGAAATTTCTTGATTATTTCAGATTATTTTAAAAAACTCATTTACTAGTCTGAAACGTTTGAGGTGTTTAACTGCAAGCAGCTGACGTGATTGAGATTTATTAGTACTAAAAACAAAATTGAACAAGTTAGCTTTAAAGTTTGCAGACTTTAGCAACACTAGAAGATCAACCAAATTGTTAATTTGGAATATTTGCTCTAAAAAGAGCACATTAGTTATACCTTAGTGGTGGTAATGGAGGGTGGGGATTGAGAAAAGTGTTCATGTTAGTGTTGGAGTATAAGTAATCAATTGTATAAACAATTACAAAAAAACATTTAGCACCAGGATTGTGTGTGTGTGTATACATGAAATCTCTAAAAACATGATCGTGGGAGTTCATCCAAAATTTAAGGTTAGGAAACTGTTACAAGTGTTACCTCAAGTAATCCCCGCCCCCCGCCCCCTGCCAAAAACATGTTCTTTCCCTGCCAAGTATTCTCTCCTAATGTCAATGTCTCAAATTATTTTTATGAAGGGTTATCACTTAATATGCTTTGTATTTAATCACCTGCTTCTCAGATGTCCATGACATGAAATGGGGCAGCATCAGCCCTAACTTTTCAGCAGTTCTCAAAATACCCACATAATAGGAAAGTGAATGTTGCAAAATGCTTTTTTTAAAAGCCATTTTTACAGCTTGGTAGAATGCAGTGGCACCTTGTGGTTGTTTTTGATACTTTCAAAGATGGAGGATATTTTTATTCCCCCCTTTACTCCACCCCTTTTCTTTGCTGTTTGTGAAAAAGAAATATTTGTAATCTTGCCTTATTTGAGTTTTTAAGTTTTACCGGCTTCCCTGTCAAATATAGTACCAATACTAAATACATAGAAGCCACATTTGCAGGCACTTTTGTCTTATAATACTGTGCTGATTGCTTCTTACTAAAGTATACTGTACCTTAGTAATGCAAGAGATTGATAAGGCACATGTTCAAATGTCAGGCATTTATTTTCCCTTAATATAATTCTTTAGTATGTGTAATATTCAATAATGGCTTCCCTGGTAGCTCTGTTGATAAAGAATCCGCCTGCAATGCAGGAGACCCAGGTTTGATCCCTGGATGGGGAAGATCCTTGGAGAAGGCAATGGCAACCCACTCCAGTATTCTTACCTGGAAAATCCTGTTGACTATTCAATAATTGTTATTCAGCAATATTCAGTAACTTGTAATTCATTAACAAGTAAATTGTTCACTTTTGAAAAAACATTTGAAAATGTAAATCAACTTATGCTTCATTTGGAAAGTTAAAATGCAAGGTCCAAGTAACTAGTATTTCATTTTTAAATTAGATTTTTAGAAAGCAGCTAAGAAACAGCTATGAGTTATATACCTACCCTTTACATTTTTAGCATTCTGAAAAGAGTGCTTAACTGGAACATTACTAAAATAGGAATATTGGAACAAGTAAGCAATCTCACTTGATTTGAGTAACTCCATTTTGTATCTAAAATGCAGTATATTTGAGTTGATGGAATGTTCAAGGAATAACAACTGTTTTATATCAGTTTTATGATTACTTTCATGTCTACATAGGTGTTCTAATTCAAATTTCAAGAAAATAGGCACACCCTCCCAACAGTCTCAAAATCACCAAAATACTTATTTTTGGTTAGGATTTGTTTACTAAAGACCCCCAGGCTTAGATTGACTGATGTCTGAAAGATAGGCAGTGAAAGTGAACCCCATAATGAATGACCGTGCCTAGTTATTTCAGGGTTCCTCTATCAGTTCCTCATATTGCAGATTTTTCTTAATACCAAGATATGGCTGAACCAGCTGCCCAGCCATAACTCTTTTCAATGCCCCTTTGCTAACATTCTTTGAACTGAGTGATTTGTATGTGTTTTAACGTCCAATGTTTGGATTTTACCTCTTTATAGCTCCATTTGTTCCTGGTGCTGCTTTTAAAGATGTAGGGCCATGTGATCCAGTATCAAGTTGAGTAGGTACGCAATTGGCCTGATTATGTATCTGTGCCTGTTTTGTCTTCTCCCAAGAAGAGCTGCTTTGGTATAGATGTTTACTTAGATTCAGATAAAGAACTGGGCAGCGGTTTTGGAAAGCTTTCTGAAGCCTATAAGAATCTAAAGGGATATGGAGGGGGAACAGTAACAAAGGCGGCCTTTATGTCTTTCAAGATGAAGCACATAAATGTATGTTCTGTAAAGACTATAGTGATTGTTACACCAGGGCTTCCTGACCTCTGGGAGAGACTTTCAGAAAAGCAGAAAGGAGCACAAAAGTGAAATGAATTTGGTTGTCTTACTTTATCTGGTTTCTCATTTTCTTTCAATTTAAAGCTGAACATAACACCCTTTTCCAATATCTATCCAGCAGACTCCTGGTTGGGAAGCCCTGTATTAAACTTTGAGAATGTACCCAGTTTCCTTTTTTTTTTTTTTTTTGTACAGTGCTTTCTTTACACCTGCTAAAAATTAACTTGTTTAAAGCAAAATAAGACCTTGAAAGGTCAGTCATATTAAAGCTGGTTTGATTATTAATAGTTATCTTTTAGGAAGAAGCTTTTTCCCTATGTAAGATGTCATACTGCAGATTTAAAATATAGACTATCAATAAAATGCATGAAGTGATCATTTGTGCTTGATCATCTCTCCTTGGGTTTTTCTTTTAAAAGAGGAATCTGATAAAGATTCTGTTGCTTCACACCAATGTCAGATAGACATGGTTTTAAAAATCATGTAGAATTAGAGTGCAACCTTGATTTTGATTCCCCTCACTGTTTGAGTGTGGGCAGGTACTGGTTTATGAAATATAACTTCTGTCCTGTATTGTGTAATGGCTTAATCTTTCAGTGGTAAAATAAAAGATTAAAGTCTATTCGTATATAAGAATCCTGGAAACATTTGTGTAAGTGACATTTTAAGTAGGTGCATCTTTGATGTTTCTTGTATTACTATTGACCTGATGATTCCCTTGCTTGACCTCTGTAAGTATAAAGATTTGTCTAGGTATGCGTATGTACTCAGACAGCTTTTGTCTTCCATTCCTACTTCCAGCCTTTCACACATGTTGCTTAAACCCCTAAAAGTCTTTGTTTCTAAGTAAGTCATCACATTCGGATATGTGGATTTGACTGCCCCTTGATACTGGTATTCATTTAACTAATGGTGACTTTTATCATAGCTTCATTTCTTCTAGTGCCTAACTACAGAACCCTATCATTGGCATAGGAATACGGTTCCTTGGAATAATTTTGGAGTGGTCAATGCTACTTTGCCTGATACCCTCCCAGGGTTTTACTTTTAGTGTTGTTCATGATTCTGTTTGTAGCTCAAGAATGCCACTGAAAAGTTCATATTCTAGATAACAAAGTAAGCCAGTACACAGGCATCTTATTGAGGGAAATTTAATGAAAAGGACCATTACCTAGAACAGAGAACCTGGTAGATTAGAGTGGATTATAAACTATGTTGTTACGAGAGCTTCCTTCATAGCTCAGTAGAGAATCCGCCTGCAATGCAGGAGACGCTGGTTTGATCCCTGGGTTGGGTAGATCTGCTGGAGAAGGGATAGGCTACCCACTCCAGTATTCTTGGGCTTCCCTTGTGGCTCAGCTGGTAGAGAATCTACCCACTCTAGTATTCTGGCCTGGAGAATTCCATCGACTGTGTAGTCCATGGGGGTCACAAAGAGTTGGACACAACTGAGTAACTTTCACTTTCTTATTGTTAATGATCATTTAAAAAACAGGAAAGCTAGGGTCCAGTTTCTTTGAAGTCTTTAAATTCATTCAGTGTTTAGACTGTGCAAATGGATTACTGATAGCTATGATATTTTCTGACTGCTGTAAGGTATTTTATTAAGTGTTATACATTAATCCTCACATTGATTCTGAGGTATATTATTGCCACTCTATTTGATAATTTGCCCAAGGTCACATAGTGGCAGAGTATTTCCAAGTCAGATCTGATTTGAGAGCTTATTTTCACATTGTACTCTTAATTCTGCTGCCATAATACAGTCCCTAATTAGTTTTTTACAATACTTGTCTCAAGTCCTAAGTATACCTAGAGTATACTTATGAGATATCATTTCTTAGAACAAACATTGGGGAAGTTTGCCAAGGAAAATTTAAAGGGCAAATCTGAGGAGGATTAAAGATCACATAGTGTAAATTCTGTAAATCACTTTGGGCACTGTGAGTATCAAGGGATTTCATTTCCAAAAGTTTGGAAGGAGGCAGGAATGTGTTTTACAAATTTTAATGTTAATGGTCATCTCAGTCTCATTAAATGTGCTCTTGGCCCTAGTTACAACGATTTGAAATAGGAAATGACTGGGAAAAAATTGCAGCCTTTTCTCTTAGTATGCCAACTACTTGATTGGCATCAAAGTCAATGCCCTTTAAAGTTGCTTTGGGCAACCACAGGCATTCAAAGAATGTCATTGTTGCTCAGAAGATATTTGGAACTTGTGAGCAACTGAGAGAAGCAGCCCTTATTCAGGTTTGTTCATGTTACTTCTATCCTTGAGATGAATCTTGGCTGTTTTGAAGAATTCTTTTTCTCCATGGAGATTTGCTACCAATAAGCAAATTCAGAAGAATACTATATGTACTCTGAAAGCAACCATGAACATGGCATTTCGAGTACTAGATTTAGACTAAGTTGCTGCCGAGGTGAGTGCTTTAAAATTATGATCACGTCTCACTCAACATTTAAACATGGAGAAATAGGATCCCTACTCACAGTTCAGTTCAGTCACTCAGTCGTGTCTGACTCTGTGACCCTATGACTGCAGCATGCCAGGTCTCCCTGTCCATCACCAACTCCCAGAATTTACTCAAAACTCGTGTCCATTGAGTTGGTGATGCCATCCAACCATCTCATCCTCTGTCATCCCCTTCTGCCCTCAATCTTTCCCAGCATCAGGGTCTTTTCAAATGAGTCAGCTCTTTGCATCAGGTGGCCAAAGTATTGGAGTTTCAGCTTCAACATCACTCCTTCCAATGAATATTCAGGACTGATTTTCTTTAGGATGGACTGGTTGGATCTCCTTGCAGTCCAAGGGACTCTCAAGAGTCTTCTCCAAAACCATAGTTCAAAAGCATCAATTCTTTGGTGCTCGGCTTTTCTTTATAGTCCCAACTCTCAAATCCATACATGACGACTGGAAAAACCATAGCCTTGACTAGACAGAACTTTGTTGGCAAAGTAATGTCTCTGATTTTTAATATGCTGTCTAGGTTGGTCATAGCTTTTCTTCCAGTGAGCAAGCATCTTTTAATTTCATGGGTGCAGTCACCATCTGCAGTGACTTTGGAGCCCCCCCCAAAATAAAGTCTGTCACTGTTTCCACCATCTCCCCATCTATTTGCCATGAAGTGATAGGACCATATGCCATGATCTTAGTTTTCTGATCGTTGAGTTTTAAGCCAACTTTTTCACTCTCCTCTCACTTTCATCAAGAGGCTCTTTTGTTCTTCGCTTTCTGCCGTATGGGTGATGTCATCCACATATCTGAGGTTATTGATATTTCTCCCAGCAATCTTGATGCCAGCTTGTGCTTCATCCAGCCTGGGATTTTGGATGATGTACTCTGCATATAAGTTAAATAAGCAGGGTGACAGTATGCAGCCTTGACATAATCCTTTCCCGATTTGGAACCAGTCTGTTGTTCCATGTACAGTTCTAACTTGCTTCCTACCTGCATACAGATTTCTCAGGAGGCAGGTTGGGTGGTCTGGTATTCCCATCTCTTGAAGAATTTTCCACAGTTTCTTGTGATCCACACAGTCAAAGGCTTTGGCATAGTCAATAAAGCAGAAATAGATGTTTTTCTGGAACTCTCTTGCCTTTCTGATGATCCAGTGGATGTTGGCAATTTGATCTCTGGTTCCTCTGCCTTTTCTAAATCCAGCTTGAACATCTGGAGAATTTTGAGCATTACTTTGCTAGAGTGTGAGATTAGTGTAATTGTGCAGGAGTTTGAGCATTCTTTGGCATTGCCTTTCTTTGGAACTGTAATGAAAACTGACCTTTTCCAGTCCTGTGGCCACTGCTGAGTGTTCCAAATTTGCTGGCATATTGAGTACAGCACTTTCACAGCATCATCTTTCAGGATTTGAAATAGCTCAACTGGAATTCCATCACCCCCACCAGCTTTGTTCATAGTGATGCTTCCTAAGGCCCACTTGATTTTGCATCCCAGGATGTCTGGCTCTAGGTGAGTGATCACACCTTCATGATTATCTGGGTGATGAAGATCTTTTTTGTATAGATCTTCCATGTATTCTTGCCACCTCTTCTTAATATCTTCTGCTTCTGTTAGGTCCATACCGTTTCTGTCCTTTATTGTGCCCATCTTTGCATGAAATGTTCCCTTGATATCTCTAATTTTCTTGAAGAGCCCTCTAGTCTTTCCCATTCTATTGTTTTCCTCTTTGAATTGATCACTGAGGAAAGCTTTCTTATCTCTCCTTGCTATTCTTTGGAACTCTGCATTCAAATGGGTATATCTTTCCTTTTCTCCTTTGGCTTTCACTTCTTTTTGGAGAAGGCAATGGCACCCCACTCCAGTACTCTTGGCTGGAAAATCCCATGGACGGAGGACCCTGGTAGGTTGCAGTCCATGGGGTCGTGAAGAGTCGGACATGACTGAGCGACTTCACTTCACTTTTCACTTTCATGCATTGGAGAAGGAAATGGCAACCCACTCCAGTGTTCTTGCCTGGGGAATCCCAGGGACGGGGGAGCCTGGTAGGCTGCAGTCCATGGGGTCGCTAAGAGTCAGACACGACTGAGCAACTTCACTTTCACTTCTTTTCACAGCTATTTGTAAGGCCTCCTCAGACAACCATTTTGCCTTTTTGCATTTCTTTTCCTTGGGGATGGTCTTGATCCCTGCCTCCTATACAATATCAGGAACCTCTGTCCATAGTTCTTCAGGGACTCTATCAGATCTAATCCCTTGAATATATTTCTCACTTCCACTTCTACTCTGAAAGCAACCAAGAACATGGCATTTCAAGTACTAGATTTAGAATAAGTAAATTGCTGCCGAGGTGAGTGCTTTAAAATAATGATCACGTCTCATTCAACATTTAAACGCGGAGAAATAGGATCCCTACTCACAAGAAGCAGGTATTTCAATGGGGAAACGTGAAGTATTACAAAAACCTTAAAAGATACACATAGCATAATTATCCATCCCCATGGCAAATGGTGTTAGAGGGGAGCATTGAGGAGTAATGGAGTGAACAAGGGCCCATCTGAATTTAGAGTTTGTTTCCTCAGCTAATAGATAAATGTATGTTGTGCTCCCACTATGTACTAGGGATTGTGCTGGTCCGAGGTTTCTCTTCCCCTTGTTTTTGGCGGACCCAAAGCCTCTGAAATATTGTTGAATTTCTCAGTGGATAAGCTGACTGATGCAAAAAATGCAGTTTCCCCTATCTATACCAAATGTTCTAGAATAGTGCTGTCTAGTGGGAATAAAATGCAAGTCACATGTAATTTTAAAATCTGTAGCAGCTACATTGTTGTTGTTTAGTTGCTAAGTCATGTCCAACTTTGACCCCATGGACTGTAGCCCGCCCAGCTTCTCTGTCCATGAGATTTCTCAGGTAAGAATACTAGAGTGGGTTGCCATTTCCCTCTCCAGGGGATCTTCCTGACCCAGGGATTGAACCCATGTCTCCTGCATCGGCAGGCAGATTCTTTACCACTGAGCCACCTAGGAAGCTCCATCAGCCATGTTACAAAAGGAATAAAGATAATAGTTGCAATTAATGTTAATACTTTTATTTCACCCATTAAATAAAAATATTTAAATGTGATCCATATAAAAAGTAAGATACTTACATTGGGTTTTTTTCATAGTGAATCTTCAAAATCTGGTATTTTACACTTACAGTATGTCTCATTTTGGACAAGGCACATTCCAAATGCTCAACAGCAACAAGTGGCTAGTGGCTACCATATTGAACAGTGCAGTTCTAGAACAATATGGGAGAGATTGATTAAAGTGCAAATGGTGTTAAGTTTTAAAAGTTCACCTGTAGATATGCACACTTCATCTGCTCATCTACACTACCTTAGAACTAAACAGACATTATGCTGCTAATTGTGTATCAAAACTGTGGCTTAGAATGTCTATCCAAGCTTACAAAACTACCATCTTTCTTCTCCCCTTCTAGGGTTAAAAGAATACACTGCCTACCAAAGCTTGGACATTAATAATTAGCAAAATGGACTTCCCCTGGTGGTCCAGTGGTTAAGACTGAGCTTCCACTGCAGGGAGCATGGGTTCAGTCCTTGGTGGGGAACTAAGATCATGCATCCAACATGCCACATGCCACGCAATAAGAAAAAAAGTTTGAGATAAAATATTTAAACAATTAGCAAAAGACTGTAGCTGGTTGAGGGCTCTTATGATTAAAAGTTAGAGAGGCCCATCACAACTATAGTATTACATAGCAGCTAATAAACAGCAGTTGTTACATTTACTACATTTACTTATTGCAGAATAAGCACCCAAAGTTTCATGTACTTCTCTTAGTTATGTTAAAGTAATACAAATAATTTCCAAGGAGTGCTCTGTCCTCTGCATGGGTGACAAACCTATCTACAGCTCTTGAATCAGACTGCTTATTTGGAAGAAGCCAGAGGAGCACATCATTCAGCTTCTTTCAGGATCTTAGGTGTAGCCCCTCTAGATTAAAGGTGAAAATTAAGGAAGAGTCACTCTGTTTTGTCTTGGCCCTGCCCTTCCTGGGAGAAGGAAAAGAACGGAAGAGTGAGGCTCTGTTAACAAAGTACAGATTATTCCTAAGGAGAGACCAACTTGGCAACTAAGCCCAAATTCTGCCCTCCTGTTCAAATTAAAAAGAAAACATCCCTAATAATACTATCTTCTCCAGCATCTGAGTTAATCCCTTTTCTCCACATGTGAGGACCTGTAGCGTCTGTATTTTTAAACAGGAAAATCATTCAGCCTTATCTACTAAGTAGGAGTATATCCCAAGATTCATTTCAGCACTATTACCTAACAGCCCTTGTGCAGATATTGACTTCGCAGGTGGTGCAGTGGGAAAGAATCTGCCTGCCAGTGCAAGACGGTCCCTGGGTCAGGAAGATCCCCTAGTGGAGGAAATGCCAACCTGCTCCAGTATTCTTGCCTGGAGAATCCCGTGGACAGAGGAGCCTGACAGAGTCCATGGGGTTGCAAAGAATCAGACATGACTGAGCACAGCACAGCAGCATTATACAGATATAGGCCCTTTCTCCATTATTTTTTAAGTCTGAGGTCAAAATCACTTGGGGAAAAAGATGGAGAAGCCATTCTTGTTCTTTCTTTCCATCCCACCCCAAAATGTTCCCTTCAGTTCACGCTATTGGTACATTTGATTTTGAATACCTTATAAGTTAACTGTCCAGCATATATTAACTGTGCCTGGAGTAGACCTTATTTTCTGTTTAAAATGCCAGTGTATAAATCAGCCTAGAAACTTGAGTGGGCAAGATTCCTGACCCTGACATCTTCGGATGACCTGAAATATCTACACACAACTGTTACAGAGAGGTACTGGGGAACCCACTCCACACCGTGACTTATAGCACCCACCCTCCAATCACCAGTATTGTATACACACTTTGATTTCACTGAAAGGTTAATGTAAAGTGTCAGCATAGGCCTAAAAGGGAAAGGGAAGGAGAAATGGATATGGATTGAAGAACTGATAAATTCAGTTCAGTTCAGTTGCTCAGTCGTGTCCTACTCTTTGCCACCCCATGAACCGCAGCATGCCAGGCCTCCCTGTCCATCACCAACTCCCGGAGTTCACCCAAACCCATGTCCATCGAGTCGGTGATGCCATCCAACCATCTCGTCCTCTTTCGTCCCCTTCTCCTCCTGCCCTCAATCTTTCCCAGCATCAGGGTCTTTGCAAATGAGTCAGCTCTTCGCATCAGGTGGCCAAAGTATTGGAGTTTCAGCTTCAACATCACTCCTTCCAATGAACATCCAGGACTGATCTCCTTTAGGATGGACTGGTTGGATCTCCTTGCAGTCCAAGGGACTCTCAAGAGTCTTCTCCAACACCACAGTTCAAAAGCATCAATTCTTTGGTGCTCAGCTTTCTTCACAGCCCAACTCTCACATCCATACATGACCACAGGAAAAACCATAGCCTTGACTAGATGGACCTTTGTTGGCAAAGTAATGTCTCTGGTTTTGAATATGCTGTCTAGGTTGGTCATAACTTTCCTTCCAAGGAGTAAGCGTCTTTTAATTTCATGGCTGCAATCACAATATGCAGTGATTTTGGAGCCCAGAAAAATAAAGTCTGCCACTGTTTCGTCTGTTTCCCCATCTATTTGCCATGAAGTGATGGGACTGGATGCCATGATCTTAGTTTTCTGAATGTTGAGCTTTAAACCAACTTTTTCACTCTCCTCTTTCACTTTCATCAAGAGGCTTTTTAGTTCCTCTTCACTTTCTGCCATAAGGGTGGTGTCATCTGCATGTCTGAGGTTATTGATATTTCTCCTGGCAGTCTTGATTCCAGCTTGTGCTTCTTCCAGCCCAGTGTTTCTCATGATGTACTAATAAGCAGGGTGACAATATACAGCCTTGATGTACTCCTTTTCCTATTTGGAACCAGTCTGTTGTTCCATGTCCAGTTCTAACTGTTGCTTCCTGACCTGCATATAGGTTTCTAAAGAGGCAGGTCAGGTGGTCTGGTATTCCCATCTCTTGAAGAATTTCCCACAGTTTCTTGTGATCCACACAGTCAAAGGCTTTGGCATATAAAGCAGAAATAAATGTTTTTCTGGAACTCTCTTGCTTTTTCCATGATCCAGCGGATGTTGGCAATTTGATCTCTGGTTACTCTGCCTTTTCTAAAACCAGCTTGAACATCTGGAAGTTCATGGTTCACATATTGCTGAAGCCTAGATGTGTTGAATACCTACCTCTTTATTGACCACTGAACTAAGCCTTTTTCCCCCTACACTTCCCCTCTTATTTGATACAACAATTGGGGGGGCAATTGAATACTTTCATTTCATGACTGAAATAGAACCATGGGTTAAATAATTTGCTCCAGGTCCCACTGCTAGTACTGATTGTCAATTTTTTTTTTTTTTATTGGCATCTATATCGCAAGTACCATTCTAAGTGTAAAGGATACAATGGTGAACAAGACAAAGGCCCTTGCCTTCATGGAACTTACATTTTATTAGGGAGGGGCAGATACATTCATAAACGTAAGTGAAGACAATGACTAAATGCTGGGGAAAAATTAAATTGTATGATGTGATTGTGACTGAGATGGAATAGGGTGTTTGGAGAAGACCTCTCTGAGGAGGTGATACAAACCAATACCTGAATGAAGAGGATTAGGGTTATTCCAGTCCCAGAAAATGAGCTCTGCTCATTATTTGGAGGGAGGAAAAGGAGCAATGTTGGAGGATGGAAACCTGTAACAGATGAGTAAGGGACAATTCTTGAGGGTTTTATAGCCCAGGGAAGGAAGATAGGATTTTATTCTGAGATGAGAAGCTGTTGGAGTCTTGATCATGGGAGTGAAGTGTTCTGATTTTAACTCCTAAGTGGCAAAATCAAAGACAGACCTGACTCTAGCTTGCCTGCATGTTCCATAATACCACGTAAGACTCTCTCTTCCCTGCCCCTTTACTTCCAAGTGTAAGTGCTGGAAAAACTAAGTCCATACTACCCTGTTGAAGTACATTATGCTTTTGATTTCTCTTTCTAGATTTCTTTGTTTTCCTAACAATGTGGCTTTTATGTTATTTTATTCTAATCTGATTCAAATGAGTGTTTTCTGCCATCACTGAGAAATTCTCAAGTAATAGAACCCAATGCCACAAATACAGTGTAACAAGCTCTTCTCGCTGAAAACTAGGCTAACATTGCTCTGTTTTTCTTTGCTAGTACCTGTAGGGGGCAGGGTTGTCCATATAATGAGCCAAAGAGAAATCTGAGTTTTAAATTTTTGTGTAGGCTAAATTCAACAAGCTCAGGTGAATCTAGTAAATTTAACATACATTTATGGATTAGCTAATATGCCTTGGCATATTACGATTGACAGTCTCTCAGTTCAGCTGTCTGCATCTAGGCAGGTCTAAATTTAAACCATCCCAAGAGAATTGGTAGCTTAAAAATTGGGGACTCTGGATTGAAAGATTCCAGCTATTTATTGGACATAGGTCCCTAACCTAACCATGAGAAAAGGGGTCCCAACCTCAGTGTACAAGTTACTAGTTCATCTTCTGGGTTTCAGATATAGTGCCAAAGGAAAGGAAGTTCTGGACTATAGCATAGGAAAGAAGCCAAAATACACAGAAATTGGGTAGTTTTCTACTCGTTATGGTGACATAAATTGCTTCATTAGTCTAGTTGGTAGATCCATGTTGTAGTCCTATTACCTCATCTCTCTGCC
This sequence comes from Bos taurus, assembly GCF_002263795.3. Lineage (NCBI taxonomy): Eukaryota > Metazoa > Chordata > Mammalia > Artiodactyla > Bovidae > Bos > Bos taurus. Next base: position 76,532,321 of record NC_037357.1, read on the forward strand.
ATCACTAGTTGTTGGGATGGGTCTAACGGTGACTTCATAGCCATATTCCTCCTGGACCCAGCCCAGTCCAGAGAGATTTAGGGCTGTAGGTGAGTGCGCATGGAGCCTGGCTCACTTGCAGAGGTATCTCCTCAGATTAAGCAACAAGTTTTGGGAAGAGGCCCTAGTTCAATTTCTGGTTCTAACCTTGACCTAAGTTTATGTGACAAAGGACACTGCAAATAGCATATTTGACATGGACCCTAGTCCTGTGCAAGAAAGACACTTGGCTAGGAATTTTACCTCCTGGCAGCTTTTGCCCCACTGAAACTTCCCTCTATCTTGGCTCCTTCAGAAGAATCTATTCACCTGGAGATCCAACTGAATAATTATAATTCAGTTCAGTTCAGTTCAGTCGCTCAGTCATGTCCGACTCTGCGACCCCATGAATTGCAGCACGCCAGGCCTCCCTGTCCATCACCAACTCCCAGAGTTCACTCAGACTCACGTCCATCGAGTCAGTCATGCCATTCAGCCATCTCATCCTCTGTCATCCCCTTCTCCTCCTGCCCCCAATCCCTCCCAGCATCAGGGTCCTTTCCAATGAGTCAACTCTTCTCATGATGTGGCCAAAGTACTGGAGTTTCAGCTTTATCATCATTCCTTCCAAAGAACACCCAGGACTGATCTCCTTTAGGATGGACTGGTTGGATCTCCTTGCAGTCCAAGGGACTCTCAAGAGTCTTCTCCAACACCACAGTTCAAAAGCATCAATTCTTCGGTGCTCAGCTTTCTTCACAGTCCAACTCTCACATCCATACATGACCACTGGGAAAACCATAGCCTTGACTAGATGGACCTTTGTTGGCATTTCTGGATAAATACACATGGCCCTAGGAACTTTAAAAGGCAATACAAGTGTTCAGGCCCTTACTGACAATGAGGAGCAATGATCCTATTGAGCAAATGGCCCATGAGAGAGGTGATTTGAGGACTTAAAGGTGTAGTGAAAAGAACCTGTGTTTAAGAGCCAGTTAGATTCATACGCTTCTTACAAGCTGTGTGCTTTTAGATGATACATCTTCTCTGAGTCTCAATCTTCCTTTCTGCAAAGCAGGGATAATGATGCCTAACTTTGTTGGGAAGCTTAACAATCACATAGGTAAATTCCCTAGTATTTTAATGGGAGAGACATTCCATTGAGTTATTAATAGCATGGGAGAGGTGGCTGAGCCAACCTCCAATGACTGTGAAATCTGTACATTTAATTTTGAGACATTTATAAAATGTTGAGCTGTGGCCTGGAAAACAACTTCAATAAAGAAGAATGCATCTGCCCAGTATTCTTTGGATGCTCAAAAAAACAAAACAAAACAAAACAAAAACCTAGGTGTGTGTGAGAGAGATGGGCAGGGGACAGATACAGTTGTTCTAGAATGAGATGGGACCTGTCCATTGTGAGACACTAGGGGGATAAAGGCTTCCCTGGTAGCTCAGTTGGTAAAGAATCTGCCTGCAATGCAGGGGACCCTGGTTAGATTCCTGGGTCTGGAAGATCCCCTGGAGGAAGTCATGGCAACCCACTCCAGTATTCTTCCCTGGAGAATCCCCATGGAGAGGAGCCTGGGGGGCTACAGTCCATGGGGTGGCAAAGAGTCAGACACGACTGATCAACTTTAACTTTCACTTTCAGGGGGAGAAAAGCCCATGTTACAGGTACCAGGTAAACCAGGATTACACCTAATTGCCTGTGAAGCAACAAGTCAATGGCTAGAGATTTGTTGTTATGGCAACTTCTTATTTTTGCTTATTCACCACCTAGCCACTATTTACAGGCTACAGCAGGGTCTGGATAGGCAAAGAATTAGATACACCAGGTGCAAAACTAATGAACAATAAAACCCCCACAAGCTAAAAAAACAACCAGGGAGTTCCCTAGTGGCCCAGTGGTTAGGACTCTGTGCTCTCACTGTGGAAGGGCACAGGTTCAATTCCTTGTCAGGGACCTAAAATCCTGCAAACCGAGGGCAGAGCAGCAAAAAAAAAAAAAAAAAAAATCTGCTGGTAAAATAGGAAAAGTGGCAAAACTTGCATTCTTCTTTTAAAATTTCCATGTGAGTCAACAAGGATTCCACATGTGCTGTGTGATACTAAAAAAGAAATCTTTGCTACAGTTGTAAAAGGGTCAGGAACATCCCCCGGAGAAGGAAATGGCAACCCAGTCCAGTATTCTTATCTGGAGAATGCCCTGGACAGAGGAGACTGGCAGGCTACAGTTCACGGGGTTGCAAAGAGTTAGACACAACTGAGAACACATGACATCAAATAAGTATACAATGATATCTCATTATGATCTTAGTTTATATTTCCCTAATGCAAGAAATGTTAAACATCTTTTCATGTGACTATTTGCCAAATGTATATCCTCTTTGATGAAATATCTCTTCACACTTTTTGCCTATTTTCAATTAGAAATTTTTTCTATTGAGTTTTATTTACATATTCTGGATATGAGTTCTTTGTTAGCTGTGTGGTTTGTAAATTTTTTCTCCCAGTGTGTAGCTTGTCTCTTCATCCTCTTAAGAGTCTTCTGCAGAATAAGTTTTTACTTTTCATAAAGTCCAATTTATCAATTTTTCCCTCTGGATTGTGTTTTTTATGTCATGTGTAAGAAACTCCTCTCCAAGCTCTAGGTCCTGAAGATTTTCTCCTATGTTTTCTTCTAAAAGTGTTATAGTTTTGAAGTTTACATTTAAGTCTATGATCCAAATATTTAGTAGGTTTTTTTTTTTTTGCCTATAGATGTCCAATTGCTCTGACATTATTTGTTAAACAGATTATAAATTGCTTTTGCACATTTGTCAGAAATCAGTTGATCACACTTGTGTGGAACTATGTCAAGGTTTTCTATTCTATTCAATTGATCTATATAACTAGCCTACATAGCTAATGCTACACACTTGTGATTACTATAGCTATATAATGTCTTGAAATCAGAGGTAGTGATTCTTCTCACTTTGTTATTGTTTTTCAAAGAAGTTATTTTAATTCCTTTACCTTTCCATGTACATTTTAGAATAATCTTGTCCATTTTTCCAAAAAGTAATCTTGTTAGGATTTTGATAGAAATTGAGTTAAAACTATCAGTTTGGGGAAAATAGACATCTTTACTGTGTTGAGTCTTCCAATCCATGAACAGACTATGCCTTTTGATTTTTTTTTTTTAGCTCTTCTTTCAACAGCATTTTGACATTTTCAGCATACAGATACAGTACATGTTTCATTAAATGTATACCTAAGTATTTACTTTTCTTTGTTGTTGTTCTGTTCTGTCGTGTCGGACTCTTTGTGACTCCATGGACTGCAGTATGCCAGGCTTCCCTGTCCTTCACTATCTCCTGGAGTTTGCTCAGACTCATGTCTTTTGAGTCAGTGATGCCATCTCATCCTCTGTCACCCGCTTCTCCTGCCGTCAATCTCTCCAGGCATCAAGGTCTTTTCCAATGAGTCAGTTCTTCACATATGTTACCAAAGTATTGGAGCTTCAGCTTCAGCATCAAACTTTCCAATGAATATTCAGCGTTGATTTCCTTTAAGACTGACTAGTTTGATCTCCTTGTAGTCCAAGGGCATCTCAAGAGTCTTCTCCAGCACCACAGTTCAAATGTATCAATTCTTCAATGTTCAGCCTTCTTTATGATCCAACTCTCACATCCATACATGACTACTGGAAAAAACCATAGCTTTGACTATACAGACCTTTATCAGCAAAGTGGTGCCTCTGCTTTTTAATGCACTGTCTAGATTTGTCATAGCTTTTCTTCCAAGGAGCAAGTGTCTTTTAATTTCATGGCTGCAGTCACCATCTGTAGTGATTTTGGAGCCCCCCCAAATAAAATCTGTTGCTGTTTCCACTTTCCCCCCATCTATTTGCCATGAAGTGATGGGACCAGATGCCATGATCTTAGTTTTTTAAATGTTGAGTTTTAAGCCAGCTTTTTCCCTGTTTTCTTTGTAATGATTGTAAATACTACTGTTTTCAACTTCAATGTCTGCATCTTCATTGATAGTATTAATATATAGAAATGTGATTGATTTATGTATGTTGGTCTTATCTACCATGCTGTTGCTGTACATATTAGTTCTGTAAGATTTTCATAGATTCCTTGGGATTTTCTATGTAGACAATTCTGTTATCTGCAAATACAATTTTGTTTCATTCTTTCCAATCTGTATACATTTTTTCCTTGTTTTATTGCAGTGTCTAGAATTTCCAGTACTATGTTAAATAGCAGTGGTGAGAATGGGCATCTTTACCTTTTTCCTGATATTAGCGGGAAGGCATAGAATATTTCCTTGTAAGTTTGATGTTGATTGTAGATGATTGTCATCAAATTGAATTAGTTCCCTTCCATTCTTAACTTTTGAAGAGCTCATAATCATGAATTACTGTTGGATTTTGTCAAATGCTTTTTCTGCACCAACTGATATTATCATGATTTTTCATCTTTAATTTATTGGTATGGTACATTATATTGATTGAATTTCAAACATGGAAATAGCATTATATTTGTGGAATGAATCCCATTTGGGCATGGTGTACAATTCTTTATATTATTGGATTTGGCTTGCTAATATTTTGTTGAGGAATTTTGCATCTATATTCATAAGGGAAACTGGTATATAGCTTTCATTTTTGGTTATTGTCTTTGGTTTTATTATCAGGGTAATGCTGGCCTCTTAAAATCAGTTGGGGAGTGGTTTTCATCTTAAGTTTTCTGGAAGAGAATGTGTAAAATTGCTGTTAATTCTTGTTTGGGTGTTGGGCAAAATTTTCCAATGAATCCATGTAGAATTTTCTTTTAGAGGAGTGTTTAAATTACAAATTCAATTTCTTTAATAGTATTATTCAAGTAGTATATTTCCTTTTGATTGAATTCTATTTTTTGGTTTTGTTTTGATTGAATTCTTGATTGAGTTCTTGTGGGGTTTGAGGAGTTATTGACATTATAAGTGGAAAGTTGTTCAAGTATTCCATTATTACCTTTTTAACAGCTGTGTGGTCTGTAATATCCTGTTTCATTTCAGATATTGGTGATTTAGATTGTCTCTCTTTGTATTCAATCTTACTAGAAGTTTATAAATATTATTGATGTGTTCAAAGAGCTTTCTGTTTTATTGATTTTATCTATTGTTTTCCTATTTTTCAATTTTATTGATTTCTGTGTTTTCTTTCCTTCCTTCTGCTTTCTTTGAGTTTATTTCACACTTCTCTTTCTAGTTTCTTGAGGTAGGAACTTAGATTATTGATTTGAGACCATTCCTAATTTATGAGATAAGCAATAAGTGCTATAAACTTCCCTCTCAATACTGCTTCAGCTCTGTCCCATGTATTTTGATGTGTTTTATTTTAACTTTCATTCAGTTGTCTGTATTTTTTTAAATTCTCTTTGAGACTTCCTCTTTGATCTATGCATGGTTAAGAAGTTTGTTGTTTAATTTCTACTTGTTTAGAGATTTTCCTGTTGTCTTTCTGATTATGATTTCTACTTTGATTCCATTACACTGGGAAAACACATTATGTATGATTTCAATTATTTTAAATTTGTTGAAGTTGGTTTTATGGCTTGAATATTGTCTATTTTGGTATATGTTCCATGAGTGCTTGAAAAGAATGTGTATTCTGCTGTTGTGATGTAGAGTGCTTTTAAAAGTTGATTAGATCTTACTGGTTGATGGCATTTTTAATTCTTCTATGTCCTTACTGATTTTTCTGTTTAGTTTTTCCTATCAGTTTTTGAGATACAGTGTTGGAGTTTGCAACTATAATATTTATTTCCCTTTTACTTTCTCAGCTTTTGCTTCAACAGTTTAGGATTGCTATATCTTCTTGGTAGACTAACCCTTTTATCATTATGTTTTGTCTTTTTCTCTTTTGATAATTTTACTTGGACTGACATCTACTGATATACTTTTTCCCATCCTTTTACTTTCAACCTACCTATCATTATATATTTGAGATGAGTTGTGTCATTTAAAAAATAACTCTAATCTGCTAGCTGGTTAGCTCAGTTGATTAGAGCATGGTGCTAAGAAATCCACTCTGCTAATCTCTATAATGCTGCTGCTAAGTCGCTTCAGTCATGTCTGGCTCTGTGCGGCCCCATAGGCGGCAGCCCACCAGGCTCCTCCGTCCCTGGAAATCTCCAGGCAAGAATATTGAAGTGGGTTCCCATTTCCTTCTCCAATGCATGCATACATGCTAGGTCACTTCAGTCATGTCCAACTCTATGCGACCCCATGGACAGCAGCCCACCAGGCTCCTCTGTCCACAAGACTCTCCAGGCAAGAGTACTGGAGTAGGTTGCCATTTCCTTCTCTGCTAATCTCTATAGTTGATGTGTTTACACCATTTATATTTCATATAATTATTGAAATATTATGGCCTAGGTCTGAGATTCATTGTTTGTTTTCTGTTTTTTCCCTCTGTATTTTATTTATCACATTTATTCCTGCCTTCCTGTGGGTTATAATTCTATTTGATTTTTGAGAATATCTGTTTGTATTGCTTCTTTAATGGTTGATGTGAGTATTACATTATATATGCATAACTTATCACAGTCAATTGGCATCAGTATTTTACCAGTTTCAGTGAAGTGTAGAAACCTTACCTCCTTTTTTGTCTTTTCACTCTCTCCCATTTATAATATTGTCTTAAATGATTTATCTACATACACTGAGAGCCACATCAGATATTATTATAATTTTTGCTTCAATTGTTAAATAATTTATTTTATTTTTTAAAACATAATTTAGAAAAACTGAAGATGATATGAGAAACCTGTTGTATTTACTTATTTTTTGCTCTTTTCATTGTACTTCCTTCCTTCCTGACATTTCAGATTTCTTCTTTTGTCACTTCTTTTCTATGGGAAGAGTTTCCTTGACCATTCTTTTAGGGTAGTTCTGCTGGCAACAAATTTTCTTAGTTTTCTGTCATCTGAGAATATCTTGAGTTCTTTTTAATTACTCAAGAATTTTTTCTGGATATACAATTCTGAGTTGATAGTTCTTTTTCTTTCAGTACTTGAAAAAATTTATGACTTCTTTTATCTCCCCACCATGGTTTTGGATGAGAAATGTACTGCCATTCTAATTGTTTTTTCTCCTATAATTATGGTATCATTTTTCTCTTACTGCTTTCAAGATCTTTTTTTGCTTGTGTTTAGTTTTCACATTTGATATGATGTATTTTAGCATAGATTTCTTTGAGTTTCTCCTGTTTGGGGTTTGCTCAGTTTCTTGAACCTGTAAGAATATGTCGTTTACCCAATCTGGGGAGTTTTCAGTCATTAAATAATGACTTTGAAAACTTTTTCAGCCCCACCTACTTTCTCTTCTCCTTCTGGAATTCTGATTACATGAATATTAGATCTTTGATGTAGTTTCAGCAGGCCTCCTCTGGCAGTGCGCCAGTGAGAGAAAGGGTACACTGCATCATTACTGTCAAGTTGAGGTATTAACAGAAGTCCAGGTTTCCACTGGGCCTTCATTGATATGCAGATGCTGAAGGGCTTATCATTACTGCTTTTGGGGGTTCATTTCAGGCACCCACTAGGCTTCCTCTGATACTGCATGGCTTCAAGGGACAGGGATGCCTCATTACTATTTCCCACATTTTTCTGTCTGACTGGGATGAAAATCTGGACTCTATATTTGGCTTTCTGTGACACCACCATGGTGATGGAAGGGAGTGGTGCTTTGTTATAGCATGATGAAGGTGGAAATCTAGACTTTCCACTTTGCCTTTTCTGGCTGTGGTGGGGCCACAATTTTTCCAAAGGTGTTTGACTGTAGTAGAACAGTCATTATACAAAAATTTTCTATCTTTCTAGACTGTTGCTTTCCTAATTTTTTGGCTAGAGAGAAAAAAAAATTCATCAGGCTTTTTGTGTCATGCCCATTGCCATTTATGGGTTTCTAGCTTCTCCATCACCAACTCTGGGATATTAAGGCAAAACGGAAACCTGCAGCACTCACTTCAAGTGAATCACCCCTCAGGTTCTTCCTCAGGTTCTTCACTCCTACCTGGTCTGTGTTCTCTCCAACTTTCAGAGTCATCTTAGGTTTTATTTATATACGTGCTGTGCTTATTTGCTCAGTCGTGTCCAACTCTTTGCGACTCCATGGACTGTAGCCCGCCAGGTTTCTCTGTCCATGGGGATTCTCCAGGCAAGAATACTGGAGTGGGTTGCCATGCCCTGCTCCAGGGGATCTTCCAAAACCAGGGATTGAACCCAGGCCTTCAGCATTGCAGGCGGATTCTTTACCAACTGAGCCACCAGGGAAGCCCTTTTTTATGTATAATACCCAGCAATTAAGCTGTTCTTCACTGGAGGAATAGGGAAAACCAGACCCAGAAATTTTAGTAGTCTTTGAGGTACCTCTGTAAATCCCCCAAAGAGTCACAGAGTATAGTATGAAAATTACTAGATCAGAAGCTCTCCACCATTTCACTTCTGATCTTTGGGTCTTTGATTTCCTCATGGTAGAACAGTCCTTAACTGTGTTGATCAAGGACTGTGAAGAAAGTACTTGGTTGACTAGAAATAGGGAATTAAGTTAAGTTTGTTTATAGCCCCTGTGTTCTATCATTATAATGTTTAAGGTGCTTCTGAAGTTTACTAGTTACAACTATGTACACAGCTACTGAACTGGAACTAGCTTTGCCTAGAACTTGACTTTCTATGAAACTTGCCTTTCTCTGATTTCCAGGCCCAGTCATTGTGGTTGACAGGTGAGTCCTAACCTTGAAGGGATCTGATTTGGATGCTTGAAGCTATTTACCCTGAAGGAAAGGCTTAGGCTAGGATTTATCAGGATCTGGGAATTTAGAGCCCACCAAAAATATGGTACTGAGAGGTGGACGCTGCTGGATAACAAAACGCTCTCTTGCAGATACAGGGAATCCCTCAGCTGGGGGCAGGGGAGATGAGAAGTAGGGTAAAGGCCACAGTTGCTGAGAGGCATATATAGGACAAGTCCAGCTCACACTCACAAGTCCACCTCCACAAACCACTGAGGTTTGTGGTCAGGTTTTTAGGCATGTTCTCCACTTTTCCTTTCCCTGGGTGCTACCTTGTGAGCTCCCTTACTCTTAATTGCAGGATATTTGCTACCCCTGCTCCACTCCTGTCCACCCTGAATCCCCTGACTATAGCTTGGCAAAGTACTAGAAGTTGAGAAGACAGGGAGCCTCTGAGCTAGTTGTGCTGACTACTTAGACACATTAATCCTTTTCCAAGAAAGCAAGGCCTCCCACGAACAGATCCTTGCCTCCTATTCCCTCATAACTAGACCAGACAAAGGGTCCTTTAGGGGTCTATGGGAAGTTAGAAAGGCCATGGAAATTAGCCCTCACTGATGATAATTTTATTGAATAATAAGAGAAAGAATGAAGGAGTAAGGTATAGGAGAGCTGTTTGGAGTTTTATCCCATTTTGACCCGTTCATGGATCACAGCCTTGTCATGGAAAAGGGGCTTGTGTAATTCAATGAAGCTATGAGCCCTGCTGTACAGGGTCATCAAAGATGGATGGGTCATAGTGAAGAGTTCTGACAAGACGTGAGCCACTGTAGGAGGAAATGGCAGCCCACTCCAGTATTCTTGCCATGAAAACTCCATGAACACTATGAAAAGGCCAAAAGATATGACATGGGAAGATGAACACCCCACCACCCCCCAATTTGGAAGCTGTCTGGTTTGTTACTGTGGATGAGTAGAGGGCAACTACTAATAGTTCCAGAATTAATGAAGTGGCTGGGCCAAAGCAGAAACTATGCTCAGCTGTGGATGTGTCTGGTGGTGAAAGTAAAGTCCGATGCTGTAAAGAACAACATTGTATAGGAATCTGGAATTAGGTCCATGAATCAAGGTAAACTGAATGTAGTCAAGAAGGAAATGGAAAAGAGTGAACATTGACATCTTAGGAATCAGCGAGCTAAAATGGACCAGAAGGGTGAGTTTCATTCAGATGACCATTGTATCTACTACTGTGGGCAAGAATCCCTTAGAAGAAATGGAGTAGCCCTCATAGTCAACAAAAGAGTCCAAAATGCAGAACTTGGGTGCAATTGCAAAAATGGCAGAATGATCTGGGTTCCTTTCCAAGACAAACCATTCAACATCACAGTAATCCAAGTCTATGCCCCAACCACTGACGCTGAAGAAGCCAAGGTTGACCAGTTCTATGAAGACCTACAAGACCTTCTAGAACTAACATCAAAATAAAGGGAGGGTTGTCCTTTTCATCATAGGGGACTGGAATCCAAAGTAGGAAGTCAAGAGATACCCAGAATAACAGCCAAGTTTGGCCTTAGAGTACAAAATAAAGCAGGGCAAAGGCTAACAGAATTTTATCAAGAGAACACGCTGTTCATAGCAAAGAACATTTTCCAATAAATCAAGAGATGACTCTACACATGGACATCACCAGATGGTCAATACCAAAATCAGCTTGATTATGTTCTTTGCAGCTGGAGACAGAGAAGCTCTATACAGTCAGCAAAAATAAAACCTGGAGCTGACTGTGGCTCAGGTCCTTATTGCAAAATTCAGGCTTAAATTGAAGGAAGTAGGGAAACTCACTAGCCCATTCTGGTATGACCTAAATCAAATCCCTTCTGATTATACAGTGGAGGTGACAAATAGATCCAAGGGATTAGATATGGTGGACAGAGTGCCAAAAGAACTGTGGACTATGAGAACTAAGAACTATGTTTGTAACATTGTACAGGAGGCAGTGACCAAAACCATCCCAAAGAAAAAGAAATGTAAGAAAACAAAATAGTTGTCTGAGTAAGCTTTGGTGGCTCAGTAGGTAAAGAATCTGCCTGCAATGCTGGAGATGCAGGAGACCCAGGTTTGATCCTTGGGTTGGGAAGATCCTCTGCAGGATGGCATGGCACCCCAATTCAGTATTCTTGCCTGGAGAATCCCATGGAAAGAAGAGCCTGGCAGGCTACACTGCATTGGGTAAAAAAGAGTTGGACACAACTGAGTGACTGAGCACAAGGAGGGTTTACAAACAGCTAAGGAAAGAAGAGAAGTAAAAGGCGAGGGAGAAAGAGAAAGATATACCCAACTGAATGAAGAGTTTCAGAGAATAACAAGGAGAAATAAGAAGGCCTTCTTAAATGAACAATGCAAATAAATAGAGGAAAACAATAGAATGGGAAAGACTAGAGATCTCTTCAAGAAAATTAGAGACATCAAAGGAACATTTCATGCAAAGATGGGCAAGATAAAGGACAGAAGCAGTAAGGACCTATTAATAACAGAAGCAGAAGAGATTAAGAAGAACTGGCAATAATACACAGAAGAACTATACAAGAAAGGTCTTAATGACCTGGATAACCACGATGGTGTGGTCACTCACCTAGAGCCAGACATCCTGGATTGTGAAGTCAAGTGGGCATTAGGAAGTACTACTCTGAACAAAGCTAGTGGACATGATGGGATTCCAGCTGAGATATTTAAAACCCTAAAAGATGATGCTGTTACAGTGGTGCACTCAATGTGCAATCAAATTTGGAACACTCAGCAGTGGCCACAGGACTGGAAAAGGTGAGTTTCATTCCAATCCCAGAGAAGGACAATGCCAAAGAATACTCACACTACCATACAATTGCCTTCATTTCATATGCTAGCAATATTATGCTCAAAATCCTTCAAGCTTGGCTCCTGCAGTCTGTGAACTGAGAGATTCCAGATGTACAAGCTAGTTTTGAAGAGGTAGAGGACCAGAAATCAAATTGCCAGTACTTGTTGGATTGTGGAGAAAGCAAGGGAGTTTCAGAGTCAATAAAGATTGACTATGCTAAAGCCTTTGACTCTGTGGATCACAAACTGGAAAATTCTTAAAGAGATGGGAGTATGAGACCACTTTACCTGTCACCTGAAAAACCTGTGTGCAGGTCAAGAAGCAACAGTTGGAACTGGACATGGAACAACTGACTGGTTTAAAATTGGGAAAGGAGTACGTCAAGGCTGTGTATTGTCACCCTGCTTATTTAACTTATATGCAGAGTACATCATGAGAAACACTGGGCTGGATGAGTCACAAACTAGAATCAAGATTGCAGGGAGAAGTATCTGCAACCTCAGATATGCAGATGATACCACTCTAATGGCAGAAAGTGAAGAGGAGCTAAAGAGCCTCTTGATGAGGGTGAAAGAGGAGAGTGAAAAATCTGGCTTAAAACTATATTCAAAAAACTAAGATCATGGCATCTGGTCCCATCACTTCATGGCAAATAGAAGGGGAAAAAGTGGAAGCAGTGACCGATTTTATTTTCCTGGGCTCCAAAATCACTGCAGATGGTGACTGCAGCCATGAAATTAAGGGATGCTTGCTCCTCCGAAGGAAAGCTATGACAAAGCTAGACAGCATATTAAAAAGCAGAGACATTACTTTCCTAATAAAGGTCCATATAGTGAAATCTATGTTTTTTCCAGTAGTCATGTACAGATGTAAGAGTTGGACTGTAAAGAAGGTTGAGTGGTGAAGAAATGATGCTTTCACATTGTGATGCTGGAGAAGACTCTTGAGAGTCCCTTGGACTGCAAGGAGATCAAATTAGTCAATTATAAAGGAAATCAGTCCCAAATATTCATTGGAAGGACTGATGCTGAAGCTGATGCTCCAATCCTTTGGCCACCTGATGCGAAGAACTGACTCATTGGAAAAGACCCTGATGCTTCGAAAGATGCAAGGCAGGAGCAGAAGGGGACAACAAAGGATGAGAAGGTTGGATGGCATCCCCAATTCAATGGACGTGAGTTTGAGCAAATTCCAGGAGATAGTGGAAGACAGAGGAGACTGGTGTGCTGCAGTCCATGGGGTCACAAAGAGTTGGACACAACTTAACAACTGAACAACAACAACAAACAATTTTGAGCAAAGAGGAACCCAGAAGACAATACTGTGCACCCCCAGGGAAAGGAAAATCAGAGATTCCTAATTCCTCTCCCACATTCTCCTCCCTGTCCCATTCCCTCCAAAAGAGAGGCTGAGATATGTGGTTAGGACTCTGGCTCAGCTTTTGCTGCTTTCTATGCCTTTATCCTGAGATAAGCCTCGTGAGAGGCTGTAGTGCCACTCACTACCCAGTGCCTTCCTTGAAGGGTAGATTGGGCCTGGGGAACATCAGGTACTAACTCCAGGAGTAGCAAGCAGGCTTTCTGAGAAGTCAAGGGAAAAGAAAGACTTGCTTACTTCCATACTTTCTCTGAGGTGCAGTGGAAAGAGCCTTGGAGAAGGAGTTTGAAAACTGGGATTCAGTTTTTTCCGGGGCTTACTTTCCCTATCTGTAAAACAGACACAGGAGTAGCTGCCTTCCAGTGTTGGGGGAGGGTCAGGTGTGATGAGAGATATAGGAGCACCTATGACCTGTAAACTGCTCCTCCTAACAGGTGAAGATGCCCTATTATCATTAAAGTGTCCTCAGTGTCCAAATATGCTGGGGGAAGGCTCTTGTGTTCTTGGAGCTCAAGGATGAAAGGAGTGTGTCCGTGCACATGTATGTGGGAGGTCTTGGACTGACAGGAGGAATCTCTGGCCTTTATAGGCTTTAAGGCAGAAGAATCTGCAAGGCTGGGCCTCAGAAGACTCCATCTTGGGGAGAGAAAGGATGTATGTGCATGTGTGTGGGAGGGCAGTGGAGATGGTTGCCCTGGCCCCCTCTTTCACCCCTTCTTAGGCAACCAGCTGAAGGAAGTAGGTTGTTGGAGAGTAAGGTGGAGGAGTGTTGGGTGGGGAGCAAATTGAGGGGGCAGGTCTTAAAGTTAACCTGTTCCATTCCTGGTGATCTGTCCAGGTTTTAAGGAGGGTTCTGAACCCTAGGAAATCCTGCTAGTTCACCTGTGTGAGCCTAGGGCATCTGGTGGGTGCTCACCTTCATCTTGAGTAGGATCTGGGGACACTGTTTTGGGAGAGCCGGCCTGAATTAAGAACTTTGATCAGCCAGTGTGGTTGTCCCTTGGGGGTTCTGGGACAACTTTTATGGGGACAGCCAACCCAGGGTTGGAGGTTGGAGAGAAGAGAGAGGAGGATAGCTGCTCTGGGCCAGAGCAGAGCATTTTCTGAAGGTAGTTCTTGCTTCTAGTCTCCTCATACTGGCAGGCCTCCTGCCTGGAATCTCTTGCATGTGAACATGCTAAGTCACTTCAGTCATGTCCAACTCTTTGCAACCCTATGGACTACAGCCTGACAGGCTCCTCTGTCCATGGAATTTTCCAGGGAAATACTGGAGTGGATTGCCCATTTCCTCCTCCATGGGATCTTCCCAACCCAGGGATGGAAGCACATCTCTTATGTCTCCTGAATTGGTAGGTGGTTCTTTACCACCAGCACCACCTGGGATGCCCTTAGGTCCTTGCTAGTTGTAGGTTGACCCCACCATCAGGACCTTGGGGACAGATCTGGTAGGGAGCCGCTGGGGTGGGGGGCTTGTTATTGGATGGCCCAGACAGAATCACCTCCAGGTTTCTCGACCCAAAGCTTGATGGGGGCGACAATGCTGCAATCCCTGGTGGTGGTGGCCCGGGCAGGGCAGTGGGAGTGGGGTACTGAGGAGGAGCTGAGGTCAGGACATGCCCAGCTGCTGTCTATCCATCTGGCTCCCCAGACAGTTGGCAGGGCCCGGAGTTGGGCCCTCCCACCTTCTTTCCCACCCTCTTCCTCTGAGAGGGAAGACTTGGTTTTCCTGGATGGGTCTGATTCCCATTTGAGTAGCAGGAGCAGATGCGTTTCAGTTGGCACGTCTCCCGGGTTCCGATGCCTTCCAGACAGGGAAATGGATGGAAAGCCACGGAGGGGGAAGAACCACCCACCACCCTGCTTAAAGTGACCCGAAGTCAGTGGGAGGACCAGGAGAGCAGCCAGGGCCGGTGAGCTGCCCCCCACCCAAGCCCCATCTCCATCCTCAGGCATTCTCCAAGTTGGAGTGGGCATGGGGATCTGGCGGGAAATGGTGCCGGCTAGCACTCACATCTGCAGATCCCACGGCCCAGTCCCCAGTCGTTGCGAGGGCAGTGTAGGGTGGGTGTGTGTTGGGGAAAGTAGGGTAGTGGTCGCCCCGCCCCTTTCTAGTTCCCCATCTCTGGGGCAGGTGGGACAGGGGAATGAGGAGGCCCTGGGCCAAGGTTGTCGGACAGCCGAAGTCAGACCCCCATGTCGACTGGCCAGCAGGAACACCCATGAGTTAGCTCTGTCCTTCTCTCCCTCCAGCTGGACGTGGGTTGACACTTGTTAGTCGTGAGCAATGGACTAATTTTATCTCGCCCCGGCTCAGCAAGAAACCAACGCTGAGGAGAGTGTAGTTCTTCTGAGAGGTTCTGGCCGGGGGAGGCCAGTCTTAGGGCAAAAGGGAGGGGGAAATGCTGAGGCCTCCATCCCGGAAGGGGCGTGGTGGCCCCTGCCTGTGCCAAAGGCTTTAAGGTCCATAGGCTCCAGGCACTGGGATCCAGAAGAGGAAAAGGCATCTTGGAAAGCAGGTAGTTCAAATTCCTTCTTGTGTTTCTTCTCTTTTTTCTCCACTTCTGTTCCTTTCATTCGCGAAATCCCTGGGTTCTAACAAAATGCCTGTCAAAGCAGGTCCCTAGAAAATATTACTGCAATGATTTGAAAACCAGGCATGGAACTTTGCTTCTTGTGACCACTAGAGAGAGCTGAAACGCAAGATTTGAAAGGCCTTCTAAAGTAAAGCCTTCTCAATGCCTGCAGAAGTTGGGTATTTAATCCCTTTTCTTATTCTTCTGGAGTCTCCTCTACATTTCAGCTTATTAGAATTTGAACTTGCTTCAAAGGCTGTGGTTCAAACCAGCACCCACCCTATCTAAGCACCAGCTGTCAGAGACCAGGGTTTTGCTGGAGGACCTGTAGTTCCTGTTAGCTGGCCTGCTCTGCTGCTGTGAAGAGGCAGGGAACTGCTGGTTGCCTCTTCAGACACGAAAAGGCTTTGAAATCTAATGATCCTGAGTGATCAAACACAGACTAGGGCCTTGGAGCTCCTAGAGGAGGGATCGAGGGGGCAGCAGACCTTGGGTGGGAGAGCCTGGGGCCAGGCAGCAGAACAGGGTAATTAGTCTCAGTGGGAAGAGATGAGGCTGGTGGCTTGAGGATGCCTGCACTGAGTCAGGGGAGAAACAATAGCCAAGAGCTGGGTGGTAAACCACCTTCTTGCAAAGGAAACCAGTCCCTTCCACTCCTATCCTGTCCAGTGTATAGCCACAGGGAGATTGGCTTTATTTGTATGTCTTGGGTTGCTGAGGCTAGAAGGGCAATAGGTGGGACCAGCTCTCCAAGGCTAAGGCTGCATGAAAGTCTGAAATGGCTTGAGAAGAGAGAATTCCAAAAGTGTATGTCAGTTGGAAGTGAGAGTTAATTGTGAAAAAATGGGCTATGCTAAAAGTCAGATTTGGCTCAGATTTCATTTTTGCTTGGAGCTGGTCCTGCCAACACTCATTTGCAGATGGGTTCGATATGTACTTGTTGAATGAAGTGGGCAAGTTATTTCCCCCTCCTTGTGTCAGATTCTTCATCTGTGAAATGAGAGGTTTGGACTGGACTGGAAGTCAGTGACCTGAGTTCAAAGTTTCAACCTACTCTGTCACTGATTTTCTGTGTGAACCTGCTGCAGTGCCTTTTATCCAGACATTAGTGTCCCCAGTTAAATTCAATGCAGAGTATGAACAACAGACATTCTAAGGTTATACTTTGTCATTGCTATAGATCTCTCTTCTGTGTTACCCTCAATTTTAGGCTGCTGCTTGGTTATATAACCCAACTATACTAGTCACTTCAAGTTACCCCATCAATAACAAGGGAGAAGAAAAGGGGCTTACACTGGATTATTGGCAAGGTCTTTGATAGTTTTCAACACGGCATTCTTGTAACAAGGTGGTAGCTTTGGTGGGACCTCTACTCCAACCCAGCCACTAACCATGTTCTCATTTTGTGAAGTAAACACTTTTTCACTTCAGAGCTCCCTAAAAATCCAATCCTAGTTGGATTAGTTCACCCAACTTCAAACCCCTATATAGCTCCTTCTCCAATTTCTGCTCTCACAAAATATAGACCCTGGCAGAAATTTGATGTGAAATGATTTCAGTTCTGAAGTTAAACTTCTGCTGTTAACCAGATTAGGACTATTTCACCAGTGTAGGCAACATACACACCAAAGCTGGATTTTTAGATTTGTTTATTTTGTTCCAAACCTTTTGAGTATTTAAATGTCCCAGATCTCAAGCTCCCAAGTTTTGTTCATTCTCCTTGATTTAACTGTAGTGCATAAGAAGCCGCATCTTACCCTAAATATTAATACTGTGCTGCTTTCACCAACCAACATTCTCCCCAAAAGTGCACAAGCACACACATGCACATGTACATGTGTGGAAGAAGTAAACTGACACCTTGCCATGTTATATGACACCTGATAGAGCAGATTTGTGACCCATGGATGTCTTTCCTTCATCTGGAGAGAAGTGGGTGGCAACCTGATTCTTAAGAGCTGTCCACACCGTGAGCAACAAAAGAGGCCCTGCAGAACTGCCCTCAGGTGACTTGGTGGGGGTGGGCAGGGAAGAATGGAATCAGGAGCTTTGTTGCTCCAATATTTTCAGTGTCTTCTTCTGGGAGTTACAAAGCTCCTGGGGGCCAGCTTGTCCTGTTCTACTGCTGTTTGGGATAACAGGGTTGTAATTAGGCAGGCCCCTTCATGTTCACAGAGCCAAGAACCAATGGGTTTTCCTTTGGGGAGTTGATAAGAGCTGGACTGGGACCAATGGAGGGGGCTCCAGAGTTTGGCCTTGAATGAAGTCATCAGAGGCCAACCATGCCCCAGCTGCCTGTCTGTAACGGAAAAACTCATGGGTGGGGACCACTGTCTTCTTTGGAGCTCCTCAGGGGCAACCTAATCCTCCTGGCCCTGGGATGGCTCTGGCTCGGAATAGCAAGTCACTGTTAGCTCTAAGTGACAGCCAAAGTGCCTGGTGAGAAGATTAGGGTAACAGGAATACAACAGAAAAAGACCTAGAATGGGAGAGACACAAAGAGGCTGAATGAAGAAAGTGGGTGAGCTCCTAATAAGGTGAGTTGTGCTAGCTGGACACAGCCTGGCTGGAAATTCTTTTCAGCAAGAGTGCCAGCCAGAGCCTAGGCATAGGGAAGCACCTGGCACCTACTTCAGAGGATGAAGATGGTCCAGAGTCTATCTTCCCTGGCACCTTTAATTCCCACTAACTGAGTGGTCCAGGATGCCCAGCATGGGGGACACATTGGGTAGTAAAGGCTGTGATGGTTTGCTCTTCCTAAAAGAAGTTTTCCAACCCTATGTGCAGCTGCTGCCTCTACATTTGGGGGATCCAGGTTGGAAATACGATTTTCCCTCAAACAGTTCTTTTCCTGGCTTGGCCCAGGTGAAAATGTTGACCTGTCATGAATAATGAGCGATGGAGGAATTGGTCCTTCCCCAGGTCAATAATTATTGCCCCTCCCCCACCATGCCATTCCCCCTGTCATCAGTATCCCTCTGCCTCCTGAGATGAGAGGAATTTCTTCACATTTTGACAGGTGGATATAAGGATGGGGAGCTGAGGCAACCTGCAGGTTAATGCATTAGCCCAGAAAATCTGTAAAAATCAGTGAATGGAACTTTATAGTGTTTAAGGTCCCTTTCCTATGTGATATTCTATTATTCCAGTTGATTATAGGAGCTTGAGCCAAACGGTGAGATGTGGCTCAGCCTGAGATGAGTTGAATTGATGCTAGTGTTAGGGGAGGGTTGGGCCAAGATGAGGGTTGATTGTTCCAGGGTCTGGGTCCCTCCTTTCTTCAAGCTCCCATTAGTCTATGACAGTTATGAAAAGAAATAGAGGTGAATGAGAAGGGAAAAGAGGCAGTGGAGGAATAAAAGGAGGAAGGAAAGAAGGAGGCAGACTGTTAACTAACCTTATGATGGAGAGACTCCCTATACACTTGTAAAATGATGTCACCCACACCTCTTGGGAAGCCACAGCCCTCAGAGACACTGAGGCTAAACAAGATTCCTTGTGTCATTTTACCTCTATGCCCTTTCTGCCACACCTCTCAATGCTTCCTAAGGAAAGATGTCAAGGAATTCCTCAGCACCCAGAGATTTAGATCTTCCCACCAGGCTCCTGGGGATACAGTAGCACCTTTGGCAGCTGCTTTTAGTGGGTGACTAACAAGCTGGGCCAGGAATTCCCATCCTTCTCCTCCCCCAAGAGTTACAAAGTTTATGGAGAGGTTCCAAAGGCCAGGGGGTGATCCCAAGCTTTCCTAAAGCCTGGAAGGAGACGACCCTGGCAAGTTTAAAGGCATTCATGGGGAGAATTTGGTTAATAAGTTTGGAACACCTGGAGCTTTGGCTCCAAGGGGATGGTCAGGTGGCTGAAATGCTGTGTGTGCAGGTTTGGGAACAAGTGTGCTGGTGGCAAAAATGTAAATGCCGAGCAGGGCAAGGTGAAGGGAAAGGTTTGGGGAGGAGCACACGATGGCAAATAAAAGGCATTAGATTGGTTCCTCAGGGGTAGAGGAGCCCGGCAGCAGCTCTCCATTGGGGTCTGGGTCAGGGGTCAGCATCTTATCCTTGCTGGAATCCCTTTGCTCTTTCTTGAACATCCTTTGATGCATCAGAGGGACGAACAAGAGGATTACTGCCCCAACGATTGGGGGTACACCGGCAAAGTAGAAGGCCACATGATAGTCCCCAAAACAGTTGCGGAGGAGGCCTGAAAAGTTAACAGAGACAAGTCAAGTTTAGCTTTGCTCTACTATACAAAGATGTTCTCTGCTTCTTTTAGAAGCCATCAAAATGCCTATCCAGAGAATCTTGGCCTGTACTGCCTTGACCTGGGAGCCCAACTCAGTTTAAACACTCCTTGATGGAAGACACAAAACCTCTATTACAAAGACAAGCAGCTCCTCCCTGAGCCACTCAGACTGTAGGCTCTTGAGGCAAATGCTTATTATGAAAGAGGCAAATGAAACTTCTCAAAGTTCTCCATTTTTTACTTTCATAAGCTACAGTTAACTTCTAGTCACTCCAAGGTATGGAGATAGGTATGGAGGGAGGCTATTTTAAAAGAACACAGAAGATGACCAAGACTTGTCTTGGTTCACAGTGATACACCTTCTCACACCCAACTTAGGCTAGAGTGTTCTTATGTAATAATTCAGCCACGTTCCCTTTTTCCCTTTCTTTGAAGTGCCCATTTGCCCTAAGAGGAGGCTAGGGTTAGGGTTAGGGTTAGGGTATAGGTGTGTCTTTCCTTCAAGTTACAGATATGGTTGGCCCCTCTGGGTTCTTCTAGGTTGCCAGTGTGGTGAATGTGTTTGGCATGGTACATGGAGTCTTCTCTGCTCACCTCCAGAAGCTAATGTGGGATACCTCATAGGGAGGTTGAGCCCAGAAACAGTACTAATGAAAGGCAGGTAGGTCCTGGGGCTGCTTAGGAGGTAAGCAAGTGGAAAGAGATATGGGTTCTGGGATCCACATTTGGAATCAGGAGTTAGGTAAAGGCTCGCCTCCCCCAGTGGACAGTGTGGCCATTGTACAATGGCCTGAGTAGGAGCCTTTGTCACTGTAATGCAGTACAACCAGTGCCCTCACAACACCTGGCACTGAACTGGTATTCAAGGAATAATTGTTGAGTTAGCCTAGTTGGCTAGCTTAAGAGACACTATCCCATGAATCAATATTTGCAATAAATCATAAAGAGAGGAAATGATGTCTCTTATTAGTTTTCTTTGTTTCTTGTGTTCTCTAGGGTACAAACCATGCCCTCCTTGGAAGTAGAAAGAGAAATTAGGAGTGCTGAAAGATGGCAAGCCAACACTTTGCCTGTTGCCTGCTATAAGTGAGCTTCATTGGTCCAGTCTTGAGTTGTGGTCTTAATTAAATGTTTTCTACAGGCTCAGTTCAGAAGTTGGTAGGGGAAGGAGGGATGTCTCTAAGTATTAATAAAACCAGGGCCCACTTTTGTTTCTCTTCCTGCTCAACTACCTTGAAAATAATTACTTGCTTGTGAAGACAGAGAGAGAGAGAGAAGATTTGGGTTCAATAGAATGGTCAGAAGGCCAAACCCATTATTCTCTCTACCCTCCTGGAATCAGCCATGCTGTCTACAATAAAAACTCACAGCCATGAAATGCCCATCCCCTCAAATGAATCCATGCACATATACTGTGCTTAGTCTCTTTCATCAATAGTGGTAAGAGGTTTCATGCACTCTGATGAGACTACTTGAAGAGAGAAGAGGGAGAAAGGGACTTTAAGCAGAGGCAATTAGGAGGGCTAGGTCCCAAGGAAAACAGGACTCCCCCACTCATGCTCTCCCTGCAATGTTAAACTCACCTGCAATGGGGGGTCCAGCAATCATTGGCAGGGCCATCATACCCAGGAGGTAGCCAATGGCCTGTGAGGCCTGCATTGGGCCCACCAGCTCAAATGCGATGGGGGCCATGATGGTGATGAAGAAGCCATCGCACAGGCCCAGGAAGAGGCAGACAACGATGAGGCCCCCGAAGCCCCGGCAGAGGGGAATCATCATGGACATCAGGCCCAGGAGCAAGAAGGAGATGACCTAAAGGAACAACAGCCTGAGGTCATGTTGTGCTTGCCCATGAAGCCCACATAGTAAATCACATCTCCTTCTCAGGGCCTTATTTATACAGTCTGTAAAATGGGGCAAAGTGTTAGTTGCTCAGTTGTGTCCCACTCTTTGTGACCCCCATGGACTGTAGCCCACCAGGCTCCTCTGTCCATGGAATTCTCCAGGCAAGAATACTGGAGTGGGTAGCCATTCCCTTCTCCAGGGGATCTTCCAAACCCAGGGATTGGACCCATGTCTCCCACATTGCAGGCGGGAGATTCTTCAGCATCTGAGCCACCAGGGAAGCCCATGAAAAATG
The DNA here is from genome assembly GCF_002263795.3 of Bos taurus. Taxonomy (NCBI): domain Eukaryota; kingdom Metazoa; phylum Chordata; class Mammalia; order Artiodactyla; family Bovidae; genus Bos; species Bos taurus. The sequence continues at coordinate 76,554,295 of NC_037357.1, forward strand.
GGACAAGGGGATGTCAACAGAAAGCCCAGTGGACTAAATAGTTACTTAAGTTCCTTCTAAGTCATTTAGAAGGACTTAGAATTCAAAGTTTTAAAGAGAGCCCCTATTTAACATTGATTGTCAAGATTTTTAAAAGAAAGGACATGGCCCCTGTCCTCAAGAAGATGTCTTTTGACTAGACTCTGAGATAAAGGGAATTGCTGTTTCTGCTTTCTGATCCTGTGTTTGTCTGCCACAGGCATCAGGGTCTGGAACCAGACCATGCTGGTGTTTTCATATCCAAGTTAGATTTAGGAAGAGGAAGGGGAGGAAGTGAGGATGACTTGAATAATGATTAGATGGGGGCATGAATGGAAGGCACAGCTTCCTGAAATGGGGAAGGATCCAGTGCCCATTTTTGTGGGAGACTGCCAAAAGCAGTTTTCTAAAAGAAAACACCTTAGTATTAGGGAGACCACCAGGAGGTTCACCCAGGTTCTTTAGGTTTTAGGACATGGGACACACCACCATCTCAGATGCTCAAGGCAGTGTGGCTCTGGGGGCTTCTGGATTTGTCTGAGCACCCTGCCAAGGCAACAAAGGGGGCTCTAAGGAGAAGCAGGGCACTCAGAGGAGGTCTAGGGAGCCTGAAGCCAGCCTCGGGGACACTGACTTAGCCACTGGGCTTTCCTTGGGCTGAGTAAAATGACTCTGAAGTAATAAAGCTGCCTTTCCAGTGGTTGGTTTTTCCCTCTCAGTAGAGAGAAGGGCCACTGGAAACAACTGGTTTTTTAAAAAATAATTAGTTAATTTAAAATATGTATTTATTTTTAATTGAAGGATAATTGCTTTACAATATTGTGTTGGTTTCTGGCATACATCTACATGGAATCAACCACAGGTATACAAATGTCCCCTCCCTCTTGAAACTCTCTCCCACCTCCCACCCCATCTCACCCCTTTAGACTGTCACACAGCCCCGAACTGAGTTTCCTGAGTCATACAGTAAATCCGCCCCAGCTGTCTATTTTACATATGGTACTATATATGTTTCCATGCTACTCTCTCCATCCATTCCACCCTCTCCTTCCCATCCTCCCCATGTCTACAAGTAGGTTTTCTATGTCTGCACCTCCAGTGCTGCCCTGCAAAGAGATTCATCAGTACCATCTTTCTAGATTCCATACATATGCATTAACATATGATGTTTTTCTCTTTCTGACTTCACTATAATAGGCTCTAGGTTCATCCACCTCATTAGAACCAACTCAAGTGCATTCCTTTTTTGGGACTGAGTAATAATCCATTGTTTATATGTACCACAACTTCCTTATCCATTCATCTGTCGATGGACATCTAGGTTGCTTCCATGCCTAGCTATTGTAAATAGTGTTGCAATGGACATTGGGGTACATGTGTCTTTTTCAATTATGGTTTCCTCAGGGTATATGCCCAGTAGTGGGATTATTGGGTCATGCTGCTGCTGCTAAGTCACTTCACTCGTGTCCAACTCTTTGCAACCTATGGACCATAGCCCGCCAGGCTTCTCTATCCATGGGATTCTTCAGACAAGAATACTGGAGTGGGTTGCCATGCCCTCTTCCAGGGGACCTTCCCAACCCAGGGATTGAATTCACGTCTCTTACATCTCCTGCATTGGCAGACGAGTTCTTTACCACTGGTGCCACCTGGGAAGCCCTTCCTTTGCTGTGCAAAAGCTTTCAAGTTTAATTAGGTCCCACTTGCTTATTTTTGTTTTTATTTCCATTACTCTGGGAGGTGGGACATAGATCTTGCCATGATTTATGTCATAAAACGTTGTGCCTGTGTTTTCCTCTAAGAGCTTTATATTTTCTCATCTTACATTTAGGTCTTTAATCCATTTTGAGTTTATCTTTGTGTATGATGTTAAGAATTGATGCTTTTGAACTGTGGTGTTGGAGAAGACTCTTGAGAGTCCCTTGGACTGCAAGGAGATCCAACCAGTCCATTCTGAAGGAGATCAGCCCTGGGTGTTCTTTGGAAGGAATGATGCTAAAGCTGAAACTCCAGTACTTTGGCCACCTCATGCGAAGAGTGGACTCACTGGAAAAGACTCTGATGCTGGGAGGGATTGGGGGCAGGAGGAGAAGGGGAAGACAGAGGATGAGATGGCTGGATGGCATCACCGTGATGTTAAGTAGTGTTCTAATTTCATTCTTTTACATGTAGCTGTCCACTTTTCCCAGCATTTCTTATTGAAGAGACTATCTTTTCTCCATTGTATATTCTTGCCTCCTTTGTCAAAGATAAGGTGCCCGTAGGTATGTGGGTTTATCTCTGGGCTTTCTATCTTGTTCCATTGGTTGATATTTCTGTTTTTGTGCCAGTACCAAACTGTTATAATGATGGTAGCTTTGTAGTATAGTCTGAAGTCAGTACAGTTGATTCCTCCAGCTCCATTCTTTCTCAAGATTACTTTAGCTATTCGGGATCTTTTCCCTACAAATTGTGAAATTTTTTGTTCTAGTTCTATGAAAGATACCATTGGTAATTTGATAGGGATTACATTGAATCTGTAGACTGCTTTTGGTAATATAGTTATTTTCACAATATTGATTCTTTCAACCCAGGAACATGGAATATCTCTTCATCTGTTTATGTCATTTTTTTTTTCATCAGTCATATAGTTTCCTGTATACAGCTCTTTTGGCTCCTTGTGTGTGTGTGTGTGTGTGTGTGTGTGTGTGTGTGTGTAGCTCAGTCATGTCTGACTCTTTGCGATCCTATGAACTGTAGCCTGCCAGGCTCCTCTGTCCAAAGTATTCTCCAGGCAAGAATACTGGAGTGGGTTGCCATTTCCTTCTCCATTTGTCTCCTTAGGTAGATTTATTCTTAGGTATTTTATTCTTCTTGGTTGCAGTGGTAAATGGGATTGATTCCTTAATTTCACTTTCTGATTTTTCATTGTTAGTGTATAGGAATGCAAATTATTTCTGTGTATTGATTTTGTATCCTGTGACTTTACTAAATTCACTTATTAGCTCTAGTAATTTTCTGATAGTATATTTAGGGTTTTATATCTATAGTTTCACATCATCTGTGAACAGTGAGAGTTTTACCTCTTCTTTTCCAATCTAGATTCCTTTTATTTCTTTTTCTTCTCTGAGCGTGATAGCTAGGACTTCCAAAACTATGTTGAATAATAGTGGTGAGATTGGGCACCCTTGTGTTGTTCCTGATCTTATAGGGAATGCTTTCAGTTTCCTACCATTGAGAATAATGTTTGCTGTGGGTTTGTTGTATATGGCCTCCTCAGAAATGTAGATGACACCATCCTCATGGCAGAAAGTGAAGAACTAAAGAGCCTATTGATGAAAGTGAAAGAGTTAAAAAGTTGGCTTAAAACTCAACATTCAAAAAACTAAGATCATGGCATCCAGTCCCATCACTTCATGGCAAACAGATGTGGAAACAATGAAAACAGTGACAGACTTTATTTTTTCAGCTCCAAAATCACTGCAGATGGTGACTGCAGCCATGAAATTAAAAGATGTTTGATCCTTGGGAGAAAAGCTATGACCAACCTAGACAGCATATTAAAAACCAGAGACATTACTTTGCTGACAAAGGTCTGTCTAGACAAGGCTATAGTTTTTCCAGTAGTCATGTATGGATGTGACAGTTGGACTATAAAGAAAGCTGAGCACTGAAGAATTGATGCTTTTAAACTGTGGAGTTGGAGAAGACTCTTGAGAGTCCCTTGGACTGCAAGGAGATCAAACCAGTCAATCTTAAAGGAAATCAGTCCTGAATATTAATTGGAAGGACTGATGCTGAAGCTGAAGCTCCAATACTTTGGCCACCTGGTGCAAAGAACTGACTCATTGGAAAAGACCCCGATGCTGAGAAAGATTGACAGCAGGAGGAGAAGGGGACACAAGAGGATGAGATGGTTGGATGGCCTCACCAACTCGGTGGGCATGAGTTTGAGCAAGCTCTGGGAGTTGGTGATGGACAGGGAAGCCTGGCGTGCTGCAGTCCATGGGGTCACAAAGAGTTGGACACGACTGAGTGACTGAACTGAACTAATGTTGAGGTAGGTTTCTCCTATGTCCATTTTTAAAGAATTTTAATCATAAGTGGGTGCTGAATTTTGTTGAAAGCTTTTTCTGCACCTATTGAGATTATCATATGGCTTTTACCTTTCAATTTGTTAATATGGCATATTGCATTGATTGATTTTCATATATAGATGAATCCTTGCATCCGTGGGATAAAACTGACTTGATCATGGTGTATGATCTTTTTAATGTGTTGTTGGATTCTGTTTGCTAGAATTTTGTTGAGGATTTTTGCATCTATGTTCATCAATGATATTGGCCAGTAATTTTCTTTTCTGTGTGTGTGATGTCTTTATCTGGTTTTGGTATCAGGGTGATGGTGGCCTCATAGAATGAGTTTGGAAGTATTCCTTCCTCTGTAATTTTTCAGAAGAATTTGGAAAGAATAGGCATTAGCTCTTCTCTAAATATTGGATAGAATTCACCTGTGATGCCATCTGGCCCTGGTCTTTTGTTTTTGGGGAGAGTTTTGATCACAGTTTTGATTTCAGTGCTTGTGAGTGGCTTCCTCATAATTTCTGTTTCTTCCTGGTCAGTCTTGGAAGGTTGAATTTTTCTAAGAATCTGTCCATTTCTTCCAGGTTGTCCATTTTATGGGCAAATAGTTCATAAAACTCTTGTATGATCCTTTGTGTTTCTGTGATGTCTGTTGCAATTTCTTTTTCATTTCTAATTTTGTTGGTTTGATTCATTTCCCTTTATCTTGATGAGTCTGGCTAGTCGTTTGTCAATTTTGTATATCTTCTCAAAGAACCAGCTTTTAGTTTTATTAATCTTTACTATTGTTTCCTTCATTTCTTTTTTGTTTATTTCTGCTTTAATCTTTGATTTCTTTACTTGTACTAACTTGGGTTTTTTTGTTCTTTTTCTAGTTGTTTTAGGTGTAAAGTTAGGCCTGGCGTGCTGTGATTCATGGGGTCACAAAGAGTTGGACACGACTGAGCAACTGAACTGAACTGAACTGAGGCCTCCCTGTCCATCACCAACTCCCGGAGTTCACTCAAACTCACGTCCATCGAGTCGGTGATGCCATCCAGCCATTTCATCCTGTCGTCCCCTTTTCCTCCTGCCCCCAATCCCTCCCAGCATCAGAGTCTTTTCCAATGAGTCCACTCTTCACATGAGGTGGCCAAAGTACTGGAGTTTCAGCTTTAGCATCATTCCTTCCAAAGAACACCCAGGGCTGATCTCCTTCAGAATGGACTGGTTGGATCTCCTTGCAGTCCAAGGGACTCTCAAGAGTCTTCTCCAACACCACAGTTCAAAAGCATCAATTCTTCAGTGCTCAGCTTTCTTCACAGTCCAACTCTCACATCCATACATGACCACTGGAAAAACCATAGCCTTGACTAGATGGACCTTTGTTGGCAAAATAATGTCTCTGCTTTTGAATATGCTATCTAGGTTGGTCATAACTTTCTTTCCAAGGAGTAAGCATCTTTTAATTTCATGGCTGCAATCATCATCTGCAGTGATTTTGGAGCCCCCCAAAATAAATTCTGACACTGTTTCCACTGTTTCCCCATCTATTTGCCATGAAGTGATGGGACCAGATGCTATGATCTTAGTTTTCTGAATGTTGAGCTTTAAGCCAACTTTGTCACTCTTCTTTCACTTTCATCAAGAGGCTCTTTAGTTCTTCACTTTCTGCCATGAGGGTGGTGTCATCTGCATATCTGAGGTTATTGATATTTCTCCCGGCAATCTTGATTCCAGCTTGTGCTTCTTCCAGCCCAGCGTTTCTCATGATGTACTCTGCATATAAGTTAACTGGTGGCAATTACTATCTATTGTATCTAGCTGCCTCTTAATATCCTCCATGAGGCTTTGCCAAGGTTTGGAAATTAAAAATCCCTCTTGGAACAAAGAAACAGGTTTCAAGATTTGACCCAAAGTGAGGTTGTCCAGCAAGTTGTCACTATTTGCTTTCCAACAGACTGTCCAGGGGCTTTACACCAGACACATGTGCCTCTCTGTCAGTAGTAGGAGCCAGAAGGTCTAGTGGATGACTTTTCTGAACCTGAAGCTATGTACACTACTTTCCTCTCCCAGACCTGTACTCCTGCTCTGACCCAGGGAGAAAGGGAGGCAAATTCTTGTGAGCAGCTCAAGAGGAAGAAGTTCATTCATTGTTTCATGCCCTCAGCCTAAGACACTTACCAGCACAACGTGTTTGAACAAATCACTTTCCCTCTCTGGGCCTCAGTTCCTCAGTTTATAAAATGAGGAATTTGGGACTATGAGTTGATGAAGATATGTTTCAGCTTTAAAGCTCCAAGATTATTTTTTTAAGTGGCAAAACTGGGTCAACTAAGAGTGAGAAAAGGGAGAGAATGTTGGATAGGTAGGGGAAATGGACAGCAGAAGCACTGAGCCATAAGCCTAGTACTGTTTCTGACTGGTTATTGCCTCTTCCTCCCTTGGAACAATAGAAAACAAGAGCTGCTTGGGCTCTACCTCTCTCCTAGGGAATATGTTGAGAAATTAACTATATGGGTAGGCAAAGGCTACTTCCACTCCTCAAGATAAAGCCCTGGCCCAATGCTAACTCGGAGAAGGCAATGGCAACCCACTCCAGTGTTCTTGCCTGGAGAATCCCAGGGACGGGGGAGCCTGGTGGGCTGCCATCTATGGGGTCGCACAGAGTCGGACACGACTGAAGAGACTTAGCAGCAGAAGCAATGCTAACTTACCCTGATTTCCAGCACCCTTTGGCCACAATGGGGACATGTGGAAGAAGCTGGGAAAGCCACACATAGTCCTATACAAAAAGCCACCCAGGTAAGGTCTTGCTGATATTGGCATAGGAAATTAAATTTTCATAATTGGTTTATCTCAATCACAGGCTTTTGGTTTGACCTTGGTCAAGTCACTTATCATGTCTGGGACTTGGTTCTGCCATCCATCACTTAGGGTAAAGCAGAATATGAAAAGAATGCTACATAGGAATTCAGCTCTGCCATGACTATCTGAGTCTTTTCCTTGGTTTCTCCATCACTGTAATGAGAGGTTGGATTGGATGGACCATAATGGCGCCCCTAAGCTCTGACAAAGCAGATTCACCAGCTCTTGCAAATCTAACACAAAGTTAAAAACAATAGGAAACCTTATTCATATCCTCATCCAAGATATATGAGGGTATTTAGGAAAAGAGTTGGGGCTATCAGAAGACAGAGAAATCCCTGCTGTGTGTAGTCAGGGCCTCTTAGAAGTGCTTTCAGGACATCTCCAGTAGAGTCATAATTCAACCACCTTCCTAATGGATTCCTTATGACCCATATGTTATCTGGGGCTGCTGTTACTCCTCCATAGGGTTCCACACTTGAGTACCTTCTGGTACACTTGCTACCTCTGCTGTAGCAAGAAGCATGGGCCAGGTCAGAAAGACAATATTGTTATCCAGTAGATAAAGACAGCTTGAGCAGTAGTCTGTATTCAAGCCAGACCAGAGCCTAGTTCACACAGAAAGTGGCCTCTCAAGCATGGATACTGCCCACAATATGAGGCTACCTGTGTCACTTTGAGAAAGAATATGAGTTTGCATAGTTAAAACATTTTTTACTTCTCAAAGCCTGGTCACATCTTTATTTCTTTTGATCCTCACCTGTGAGGTGAGATAGGAAGGAAAGAATTATTCTCATTGTACAGAAGAGGAAAGTGAGACCTGGAGAGGGCAAGTGAGGTCTGGCCTTTTCTGGCACTTTTTTTGTGTCCATCAAGAGGATGGCATTTGAGAGCCAGTGTTTGATGCCAAGTAGTTCTGGAGGTATAAGAAATGATGCACTTGGGCCTAGAAGAGAGAGACATTGGGCCACAGAGTACTACAGATGCCTAAGACCCTCCAAGAAAGAGTAAGGTGCCAATGAGTTCAGTCCTCAAGGCAGGCAACATCTAATTCCTGGCTTCAGTTTCCCTCTCTCAGATGGTAGAACTTCTATAAATAAATATTTTCTTTGAAAGTGTTCTTAGAGTTTCCATTTACAGTGGCTGCTCTCACTAGATCCTTATTCCATCTTGAGGAAGGAGCAGAACAGGGATGATGACCTTCACTTGAAACCTAGGGAAACTGAGGCTTTGAGACTTTAATTGATTTCCCATGTTACATAGCAAGCTGTGTCAGATATACCCTACCATTATATCCCAAAGGCTGGAGATAACCTAGCATCATGTGGAAGGCTGTTCTGTCCACAGTAGACAGGGTGGTCACACTCACCTGCAAGTAGATCTTCTTAAGTCCAGGAATGGAGTCACTGACACGGCCTGACACAAGGCGCCCAAGGCCTGAGGTAGCCCCAATACACACCAAGAGCACCCAGGTCTGCTTGATTTCCAAGAATTCCTCTTCCACATACTTCATCTGAAAAGCATAACACCAGGCCCCCAGGATAAGAGGAAGAAGAAGATCTGACTGGTTAATTGTTGGCATACCCAGAATCCTCTACTGCTTACTTCCCTGGAACATAACAAGAGTGATTTCTCCTGCAGCCCCCTCCCCTGTAGCCTTAGCTCCAGAACCAGCTCTCTGGTTGTTTCCAACAGCTTAAAAGGCTGCATATCCCTTGGCTCTCTGGATTTTGGGCTTCTGAGCAACAGCTCAGTGGACAGTGCATATCTCTAAGCCTCTTCCAAGCCTTGGCAGGACAGAATACAGCTTTAACAACTGAAAAAAATCTAGGAGTTCCTTTATTGTCTCCCCATTCCCTGACCCAGAACTGACAGCCTAGGGTAACAACAGGTCACCAAGGGAGAAGGATCCATCAGCTTCCAGGTAACACTCCAAAACTATGTTTTAAGAAACACAATGTCTGTGGAAGATAGCAGCTGGAAACAACCAACATTTCTATGATCATGTAAGTTGGGTAGATGCTGGTTAAACAAAGCTTAATAGAGTTTTTTACTGTATTTTGGGATCTTTTGGTACCTTTATAAGATTGTTACACATTATGAAGGTAGACAGATCTAGTATACATTATTTCCTAAACAAAATTACTTGACTACAAACACCAGCATTCCTTAAGACACTCTCTTAGAAAACCCTATTGTTGGTTCATCTAGGGGCAGTCTCCTGTATTTCAGTGATGCTTATCTTCTCTTGAGCATCCATCTAGATTTATCAGTAGGGGAAACCATAGGCATAGGCCTTTCCCTAAGGAACGTCCTCCATTTCCCACTGAGGTCTTCTCTCAGCCTGTGCTGTTTCCTACTCTCCAAATACCTCTTTTGTCTTTTTTCAAAGATCCTAGCTCTGCCCTTTCAATGTCCTCTGCTTCTACCCTCTGAACTTCAGGCAGATTACAGGCAGCTTTTTGGGGTCAGGTAGGGTAGACCCACCCTGGTATTTCTCACCAGGTGTACATAGGGAACGAAGTAGCCAAGGGCAGCAGCAGCGATCCCGAAGGCCCAGATGCGGTAGGTACGTTGGCGGAACACTCGCATGTTGAAGTACTTCCTGAGCTGAGCCAGAAAGCGTTGGCACAGGGTGTGGACACCTCTCTTGCTTGGGGTGTCTTGCGAGCTCGGCAGGAGGGGTCGGTAGGTGAGTGAAAGCAGCGTAAGAATAAACATAAAGGTACTCAGCACCTGGAAGGTTTGAGCGAGCTTGATCTTAGCCCCCAGTGTTTTGATGAGGAGGGGGAAGGATATGGAGAAGATGCTACTCCCAGCAGACACCACACCATTGGCCAGACCCAGACGGCGTTGGAAGTAATGGCCCAGGATGACGAGAGATGGCTGAAAGGCGAAGGAACAGCCACAACCAAAGAGAATCCCATAGGTGAAGTAACGCAGGCTTAGTGAGCTGTGGGAGAGACACCAAGAGCTATTCTCAGAGGCCTGACCAGCAATTTACCTGCCCTTCTCGGCTTCTTCCCCCCCCCCCCCCCCACCAACCAAGATCTATATCCCCCACCCTTAACCCACAGCCCCAGTTACTGCTGACCCTCAGAATAGACAAGAAATAGAACCTTCTGATCCCCATTTTATAGATAGGGAGACAGAGTTTCAGAGAAGTAATTTACCCAAGGTAGCATACTGGGTGCTTCCCTGGTAGCTCAGCTGGTAAAGAATCCACCTGCAATGCAGGAAACCCTGGTTTGATTCCTGGGTTGGGAAGATCCCCTGGAGAAGGGATAGGCTACCCACTCCAGTATTCTTGGGCTTCTCTGGTGGCTCAGATGGTAAAGAATCTGCTTACAATGAGGGAGACCTGGGTTTGATCCTTGGGTTGGGAAGATCCCCTGGAGGAGGGCATGGCAACCCACTTCAGTATTCTTGTGTGGAGAATCCCCATGGACAGAGGGGCCTGGTGGGCTACAGTTCATGGGGTTACAAAGAGTTGGACATGACTGAGAGACTAAGCACAGCACAGCATAACTGGGGATGAGCAAAGCTTGGACTTGTCTCTAGGCCTGTGTGACTCTAGTTTGAATTATAGGGCCCCATCAGCACTATTCAAAAGAAAGCCACAACTATCCTATGCAAAGTCTAGATGAGGGGCTACAAGAGTAAATTAGTGGCTTAGAGAGAACAGTTTCACTGCTCATCTAGACAACATAGGTAGGGTGGTAACTAAAGCTTTATCCCAAGTAACAAGAAAATTCTGCAAGAAGCCAAGATTCTGGATGTTTGAGACCCTCCATGGTACTTTTCAGTGTCTTTCTCCATGCTCAGGGCCCTTAATATTTCAGAGAGTGGTTGGTGGTATCCTCAGAGATACTCCTTCCCCAACCATGCCCATGGTCTGGATATCCCAAAACCCTTTACTCCAGGCCCTAAATAATCTCCATAGGGATCCTAAGATAAGGAGTTCCTTTAACTTCTGAAGCCTGGCTCCTGTTCCTGGACATTATATGGACTAGTTTCCCAGAGTAGCTTGGCTACTTGGTGGGAAATGGGACCTCAAAAAAGTTATTGGCCTGTCCAAGTAGGACAAGTTCTGGCTAAAACTCTTAGGCTCTGCTTTGGCCATAAGCTTCTATAACAGAAGGCAAAGTATCAGAATGGAAAAGGCTATGGGAAGGTCAGCTTGGCTGGCCATCTGCCATCAGATTACACTGGCATAAACTAGTAAAAAAATGTGTTTTCTTTTTGATACTTCCACATATTTTGCAATACTTTTTATCTGGCCACTTAATAACATAGTGCTTCCCATGGTCAGGCAGTTCCTCTTCATGAATAGACTAGTCCTCATACTAAAGGACTGGACCTATGGCACAGAGATGAAGTGGTGCTAGCTCTCATGACTCTAAGACAATCACCGTCATCATTGCTTTCCATCTATTTGCATTCATTGGGTATGAGCAAGGGCTTTGGTTTCAAAAGGGTTGCCTCTGCTTAGAACACATAGCTAAGCCAATTGCTCCTCTTCTGTCAAATTCCTTGGGGCTTCCTTCCATTAGAATAGAGGTACCCTTTGGGATTGACCCAAGCTAGGGGCCTTGCTAAGGGAAATGCATTATGAAGGTCTGAAGGAGACATTCAGGGAGGGGGCCAGTGGGAGTAAAGCATGGGATTCTATTCAGGGAGCTGTGTAGTGGATCTATTTCTACCTGCGCCCTGAGGCAGGAGGCCCCTGAGTAGGCTTGCTAAAGCCCTGCTCAAACTTCGCCCCATCTCACACCATCCAAAGGAACTCAGAGCCCTGATTTAGACACAACAGGAGAGATGACTTGGAATTCTAGCCATAAACAGAACCATATTCCACTGGATGTGAGGCCATCCAGAAAGTTTCTTGGCTCTAAAGATGTTCTTACAGAAAGGGCAAAGGGAGTGGGGGAGGAGCTTAAGGGCTGGGGAACAGTGTGCCTAAAGAAGAATGCCAGGAGAAAGCACATATGAGCTCTTTCCCCTCCTGTAACTGAGCTCATGTGGATTGGAAAGAAAATGGGATCCGTATGTTGCTAATTTGTTTACACTTTGCTCTGCTTGGCCTTAAAAACAGGCCGCTGCTGAGTAGCACTGAGGCTGGAGCTGCTTCTGAGGCCTAACTCCTTCCCACAAGAAGCAGGCACCAGCCTGCTGAGGGCAAATGAGGCCGGCCACCAGAGGGGTCCTGAAAAGATTTGGAGCTGCAGCCCTGGGAGGGCTGAGCAGATTACAGACAGGATGTGGTTTTCCCTGCCTCTGTTCCAATTGGATAGAACCAAGCCAAGAAACTATTGCAGGCCAGACCCAAGCTCTGCTGGAGGGTAGACTGGGCAGCCAGAAATGCTCAAGTCATAAAGTGGGCTCAATCTCACAGGGCCCAGTTGTGGCAGAACACGATTATCATTCTCTGCTGTGAGTGGATCCTTAGGCCTAGAGTGCATAACTATGGTCCTCTGGGAAGCCAAGCTCAGAAAACAGGTCTCTGACAAGTTAGCCATGTCTCCAGGTCAGCATTCTCCTACACCCGGAGATTGGAAGTAGGTGGTACCATAACTTCCAAAGTGTCTTTGGCAGAAAATTATTGGAGTTCTTTTGGAAAGCCATATTCCTCAAGCTGTGGTGGAGTGTTTTGCCTTCTCCCCTCTCCTACAGATATGCTTCTGGAGAGCAGCAGAGATAAGGAGAATATGAACTTGTAACCTACTGCTTGCCAGACACTGACCGAATTCTGCCAGTGGGATCTATGGGACCAGAATTTGAGTTTACCAAGTTTAGGTCTAGTTGGATAGCTGGGTGTTGGGTCTGTATCTCAGTGAGGGATGCTGCTGAATATCCTTTCTCATGCCCAAGATGTGAATCTTTATCTGTCCCAAACTGTCCTAACATTTGTTGTTGTTTAGTCGCTAAGTCATGTCCAACTCTTTGCTACCCCATGGACTGCAGCAAACCAGGCTTCCCTGTCCTTCACTATCTCTTGGAGTTTGCTCAAACTCATGTCCATTGAGTTGGTGATGCTATCTAACCATCTCAAGAACCCACTGCCACCCTCTTTTCTTTTTGCTTTCCATCTTTCCCAGTGTCAGGGTCTTTTCATTGCCATGCAGAAATGGAAAAGGATCAGAAATGCCAAACAGCCCTGGGCTCAGCTGACCTCTTTTTCAGCATAAGATTACCCAAGAATCCTCTAATGGTAGGTGTTCACATGGTCTTACTCTAGATTTTCATCCCTAGGAGGGCAGTTGAGGTCATGAGATGTGTGGCATATTGAAGGGAAATAGAATGGCAGAGTGGAAGACACACCTGAAAAGACCTGATCTAATTTCATGTTGTAGATATAAAAATTGAGGCCCAGAGAGGGAAATGATACTCATCAATTGTTCCATTGCCATTCAGTGGCCAAAATTGAACCTGGGCTCAGTTGTATGAATGCCCAAGCTTAAGCTTCTCTTACCACTTTGGAAATCTTGAGTCCTCTTTGGGTATATTCCCTACCAATATGTCCTTGGGGACTCTACTTAGATAAATCCCATTGAACAATAATTACTGGGAGCAAGGTATTTGAAGACCCTACATGGAAAAGGCCACAGGGGATTCTGTAATGAAAAGAGTGTCTCCATTTGAGACCCAGAAAAAAGCCAAGGGCAAATGGCCAGCAATTCCTAGACTTACCTGGTGAAGGAGCTGGTATGGAGGCCAATGAAAGCAACAGCAGCCCCTGCAGTTGCTGTGATTCGGCAGCCCAAACGATCAGTGAATATACTCACAATGGGAGAACAGAAGAAGATCATTCCCATTGACAGGGCTCCTACCCATGCTGCAGAGAAAAGAAGCACAAAGACATCTTAGTTTAATGTGGTACCTGGTGGTGCATCTGGTATGTCAGTTCTTCTCTGACCTTTCACAGGGGGCATTGTGTTGGCCTGCACTGCCAGCCTGTTAGTCCCTAATGGCCAGAGAGGTTAGGCAATTTTCAAAGTTCCTGTAACAAGGCAATGTGAGAACCAGGGGTCTAGTTCATAAGCATACCCAGAACTTCAAAGCTGGGGCAAGAGGCCTTTAAAGATCAAGTCTGTGGTAGAGATGTCTAGCTAGCTACCACACAGCTGCACTACATTTCTTAGCCTGTTTCCTGTGGCTATTTGGTATGACCATGTTACAGAATTCTGACCAATAGAATGTGGGTAAAAAGGACACATACCACTTCTGGGTTTGGACCATAAAAAGACTCCCATGATGTTTCTGTTTTCTTGGGGGCCATAATGGCAGTGACCTTGGATGCCATGTATTAAGACTGGAAGAACTGCCATCAGTTCTGTCTGGGACCCTGAATGGAGTAGAGTTCCTCCTTTCTCTCCAGTCTGGAACCCTTGCCCTGAACGTTACCTAAGAATTAAACTTCTTTTCCTTTAAGCTACTGAATTTTCGAGGGCTATTTGTTATAGCAGTTAAATAAACACAAACTAAGACAAAGAGATTCCTCTACTACCATTTTATTGATAAAGAAACAAGTCTAGAAATGTGAAGGGACTTGCCAAATATCACATAGCAAGTTAAGTGGCAGAGCTGGGCCTCAGACCTAACTCTCCTTATTTCTACTCCAATGTTCATTGTATTATATCTCTAATTAGGATTAATGAAGCTCCCATCATTGGAAGTGTGTAAGAGGCTAGATATAAAACAGGGGATTCAACCACTGGTGTCAGATTTGGACTAGCCAGCATTTCAGGCTTCCTTCCAGGGATACTAAGCCAGATTTATAGCCTTAGGCACTAGGCTACTTGGTTTCAGTGCCAAGGAACATGAAAGTTAATTAAGCCTTTAGAAGCTTAGGTAAGATTTGTCTTGGTCACTGGAACAGTCCTATGAAAATGCTAAGACTAAGGAGTAAGGAAGGCCACAGACAAAGGCCTCCTGGAATTGACACAGGGCAGGTTCAGGAGTCACACAAAGATTTATAAGGACACTGTACAAGAGAGTCATATAACCCTCCTGCTGAAATTCTTCATCAGAGCCCATGTTTGGCAAATCCCTGGGATGACCCAGAGGGATGGTATGGGGAGGGAGGTGGGAGGGAGGTTCAGGATGGGGAACACATGTACACCCGTGGCGGAATCATGTCAATGTATGGCAAAACCAATACAATATTGTAATTAGCCTCCAATTAAAATAAATAAATTTATATCTAAAAAGTAAAAAAAAAAAAAAGAAAAGAAGAGTTTACTCTGTTTATAAAGGCTCTTAAGTGCTTGTAACAATCCTCAACAGGGAGGAAGAGATTTGCCCTTTTACTTAGATTCTTGCTCAGCCATCAGAAAGAAAGCCCAAGCTTTTTTTGTTTGAAGGCTGTTACCAAGTTTCATTGTGAGCCTCTCTTTTCTAGGCTAAATAATCTTAGTTTCCCTAACTTTTCTTCTTAGCTTTAATTCCTAATTCTGTAATTCCTTTGAGAGCTCTCCTCTGAGTATGTTCCAAGTCTTCATCATCATCAAAGAGTATTCACTGAGTGTCACCCGAACAGCGAGCCAGGCCAGCTTCTGGCTCTCTTGGATTGTGCAGCCCCAGAAGGGCCAGAGGAGTACAATCTGAGGTTAGACAAGTCTACTGTCTGTGTCTCTTACCTCAGTACCTAATAGGTTGTTCAGATCTCCACTGGGAATCTTTATTTTGCTAGGGGTGCCATCTTAAGTCTTAGTGGCTGGCTCCAAAAGCACTGGACTGAGACAGCAGGAGACCTGAACTCTCATCAAAGTTTTACCTTACACCTTTCAGTTTCACCTCTTATCAGCTATGGGACCTTGAGCAAGTCACACAGCACTCCTCTAATCCTCAGTCTTCTCATTTATAAAATGGGGATTGAAATTCTCCACATGCCTTCTTTAAAGTTTTTTTTAATGTAATGATTATCAAATGTGATCATATGTATGAGAGCTTTGTAGATATCAATAATCACACCATATATAAAAATTAATACAAATGGATCAAGTAAAACAACATTTTTAGAAGCGAGTATAGGGGAAAATCTTTCTAGCCTTTAGTTAGGCAAAGATTTCATAATTACCAAAAGTATGATCCATTAAAAAATCAACACTAGACTTCATCAAGATGTAAAACTTCTGCTCTTTGAAAAATACTGTTATGAACATGAAAGGGCAAGCCACAGACTGAGAAAAATATTTATGACACACTTGTCTTATAAAAGTCTGGTATCCAGAGTACAAGTGTGAGTTGACACTCATAACTCAGTAAGAAGACAGCAAACAATCCAGTTTAAAATATGGGCAAAAGATTTGAACAGACATTTTACACACACACAAATGCATGACATGAATAGCAATTGAGTACATGAAAAGATGCTCAATATTATTAATCATTCAAGAAATGCATGTTAAAACCAATACCCCTGTATAACCACTAAAAAAGCTTTTTTTTTTTTTAAAAAAAAATGACAATACCTAGTACTGGTGAGGATGTAGAGGAACTGGAAATCTCATACAATGCTGATGGGAATGTAAAAATGGTATACCTGCTTTGGAAAACAGTTTGGCAGCTTCTTAAAAGTTAAACATACAATTACCCTGTTATCCTGAAATCAGTCTCTTGGGTACTTAGCCAAGATAAAAAAAAATTATATTCATAAAAAAACCTGTACCTAGATGTTTTTGAAGATTTTTCATAACTGCCAAAATGTGTCAATAACTCAAAATGTATTTCAACTGATGAATGGATAAATAAGTGAATATACATTAATATAGTGGAATACAACTCTGCAATAAACAGTAATAAACTACTGATACATGAAATGACTAGAACAATTATCAAAGGCATTATGCTAAGTGAAAAGAAGCCAGACACAAATGATTCCACTTATATGTAATTCCAAAAAAGGCAAAACTGTGTAGTCAAACAGATCAGTGAATGCCAGGAGGAAGGGTGAGGGGAAATGACTCATTATAGAGGAGTATGGGGGAACTTTTTGGGGTAATGAAATGGAGTGATGAAATGTTATATATCTTGACTGTAAGTGGTGGTATTCTTTTGTCAAAATTCATAGAATTGAGCATATAAAGAGTGACTATTACCATATGTAAATCATACCTCAATAAATCTGTTATAGAAAAAAGAGAAGAGCAAAAGGGGCAGAGAAGCAAGAAGTGTGAGTGGGTGATCTCATTTATGATATATGTATTTTTAATCTGGCCAGATTTAAAAAAAAATAGTTCAAATGTATTGAACAAAAACGAAAAATTAGTTAAATTTGGTAAATTATCTTACTCATATTTTATCAACTACAACTCACCATTATCTGGCCCTTCTGAAAATATCTAAAATACAATGAAAACTGATGATGATTGGGCTTTAAAGTATCTTTTGCACAGCCAAAGAAAGTTTAAATTACATTGGATATAGCTTTTTATGTTAATGACATATATTCATCATTATGATATCATATAGAATATTTTCACTGCTGTAAAAACTCATGCTCTGCCTATTCATCCCTATTCCCCTCCAAACCTCTGGCAAACACTAATCTTTTTACTGTCTTCATAGTGTTGCCTTTCCCAGAATGTTATATAATTGGAATCATATAGTAAATAGTCTCTTCAGATTGGCTTCTTTTACTTTCATACATTTAAATTTCCCCTATACCAAAACCTGACAAAGATGCCACAAAAAAGAAAACTACAGGCCAATATCACTGATGAACATAGATTCAAAAATCCTTAACAAAATTCTAGCAAACAGAATCCAACAACATATTAAAAAGATCATACATCATGACCAAGTGGGCTTTATCCCAGGGATGCGAGGATTCTTCAATATCCACAAATCAATCAACATAATATGCCACATTAACAAATTGAAAAATAAAAACCATATGATTATCTCAATAGATGAAGAGAAAGCCTTCGACAAAATTCAACATCCATTTATGATTAAAAAAAAAAAACCCTCAAGAAATCAGGAATAGAAGGAACATTCCTCAACACAATACAAGCTATATATGATAAACCCACAGCAAACATTATCCTCAATGGTGAAAAATTGAAAGCATTTCCCCTAAAGTCAGGAATAAGACAAAGGTGGCCACTCTCACCATTACTATTCAACATAGTTTTGGCAGTTTTGGCCACAGCAATCAGAGCAGAAAAAGAAATAAAAGGAATCCAGATTGGCAAAGAAGAAGTAAAACTTTCATTGTTTGCAGATGACATGATCCTCTACATAGAAAACCCTAAAGACTCCACCAGAAAATTACTAGAGCTAATCAATGAATATAGTAAATTCGCAGCATATAAAATCAACACACAGAAATCCCTTGCATTCCTATACACCAACAATGAGAAAACAGAAAGATAAATTAAGGAAACAATTCCATTTACCATTGCAATGAAAAGAATAAAATACTTAGGAATATATCTACCTAAAGAAACAAAAGACCTATATATAGAAAACTATAAAACACAGGTGAAAGAAATCAAAGAGGACACAAGTAGATGGAGAAATATACCATGTTCATGGATCGGAAGAATCAATATAGTGAAAATGAGTATACTACCCAAAGCAATCTATAGATTCAATGCAATCCCTACCAAGCTACCAATGGTATTTTTCACAGAACTAGAACAATTAATTTCACAATTTGTATGGAGATACAAAAAAACCTCAAATATCCAAAGCAATCTTGAGAAAGAAGAATGGAACTGGAGGAAACAACCTGCTTGACTTCAGGCTCTACTACAAATCCACAGTCATCAAGACAGTATAGTACTGATTCAAAGAAATATAGATCAATGGAACAAAATAGAAAGCCCAGAGATAAATTGATGTACCTATGGACACCTTATCTTTGACAAAGGAGGCAAGAATATACAATGGAGAAAAGACAATGTCTTTAACAAGTGGTGCTGGGAAAACTGGTCAACCACTTGTAAAAGAATGAAACTAGAACACTTTCTAACACCATACACAAAAATTAACTCAAAATGGATTAAAGATCTAAATGCAAGACCAGAAACTATAAAACTCCTAGAGGAACACATAGGCAAAACACTCTCTGACATAAATCACAGCAGGATCCTCTATGAACCACCTCCCAGAATATTGGAAATAAAAGCAAAAATAAATAAATGGGACCTAATTAAACTTAAAAGCTTTTGCACAACAAAGAAAATTATAAGCAAGGTGGAAAAAAAAAAAACCTTCAGAATGGGAAAAAATAATAGCAAACGAAGCAGCTGACAAAGAATTAATCTCAAAAATATACATGCAACTCCTGCAGCTCAATTCCAGGAAAATAAATGACCCAATCAAAAAATGGGCCAAAGAACTAAACAGACATTTCTCCAAAGAAGACATACAGATGGCTAACAAACACATGAAAAGATGCTCAACATCACTCATTATCAGAGAAATGCAAATCAAAACCACAATGAGGTACCATTTTATGCCAGTCAGAATGGCTGCTATCCAAAAGTCTACAAGCAATAAATGCTGGAGAGGGTGTGGAGAAAAGGGAACCCTCTTACACTGTTGGTGGGAATGCAAACTAGTACAGCCACTATGGAGAACAGTGTGGAGATTCCTTTAAAAACTGGAAATAGAACTGCCATATGACCCAGCAATCCCACTGCTGGGCATACACACCGAGGAAACCAGAATTGAAAGAGACATGTGTACCCCAATGTTCATCACAGAACTGTTTATAATAGCCAGGACATGGAAGCAACCTAGATGTCCATCAGCAGATGAATGGATAAGAAAGCTGTGGTACATATACACAATGGAGTATTACTCAGCCATTAAAAAGAATACATTTGAATCAGTCCTAATGAGGTGGATGAAACTGGAACCTATTATACAGAGTGAAGTAAGCCAGTAAGAAAAACACCAATACAGTATAATAATGCATATATATGGAATTTAGAAAGATGGTAATGATAGCCTTGTATGAGAGACAGAAAAGAGACACAGATGTATAGAACAGTCTTTTGGACTGTGTAGGAGAGGGCGAGGCTGATATGGTTTGGGAGAATGGCATTGAAACATGTATATTATCATATGTGAAATGAATCACCAGTCCAGGTTCGATGCATGATACAGGGTACTCGGGGCTGGTGCACTGGGATGACCTAGAGGGATGCTATGGGGAGGGAGGTGGGAGAGGGGGTTCAGGATGGGGAACACGTGTACACCCGTGGTGGATTCATGTCGACGTATGGCAAAACCACTACAATATTGTAAAGTAATTAGCCTCCAATTAAAATAAATAAATTTATATTAAAATAAATAAATAAATTTCCCCCATGTATTTTCATGACTTGAAAGATTTTTTTTCATCACTGAATAATATTTCTTTGTCTAGATGTACCACAGTTTATTTATTAACTCACTCCCTGAAGGAATCTTGGTTGCTTCTACATTTTGGCAAATTATGAATATAGCTGCTATAAATAGATGTGTATAAATTTTTGTGTTGATGTATGTTCTTGACTCATTTGGTTAAACACTAAGGAGCATGCTAAATTGTATGTTTAGATTTGGAAGAAATTGCCAAGCTTTCTTCCAAAGTGGCTGTACTATTTTGCATTCCCAAAAACAATGAGTGAGAGTTCTTGTTGCTCTACATCCTTACCAGCATTTGGTGGTGTCAGTGTCCTAGATTTTGGTCATTCTGATAGATATGTAGTGGCATCTCATTGCTTTCATTTGTATTTTCTTTTTTTAATATAAATTTATTTATTTTAATTAGAGGCTAATTACTTTACAATATTGTGTTGGTTTTGCCATACATCAACATGAATCCACCACGAGTGTACACGTGTTCCCCATCCTGAACCCCCCTCCCACGTCCCTTCCCATACCATCCCTCTGGGTCATCCCAGTACACCAGGCCCAAGCATCATGTATCATGCATCGAACCTGGACTGGCGATTCGTTTCAGATATGATATTATACATGTTTCAATGCCATTCTCCCAAATCATCCCACCCTCGCCCTCTCCCACAGAGTCCATTTTCTTGATGACATATAGCATTGAGTATCTTTTAATATGTTTATTTGTCATCTATATATTTTCTTTGATGAGCTGTCTGTTAACGTCTTTGGGCCATTTTTTTTTTTTTTTAAACTGGGTTGATCATTTTCTCATTGCTGAGTCTCAGGAGGTCTTTGTACATTTTGGATAACAGTCCTTTATCAGATATGTCTTTTGCAAATATTTTCTCTCCGTCTGTGGCTTAGCTTCTCATTCTCTTGACATTGTCTTTTGCAGAGCAGAAGTTTTAAATTTTGATGAAGTCTGGTTATTTCTTTCATGGATTACGACTTGGTCTTGAACCTAAAAAGCTGTAATCAAACCCATGGTCATCGAAGTTTACCCTAAGTTATTTTCTAGGAGTTTTAGAGTTTTGTGCTTTATATTTAAGGGCTTCCCTAGTGGCTCTGATGGTAAAGAATCTGCCTGCAATGTCTCCTGGAGAAGGGAATGGCCACCCACTCCAGTATTCTTGCCTGGAGAATTCCATGCACAGAGGAGCCTGGCAGGCTATAGTCCTTGGGATTGCAAAGAGTCAGACATGACTGAGCAACTAACACTTTCACTTTCAAAGAACTAAACACTTAGTGTTTATACTATAATAGTATTTCATGAAAGATATAAATTGAGTCATATAATCTGTGACTTTTTGAAACTGGCTTTTTCACCCAGCATGATTCCCTGGAGATATATATTTGAAGTTACTTGTAGACAGCTTATGGTTGGGGTATTTTTTTTCCTGCCAATCTCTGTTTTTTATTTAATGTATTTAGACCATTTGCAAGGACAATCATTGATTTGTGAGAGTTGGACCATAAGGAAGGTTGAGTGATGAAGAATTGATGCTTTTGAATTGTGGTGCTGGAGAAGACTCTTGAGAGTCCCTTGGACTGCAATATCAAACCAGTCAATCCTAAAGGAAATCAACCCTGAATACTCATTGGAAGGACTGATGCTGAAGCTCCAATACTTTGGCCATCTGATGTGAAGAGCCAACTCACTGGAAAAGACCCTGATGCTGGGAAAGATTGAAGACAAAAGGAGAAGCGGGCAGCAGAGGATGAGATGGCTAGAAACATTACTGACTCAATGGACATGAATTTGAGCAAAGTCTAGGAGAGAGTGGAGGACAGAGGAACCTGATGTGACAGAGTTCATGAGGTTGCAGAGAGTTCTTTCTTCCTTCTTGATGATCCAAGATTCCATTTTCTATTGTTTCCTTTCTGTTTGGAGAAATTCCTTTGGCCATTCTTTAAAGGTAGGTCTGCTGGTGGCCATTCCTTAAAGGTAGGTCTGCTGGTGACAAATTCTCTTGGTATTCATTCATTTGAAAATGCCTAGATTTCCTCCTCCTTTCCTGAAGCACAGTTTGACTGGATATGCAATTCCGAGTTGACAGTTTTTTCTTTTAGAGCTTGAAAAATGTTTTATCACTTCTTACTTCTGCCCTCTGTGTTTTGTTTTGTTTTGTTTATGAGAAATCCACTATCATTTGATGGCTTTTCCCTTAATTAGGGTATCACTTCTCTCTCAATATTTTCAAAATTAGTGTGTGTTTATATTTCAGAACTTTGACTCTGATGTGTTTTGGCATAGATTTCTTTGAGTTCATCCTCTTTGTAGTTCATTAGCTTCTTAATACTGTAGGTTTGTCTTTTGTCAAATTTGGGAGATTTTCAGCCATTATTTCTCTGAGTAATTTTTCAGCTGCACCTTCTTTCTCCTCTCCATCCAGCACTCTTATGATGACAGGAACATTACATCTTTTGTTATAGGACCACAGTTCTCTGATGCTCTGTTCATTTTTTAAAAATTTATTTCCCCCTCTTGTTCACATTAGATTATTTTTATTGTTCTATCTTCAAGTTTACTCATTCTTTCCTCTGCCCTCTCCATTATTTAATGGAACTCATCCAGTGAAATTTTTAAAATTATCATTATTTCAGTTCTATGTTTTAGTTCTAAAATTTCCATTGTTTCTTCTTTATATTCTCTATTTAGTTGCTGAGACTTAGTATTGTTTCACTCATCTCAAGTATGATTGTAATTGCTTATTAAAGCATTTTAATAGTGGGTGCTTTAAAATGCTTGTCATGAACAAAATTTATATTTAAAATGTTTGTCAAATAATTTCAACATCTGTGTCATCTTAGTGTTGGTGGCAGTTAATTTTCTTTTCTCATTGAAGTTGAGATTTTCTTAATCTTTGGTGTGACAAGTGGTTTATCTGTTGTACCTTGGGCATTTTGAATATCATAAGGCTTCATGTCTTACTTAAACCTTGTGTTTTAGTAGGCCTACTATGACAGTGTGCCAGCAAGGTATCTCCTCATTATTTCTAGATAGGGTGGAAGAGATGGGGATGGAAGTCCAGGTTCCCTGTTTAGCCTCCATGGATACCATGGGGAGGATAGGTGCATTGTTATGGTGAGCAGGGGTTGGTGTTCAAGATCCCCACTTGTCTTCCTCTGATACTTAACTGGTTGTGAGAGGTAAGAGTCTTTTCTTATTATTTTCCATGTTGCTTCAACGGATCGTATACTGAGTGATGCTAAATGTCTTAGTTTCCTACTTGGCATTCACTGACACCATCTTTGTACCTCTTCAGAAGTGGGGGGAGAACTGGAGGTTACAGTCTAGCAAGGGTGAATGTCCAGTCTCCCTGCATGGTCTCCACTGACACAGTGTTTTAGGAATAGGCCTTGTTGCCACTAAGAGGGAATGAAATTTCTGGCTCCCTACTCAGTTTTCTCTAATACTACCTTGGAATGGTAGAGGGACAGATTAGGGCACCTTGTTACAACTGGGTGACTTTATAAGTCGAGTTTCCTTATTAGGCCTTTTTGGTAAAGGTCAGAAGAGACACATTTTTCCCCATGGTGTTTGGTTGGAGTAGAGTGGCTATTGTCTAAAACTTTTCTGTCTTGCTAGGCTGCTCCTTTCTTGGTCTTTTGGTTAGAGAAATCAGGATTTTCTTGGTGCTCATTTTATCTGTCCGTATTGGCATTTCCCAGTTGTAAGTTTCCTCAGCTCCCTGTATAAGATATATGAGGCAAAAAAAACCAAAACCAAAAACAAAACACAGTTAATTCACCACTGTGTTGTTCCTTGAGTCTTGAGATACTTAGTCCATCAGCTTTCTTCTCTTTACCTTTCAGTCTTCTTATATGTGTTTTATATTTAATGGCCAGTGCTTTTAGCCACACTTCATGGGAGGTATAATAGGGAAAATTACTTTGATATAGCTTTTGATGCTAAACGTACATTTTAAAATGAAGCTATTCATCTGTTTAACAGTTATTTAACATCCTCTCTGGCCCAAACACATAGCTATCCTACAGCACTGAGGGTGCTAAATAAGTGACATATGGTCTTTGTGGTCAAGGATCTCACAGTAGAATAGGGGATACTTTTTACATAGAGCATTCCCTGGGTCAGGAAAAATCCCTGGAGGAGGAAATGGCAGCCCACTCTAGTATTCTTTTCAGGAAAATCCCATGGACAGAAGAGCCTGCTGGGCTACAGTTCATGGGGTTGCAAAGAGTCACATATGACTGTGCACCCACGCATGCACAAAAATGTATAAATCACATGGTTTAAGACCAGAATAAAATTTTTATTTGAAGATTTTCAGAGAGGTCAGACATTCTAAGTGAAAAGAAAAGTTGCTAGATTAAGGATGTATGTGTATGTGCTCAGTCACTCAGTCATGTCCAACTCTTTGTGACCACATGGACTGTAGCCTGCCAGGCTCCTCTGTCCATGGGATTTCCCAGGCAAAAATCCTGGAGTGGGTTGCCATTTCTTACTCCAGGGGATCCTCCTGATCCAGAGACTGAACCTGTGTCTCCTGCATTGGCGGTTGAGTTCTTTACCACTGAGTTGCCAGGGAAGCCCCTCAACTTCTAGTGTGTGTGTACATGCTAAGTTGCTTCAGTCGTGTCCGACTCTTTGAGACCCTGTGGATGGTAGCCCACCAGGTTCCTCTGTCTATGGGATTCTCCAGGCATGAATACTAGAATAGGTTGCCATGCCCTCTTCCAGCAGATCTTCCTGACACAGGGATCGAACCCACACCTCATTATGTTTCCTGCATTGGTAGGCAGGTTATTTACCACTAGCACCACCTAGGAAGCCACCAATTTCTAGTACCAATTCTAAAAAAGTACATACATATGCTCACCATAGTTCTAAAAAATGTGAAATCCTTGTATTACCAATAGATGCAGGGAACTTCACATTGCATTCTTGAAGAGGCAGAATTCCATTTGCAAGAGGGCCATCTAGTCCTTCTGCCTTGAATGGAACAGCTCCCTCCCTGCCCTCATGGTTCAGAGTACAGGGACCACAGGATGGGCTTTCTGAGCCACACACAGCACATGGTGAATCCTCAATACACGGTTGGCTTGCCATGAAGGAAAGAAACATCACACACACACAGCCCAAGCACCCAATGAGGAGGGGCAGGGCAGCAGGGAACAAGAATGTGGCTAACTGGAGAGAAATGAAACAGAGCAGAACTGCAGGATCACCTGCTCAGCTCCCGAAGGCATGATAGGACAAGCCATGACAGGAGGGTCAGACTGGTCCTTAGGGGCAGGGGAAGAACCATCTCAGTGGCCTGGAGATGACAAATCTTTTCCTTGGCTAAGAACATATGAGTCAGGGGCTCAAGCATCCCAAGGATGTTCAAGGCTGGACAAGGTCCTTCTTATCCCCTTGGGGCACCTACTGAGAGCCAACAGGACAAGAAGGCCACCTGAAAACCAGGCTGACAGTGCTCACCCCATTGCCACATAGCTGGGTCTCCTTTCCTCCTCAGAACAGTCTATCCTAAGCCCTCATGCCCCAAGTAATTCAACCAAAGAAGCAGTCCTGGAAGGGAGCAATGGCCCCAGGAGAAAACCCAGCTTGTGCCAGCCCCAGGATGCACTAATGACTATGCCCATTCCAAATCCTGAAAGATGATGCTGTGAAAGTGCTGCACTCAATATGCCAGCAAATTTGGAAAACTCGGCAGTGGCCACAGGACTGGAAAATGTCAGTTTTCATTCCAATCCCAAAGAAAGGCAATGCCAAAGAATGCTCAAACTACTGCACAATTGCACTCATTTCACATGCTAGTAAAGTAATGCTTAAAATTCTCCAAGCCAGGCTTCAGCTATATGTGAACCGTGAACTTCCTGATGTTCAAGCTGGTTTTAGAAAAGGCAGAGGAACCAGAGATCAAATTGCCAACATCCACTGGATCATGGAAAAAGCAAGAGAGTTCCAGAAAAACATTTATTTCTGCTTTATTGACTATGCCAAAGCCTTTGACTGTGTGGATCACAAGAAACTGTGGAAAATTCTGAAAGAGATGGGAATACCAGACCACCTGATCTGCCTCTTGAGAAATTTGTATGCAGGTCAGGAAGCAACAGTTAGAACTGGACATGGAACAACAGACTGGTTCCAAATCGGGAAAGGAGTTTGTCAAGGCTGTATATTGTCACCCTGTTTATTTAACTTATATGCAGAGAACATCATGAGAAACGCTGGACTGGAAGAAACACAAGCTGGAATTAAGATTGCTGGGAGAAATATCAATAACCTTAGATATGCAGATGACACCACTCTTATGGCAGAAAGTGAAGAGGAACTAAAAAGCCTCTTGATGAAGGTGAAAGTGGAAAGTGAAAAAGTTGGCTTAAAGCTCAACATTCAAAAAATGAAGATCATGGCATCTGGTCCCATCACTTCATGGCAAATAGATGGGGAAACAGTGGAAACAGTGTCAGACTTCATTTTTTGGGCTCCAAAATCACTGCAGATGGTGACTGCAACCATGAAATTAAAAGACGCTTACTCCTTGGAAGAAAAGTTATGACCAACCTAGATAGCATATTGAAAAGCAGAGACATTACTTTGCCAGCAAAGGTTCGTCTAGTCAAGGCTATGGTTTTTCCTGTGGTCATGTACGGATGTGAGAGTTGGACTGTGAAGAAGGCTGAGTGCCGAAGAATTGATGCTTTTGAACTGTGGTGTTGGAGAAGACTCTTGCGAGTCCCTTGGACTGCAAGGAGATCCAACCAGTCCATTCTGAAGGAGATCAGCCCTGGGATTTCTTTAGAAGGAATGATGCTAAAGCTGAAACTCCAGTACTTTGGCCACCTCATGTGAGGAGTTGACTCATTGGAAAAGACTCTGATGCTGGGAGGGATTGGGGGCAGGAGGAGAAGGGGATGACAGAGAATGAGATGGCTGGATGGCATCACTGACTCGATGGACATGAGTCTGAGTGAACTCCAGGAGTTGGTGATGGACAGGGAGGCCTGGCATGCTGCTATTCATGGGGTCGCAAAGAGTCCGACAAGACTGAGCGACTGATCTGATCTGATCTGATGTCCTTCCCTGGTTGCCCACCATGAAGAATCCTCTGCAGGATACTGTGACACAGTGGCCTCTGTCTCCACATGTCTCCTCCTTCTCTTGCTCACTACTGGATCTCTCTGTCTCAGGAGATCTCCCCACAAGTGATCAAGAGAACATACTCTCCCCCAAGTTCACCCCATAGCCAGGCGCTTGCTCGGACAATGGCTTACTAAGAAGGAAGGGGCAGGGATCTTGGGCCACTTCTGTCCCCCAACTTGGCCACCCACCCATCCTGGATGAGGCAGGAAAATGATACCAGACTCCACGCCCCTTAGTCTTTCACAGAGCTTGGAGGGGTAAAAAATGTAGCTGTGATTTGAGCTCCCAGAAATGGAGACCACATGAAATGTTTGTGGAGAACACAGCCAGAGGACCTACAGCACCATCAACACAGACCAGAGCTCTGGATAGCTGACTCCCCAGAGAATGGATGACAGCAAACAGAACTTAATCAGAGGCAGAAGACTCACTCAGGCCCCCAGTGACATGCCTGGGAGAGATATGCCCACCTTCTCCCGGCCACGAGTGCAGTCAGATGCACTCAGCACAGCAGACAGGGGAAGGGCCGCCAGATAAAAAAGGTAATTTAATAGCTAGATTAATGACTGAAGAAAAATAGCATAATTGTTAGCAAGAAAAGTTATCAGAGGAAATTTTATAAGCAAAAAACAATCAAGGGATGACTATATTTAAAAAAAAGAACCAATAGTGATAATACAAATAATGATAATTATAACCGTGCTGATGATAAAAGAGTGCTATCAGTTATTCTTTATCTTTCTTGCACTTAGTTTCCTTTTTTGGAAAATACAAGACATGTAGAGGTTTTCTAGAATGCTTGACAGTCCTTGAATCAAAGCTAGAGAGTTTTTTTGTCCCACATATTACCCCTGGGCTTTCCTGGTGGCTCAGACAGGAAGAATCTGCCTGCAATGCAGGAGACTTGTGTTCAGTCCCTGAGTTGGGGAGATCCCCTGGATAAAGGAATGGCAACCCACTCCAGTATTCTTGCCTGGAGAATTCCATGGATGGAGGAGCCTGGTGGGTTTACAGTCCATGTGGTCACAAAGAGTCGGACACAACTGAGCAACTCACACACACACATATTACCCTTGCTCTCATGAGGTAGACAAAGAAGTATTTTTGATGAAGTAGTTGAGATGTGGGAGAGTTCAAAGGGTGAAAAATAAATTTTAATGGGAGATATAGAGGGTCATTATAAAAAGGGTCTTTATATTTATAAAGGGTCATTTATAAAGAGGGTCTTTATAAAAAGACTTGGCAAAATCAGAGATAACACCCCACAGTGTTCTATTAGGCAGAAAGCATTTTTTTCCACTGAGCAACTGTCCTAAGTGCTAAGCAAGTGCCTAATTTCTGACTAATAAACTTTCTGTCCAACGTAGCCCAGGACTTTAAGGATGAAATATGTACAAACCTATCATTCACAATTTTCTGCCAATGAGTCCCAGAGTTCTCTTCAGCTTCAAGTACTACCCTTAAGTGAGTTAAGTACTCCCAAAAAGTTGGCCCCCAAAAGCTCTGTACCTGAAGTGAATACAATGTCTGTATTCATTAGGCACTCCCTCTTTTTTTCCTCTAAGCACCCATTGCCAGCTGGGTTTCTGTTGAGCCTGGGCAGTGCAAAAGCAGAACCCTGGCCTCTCCAGCTCCATTCTGGACCTATTGGCCCTCAAGTTTCCTTATATTCAAAGTCTTTTCACTCAAGTGCCCAATTAGTGCTCTGGCTCCTTACCCAGGCTCACAGGCTAAAGTCTTTGAAATACAGGGAGGCTGCTCAGAAAAGAACTCTAATGTGAGACCAGATTCCCCACTCCTTGGCTGCCAAAAGCCAAACTCTCTGAGCTCTCCCTCTGAGTTGGAAAGGGGGAGAGGGTATTCTAAGAGCCAAACTCTCCAAATAAATTACAGGCTTTCACAAATTCCTGTTACTGTGAGGGAACTAACAAAAGCTCAAATGAGGGAATGATGGAGCAAGGCCAAAGAAAAGGCAAAGCTGGGTAAGGGTGGATGAGAGAGAAAGGTGAAGGGGGGTGACATGAGGGCAAAGCTGTCCCCATTTAAGAGCCCCTGCTTCAGGACAAGGTGAACAGTATGATGAAAGACTAGCAAACAGTATTAGGAGGCCACACTCTGAGGCTTGCTTAGTACCCAATTTCTTAGTACTCAGTTACTGTAGTACCCAATGCTAAGTGGAGAAAATGTCACTATGAATTGGAGTCTCTGTTGCCAGAAATATTCCTGCTTCTGCCCCATCTCCACTGTTATTTAGAGTCCCAAGAACATAGTAAAGAGACTAAACCTAGTTGTGATAAGTGAGCCTAGTAGGAATGGCATAGATAGGGCATGGGGACCATGTGGGGTTGGTGGCAGGTAGCTCAGGACTGTGCTGATGGTATGCTGGCACATCTAGCCAGGTGATCAGCACACCTTAGTAAGATGACTGAAAGCACTGGTGGAATACATTTAAAAGGATGCAAATAAAAGCACTTTAGGGATCAGCTAGGGTGTTGTAAAGAAAAAAATGCAACACTTTGGTCTTCCTTAGGGAATGAGATGGCAGGAGCCCTGCCCATCATTCTCTCTGTGGCTGACTAGAGAGTGACCTTCAACTGAGCTTCATTTTCTGTTTCTTTAGCCTTGTACAGAGCTTAGAGTTAAGTGCTAGGTAGCTATTTTTCCAGGGAATAAATGTAATGCTCTTGTTCAGGAAAGCTGATTCCAAACCTTTTTCCATATTCTGATAAACATTATATTGAGAAGCTTTTACTTCCAGCTTTCAGCCTATCTAAGTCCATTTACTTTGATAGCTACTCACCATCCACTGTGTCTAGAACTCTTCTCCAGATCTGTAACAAGCCTTTATTTAAAAATCCCATAAGTGTTTTCATATTTGTCCTGGCATTTTTTATTTTTTCTCTTCGTTAGAATGTGATAATGTTTTTCTTGGTTGGCACAGCAGTACTGGAAAACATTCTTTTCCAAGCATTCATCATCTAAACAAACCCCATTTTTAACCTTCCACGCTTTGTCTTAAAACATGCCAACTTTGATGGGCTACCTACTTTTGAATGTCAAAACTTGTAAAGT
The DNA here is from genome assembly GCF_002263795.3 of Bos taurus. Classification (NCBI taxonomy): domain Eukaryota; kingdom Metazoa; phylum Chordata; class Mammalia; order Artiodactyla; family Bovidae; genus Bos; species Bos taurus. The sequence goes on from NC_037357.1 coordinate 76,584,802, forward strand.
CAAATAATCACTGAAAACATAAGTTGTCTTACTACCCTCTTATTACTGTATTTAACCTCCTTCTCTGTGCTGCTGCTGTTTATTTACTTCCATTTTTGGAATCAGAAGATCTAGAAATCAAGTTTCTAATTTTACAAATAGACTGAAGCCCGGAGAGACTCACTTGGAAGTACCCACATAAGGTCTGAAAAGGCAGTCTTTCTAACTTCTGTCTCAGTCCTTAAGGGATGACAGGTTTTACTTAATGTCTTATGGCTACTGATTTGGCAACCACTGGTGTAGGACAGTGGTCAGTTATCTACTCTAATGGCTAATGCATATGAGTGGTGGTTCTTAAACCCAAATCATCAGTGCTTTAGAGGAACTACAGACTGAAACAGTTTCATCAGTTTTATCTGAGGGGGCTGGTTAGCACCTAGAAACTCTGATTATCAGACATGAATTCACCTGATAGAGTATGGAAAGGAGGCAGGAGTCAGTAACAGAAAATAAGGAGACAGAGAGATGCACATATCTAAAATGTGAAGATTGACGGTAAGCATCTTACTAGAACTGCAAAGTGTTAAAAATGAAAGGGCCCTCAAGAATCATAGAGGGCATGTATGGCAAAACCAATACAATATTGTAAAGTAACTAGCCTCCAATTAAAATAAATAAATTTATATTTAAAAAAAAAAGAATCATAGACGGTTAACCAAGATGGCTTCACTGGTGAATTACAAACATTTAAGGAAGAAATAATAATAAGCCAACACAAACTCTTACAAAAAATAAAACAGGAGGCAATACTTTACAACTCATTCTATGAGCCCAGTGTTAACCTAATACCATAACCAGATAAAGACATCACAAGAAAGAAAACTTCAAATGAATTATCCCTCATAAACACAGTTGTAAAATTCTTAACAACATTTTAGTAAATTGAATCCAACAATATATAAAAAGGATAAAAATAATGACCAAGTGATATTTATTCCAGAAATAAGACAAGAAGAAATAGAAGACATACAGATTATAAATAAGAGCAACATAGTTTTACAACTATCTCTATCTACAGACAATATGATTGTCTATCTAGAAAACTTTAGAGACTAATAAAAAGCTACTATTAGTAGAAGTAATAAATGAGTTAAACAAGTTCACAAGGTATAATACAAAAAACAATTGTATTTCTATATATTAGCAATGAATAATTAAAAATTGAAGTAAAAATGCCATTTACAATACCATCAGAAACTTGAAATACTTATGGATAAATTTGATGAAAATAATGGACACACTTGTGGAAAATTTGACCTCTACAGTGAAAATTATAGAATTTTGATGAGCTAAATTGAATAAGACCTAAATAAATGAAGGGATATATTTTTTTCATACATCAGAAGACTTAATATTGTTCATATATTAATTCTCCCCCAATTTGTCTTATAGACACAATACAATCCCAATCAAAATCCCAGCAAAGTTTTTTTTTTCATAGAATCTGGCACTGATTCTCATATTAATTTGTAAATGTAAAGGATATATAATTGCAAACATAATTTTTACATTGAAGAACAAATTTGGAAGATATATAATGAGTTGATTTTAAGACTTTTTTTTTTTTTTTTTTTAACCCGGTATTCCCAGGCGGTCTCCCATCCAAGTACTAACCAGGCCTGACCCTGCTTAGCTTCCGAGATCAGACGAGATCGGGCGCGTTCAGGGTGGTATGGCCGTAGACCGATTTTAAGACTTACTATAAAATTACAGCAATTAAGACATTATGGTATGGGCATAAAGATAGACATATTGTTCAATGGAACATAACAGAGTCCAAAAATGAGCCCACACATATATGGCCAGTTGATTTTCAATTAAAAATGTCAAAATAACTCAATAGGGAAGGATAGTATTTTTCAACAAATGGTACTGAATCAACTGAATATTCACACAGAAAAGAACAAAGTTGAACTAATATCTCACACCATACTCAAAAATTAACTCAAATTGGATAATAGACCTAAATGTAACATTAAAACTATAAAACTTCTAGAAAACATAGGATAAAATCATAGTGAACTTTGGTTAGACAAAGATTTCTTAAATAGAGCATGAAGATCACAAAGTATAAAAATAAATAAAATTGACTTTATCAAAATTTTTAAATTTATTCTTCAAATATACTTAAAAAAATTTTATTGCAAGATATTTGCCTTACAATATTGTGCTGGTTCAAATATACTTTTGAGAGAATTAAAAAACAAGCTACAGACTGGGAGAAAATATTTGGCAAAAATATATCTGATAAAGGAGGATTTATTTCCAGAGTTCATGAGAATAATTTCTTATTTTCAAAAACAAGAAAATAAAGAATCTGACTGAAAATAAGCAAAAAGATTTGAACTGACAGTTTTCCAAAGAGTGGTAAACAAACACATGAAAAAAATGCTCAACATCATTAGTCATTAGGGAAATACAAGTTAAAACCTAATGAGATGCCAATACACACCCATTAAAACATGTAACATTTTTTAAATTGACCATACCAAGTGTTAGTGAGGATTTGGAACAACTGGAACTCTTGAGTTCCAGTTGAATAGTTGCTAGGACTGTAAAGTGGTGCAATAACTTTGGAAAACAGTTTAGAAATTCCTCAACTGGTTAAATATAGAGTTACAATGACTCAGCAACCCTCCAAAATGAAAGCATATGTGCACATCAAGACTTGTACATAAATATTTGTAGCAACTATATTTGTAATAGTAAAAAAACCTAGAAGCAATCATGTCCGTCAATATGTAAATAGATAAACACATTGTGGTATATCCACATCGAGAAATGGCACTCAGCAAGAAAAAGGGATGAACTACAGATATATGCAACAGGTTGGGTGAAACTCAAAACAACTGTAGTGAGCACAAGAAGGCGAATTTTTAAATGTCTACTTTTTATTCCATTTATATAAAAATATCTAGAAAATACATATTAATCCATAGTGATAGAAAGAAGAGCAATAGTTGCCTGTAGTTAGGAACAGGATTTTGGAGGATGATAGATATGCTCATTATCCTGAATATGGTAATGGATTAATGATGTATACATATATCAAAACTTCTCATTTTACACATTTTAAATGTGAGTTGTTTATTGTATGTCAATTATACCTGAAGAAAGCTATTCAAAATAAAGTAACATTTCCTTACTTTTAAAAACAGCTGCATATTTTCACAATTGAAAAATTGGAAAAACAAAGAAGGAAGGCAAAAAGAACTCCATAATCCCAATCACTTGAAGACAAGTATTTTTACCTTGATATGTATTCCTCCAGATTTTTCTATGTATATATATCTATATAATTGTTTCAAAGACAATATATATAGTACATGTGACTTATAAGCTGCTTTTAAATTTTTAAATATGTTTTGGAAACCTTTCCATGTTAATAAAATTTAACACCATCTCAAAATAAATAATGGAAGGAAAGAAGGAAGGTAAGAAGGTTGGAAAGACCAAACCAATGATACATGCAACAACATGGATGAATCTCAAAATAATTTTGTTGAGTTTTGTTGGCTTGAAACAATTTTGTTGGCTTGAAAGAAGCCAGAGCTTACCAAAAAATACATATCATATGACTCTAGCTATGCAAAACTGTAAAAACTACAGACTAATTTATAGTGAGAGAAAGCATATTAGTGGTTGCCTAGGGAAGGACAAAAAGTAGAGTGGGAGAGAGATAAAGAGACACAAGACAACTTTTGGGGGTGATGGGTATGTCCATTACTTTGATCATAGTGATGGTTTCATGAGTGTGTACACAGGTCAAAACTTGTCAAACTGTATCTTTGAAATATATGCACTTTACTGTATATTAATTCTTTCTTAATAAAGCTTTAAAAAACCATTAATGGGGAAATCAAGGCTCAGAGAGGACATAAACTATTCAGGAAGACATAGTAGGTCCGTTGCTGCTGCTGCTAAGTCGCTTCAGTCGTGTCCGACTCTGTGCGACCCCATAGACGGCAGCCCACCAGGCTCCTCTGTCCCTGGGATTCTCCAGACAAGAATATTGGAGTGGGTTGCCATTTCCTTCTCCAATGCATGAAAGTGAAAGTGAAGTCGCTCAGTCGTGGCTGACTCTTAGCGACCCCATGGACTGTAGCCTACCAGCTGAGCCAGAACTAAAACCCCTATCTTTGGACTCCTAACCTAGTGCTCCTTCCACTGTACCACAATGCCCAACAGGCCTCCAATGATCTGTCCAACCACCAGGCAAAAGCAGCAGGGATCAGATGGCTGACTTTCTAATCTTTGCTTTCAAGAATCATCAGCGCCTCTATCCTGCATCGAACCTGAACTGGCGATTCGTTTCTTATATGATATTATACATGTTTCAGTGCCATTCTCCCAAATCATCCCCCCCACCCCCACAGAGTCCAAAAGACTGTTCTATACATCAGTGTCTCTTTTGCTGTCTCACATACAGGGTTATCATTACCATCTTTCTAAATTCCATATATAGGGATGGTATGGGGAGGGAGGTGGGAGGGGGGTTCAGGATTGGGAACACGTGTACACCCGTGGTGGATTCATGTTGATGTATGGCAAAACCAATACAATATTGTAAAGTAATTAGCCTCTAATTAAAATAAATAAATTAAAAAAAAAAAAAAAAGAATCATCAGTGCCTTTGCAGAGCCAGAACAAGAAACAAATGCTGAAATGATGAGCTACTTCCAGCCCTGAGACTGAAACTAGATAGGGCTCTGCCCTCAGCTTTGAGAACACTCTTGAGCTAAGGAGGTAGCCAGTTTAGGTAGTTCCTTTGAGTAGGCAGGTGATAGCTCTGTGTCCAGAAGCAGCTCTCCCCATACTTGCAGTCCAGTAATTAGTAAGGAAACCTTGGATGGTAAGCCTGAGACATATGACAGGGTAATCAATCAACAGAAGTCTGGCTGATAGGATCAATAATTTTTTGATCCTCAAATCTGAGATAAACACTAATGTTAGTGACACAGTTAGGGACCTCCTGCTATGGCTTCAAGGATGTATGAAGGCCACAGTAAATCTCACTCCTGAGATTAGTCCATGTTCCTGCCTCTGAACAGGAATCTGCTGACAATCCCTAGCACTGCTGGATTCCTTATTAGAGCAGAGAGATGGGAGGTAGAGAAGATGGCAGAGGGAGGCACTGGGGAAACATGGTAGAACCCATTTTTCAATGTAAAGTACCTTTTCCAAGAATACTGACCCTTTCTATTGAGTATTTTATAAAAGAGATGGAGAAAATAAGGAAAAGAACAGAGGAAGAAAAATTAAGTTCCTGCATGCCACAAGTGGTTGGTAACCTTCTTCCCAACTGAGAAATTTCCTATAGCTTCAACCTGGCCATCCTGGAACCAGGCTGGGACCTGTACCACTACAAGGAAGATTCTGGAATGGATTACTCTTTCTATAATGTATAGGTTAAGAGTACAGTCTCTGAAGTCAAATAGACATGGGTTTAAGAACAAGATCTACTTACTTGCTGGTTGATGTTGAGCAACTTTCTTCATATCTCTAAGCCTCAATTTCCTCATCTGGAAAATAGATATTATAAAAGTGCCAACTACTGCCTGGATGGGAAGGCAGTTTGGGGGAGAATGGATACATGTATATGTATGGCTGAGTCCCTTTGCTGTTTACCTAGAACTATCAAAACATTGTTAATTGGCTATACTCCAACACAAAATAAAAAGTTTTTTTTAAAGTGCCAACTAAATGTTTGTTTTGTGAAGATTAAGTGAGGTACTATAAAATACCTGACATGAATAAACACATGAAAAGATGCTCAATATTGCTCATTATTAGAGAAATGCAAATAAAAACTATAATGAGATATCACCTCACATTGGTCAGAATATCCATCATCAAAAATTCTACAAACAATAAATGCTGGAGAGGGTGTGGAGAAAAGGGAACCCTCTTGCACTGTTGGTGGGAATGTAAATTGTTACAGCCACTATGGAAAACAGTATGAAGATTCTTTAAAAACTAGGAATAAAACCACCAAATCACCCAGCAATCCCACTACTAGGCATATACCCTGAGGAAACCAAAATTGAAAAAGACACATATACACCAATGTTTATTGCAGTTCTATTTACAATAGCTAGGACATAGAAGCAACCTAGATGTCATCAACAGATGAATGCATAAAGAAGCTGTGGTACATATATGCAATGGAATATTACTTAGCCATAAAAAGGCACACATTTGAGTCAGTCCTAATCAGGTGAATGAACCTAGAGCCTATTATACAGAGTGAAGTAAGAAAGAGAAAAGCAATTATCATATATTAATGCATATATATGGAATCTAGAAAGATGGTACTGATGAACCTGTTTGCAGAGCAACAGTGGAGACACAGACATTGAGAACAGATTTATGCACATGGCTGGTCGGGGGGAGGAAGGAGAATGTGGGATGCATGGAGAGAGTAACATGGAAACATATGTTACCATATATAAAATAGATTGCCAATGGGAATTTTCTGTATGACTCAAGGAACTCAAATTGGGGGTAACAACCTAGAAAGGTAGGATGGGGAGGGAGGTGGGAGGGATATTCAAGTGGGAGGGGACATGTGTAAATCTACGGCTGATTCGTGTTGATGTTTGGTAGAAACCAACACAATACTGTAAAGCAATTATCCTTCAATTAACAATAAATTAATTAAAAAAGAGAGACCTGTCATGTACTAATAGAAATTAAATAGTGTCCTAGAGACAGCAGATGAAGACAGTCACTTCTCTCAGGCTGCTACTGAAGGGAATCCCACACCCAGACACATATATCTCTTCTTTAACCAGCCCAGATTTATTGAATGGTCATTATGCAACTGATCCTTGTGTGTGGAAGTTAATGACTGCTCAGAGCAGTGAGTCTTCATGGCATCCCATGGGTTCCAGCACACTCCAAAATTTGAAATGCAGCAGCAGCAACTAAAAGCCAGACCCTCAGCAGAGTTTCAAATCTCCTCTTCTAATTCAGTCTGCCAGGAGGAATAAATCATCATAATGGCAAGGATAGGTATGTAGGAGGGAAAGGAAATAGCCCTTCATGCCACCACTGAGCAAGCCAGATCTCACATACTCAAGATAAACCTCTTGGCAGCAAGAGGACCTAACACCTTTGTGTTTTAATTGCAATATCACCTCACTTTTGAAAAGTTCTTTTATGTTCCAAACCCTTTTCCAGCACTTATATCATTACATCCTCACAGCAAGTATATAATAACCTGATATAGATAAGCCAGCAAATGTCCTCCCCCAAGTCTTCCTTTTCTTCATAGTAGTAGTAGTAATAGCTGACACTTGTATAGTACTTACTATGTGGCAGGCACTAGGTTAAATTCCTTATGTATATTAGCTATGTCATCTCATTTAATCTTCATAACAACCTCATCAAGTGAATACTGTTAGTGCGCCCATTTACTTTCCCTGGTGGCTCAGACAGTAAAGAATCCATCTGCAATGCAGGAGACCTGGGTTTGATCCCTAGGTTGGGAAGATCCCCTGGAGGAGGGCATGGCAACCCACTCCAGTATTCTTGCCTGGAGAATCCTCATGGACAGAGGAGCTTTGTGGTCTATGGTCCATGGGGTCACAGAGTCGGACAAGACTGATCTACTAAGCACAAATAAGTAAACAGACCAAAAGGGATTTGGTGACTAGACTAGCACATTGCTAGTAAGTGGTAGAGCTGGGACACCAACCCAGGTCTATCTGACTTTAAAGCCCTTGCTCTTAGCTACTATGCTAAGGTACATAACCCTATTTTACAAAAGGAAGAAAATGAAGCCAGAGAGCTTGAGTGGCTTGCCCAAGGACACAAAACAAGCTAGTAATAGAAAGGGGCCTAATTTGGGCCTTCTGACCCTCAGCCTAGTGTTCACTCCCTTATTCACTTCCCAGCCATTGGCACTACATTGCAGGCACCCTGTGGTCACCATATACTTGGAATGCCACAGATCAGGTGAACATGCCATCTATCAGCAAGGTCAGAGTTTAATCTTTCATTGTTTCATGGTACCTGATCTATAGATGAGGTAACCAAGGTGCAAAGAAAGCAAATAACTTGCCCCAGATTTCCTGCTGTACCAGGAGCAGAGAAATTCCTTGAAGTTCTTAACTCTCAAGTCTGGGCTTGTTTCACTTGAATACCTATGTGTGTGCCCACAAGGCAGCAAGGAAAGCACTGTGGGTCAAAAGAGAATCAGATAAAAGAAAGCCAATATACTCCCTGTTTCCTTTTAACTGGATATGTGGAGCTCTCAGGGTGTGGACAAAGATCGCTGACACATAAATGAGGTTACTGAAGAGAATGGCAGGGGTTTGAAGGGATAGGACAAGAGAAGTTAAAAAAAAATCATATAATTTGGGTAGAGGTAGAGGGTAATGTTAGGGTCTTGAAGGCTTGGAGTTTCTTTTTGTAGAGGCTCTGAGTTGGTGGTGCTAATGGTAAAGAACCTGCCTGCCAGTGCAGGAGACATAAGAGATGCAGGTTCAGTCTCTGGGTCTGGAAGATCCCCTGGAGGAGGGCACGGCAACCCACTCTAGTATTCTTGCCTGGAGAATCCCACGGACAGAGAAGCCTGGTGGGCTGCAGGCCATAGGGTTGCAAAGAATTGGCCATGAAAAGCAACTTAGCACGCACGCATGTGTTATCTCTAAAGAGGGTATGGAGCGGACAGGAATACAGGCAGAGTTACAAGCACATTTCTATCCTGGTCTTCAGTCATGAAATGAACACTGTCAAAGAACCTGCCAGGGTTTTGGCTTCATACCAGAGCCTGAAGTGGCTATGAAGCAATTCAAGCCAAAGGTCTAGCCAATCCAAGTAGGAAGCTAATACACATATAAAGGGAGCTTGTCCAGTGATCCCAAATACCAGCCTGAGGACCATACTTGTCTGGCTGCATATAGCACCATCTAGGTAATTCAAGGGCACTGTCGAGTTTGGGAAGCTCTGGATTGGCTCAACTAGTAGTGTTCAGTGTCAGGGACCACATTGTGGGAAATGGTCAGAAGGACAACTTGGCAGGAGCTGTCATTCAGAAAACATCTCCAATGTAGACCCTATTAATCTTGTAATTGTCTTGTGAATGACATACATTGATTGCCTTGTATTTATGTGATGCATGTTGAAATGTTAGTTGTTAAAGGTAAATATTTCAAAACTTAGACAATTTCTGATAGCATATTTTGACAATTCCTTGTTTAAGAGTACCCAGAGACCCTCACAGGATGGATGTCTTGAACATTTCTCCAGCCCTGAGTGTGGAGAGCTTTGAATGGCAGGGTCGGGAAAAGGACCTGAATCTTTAGGTAAAGGAGACCCCTCACACAGTTGAAATGAAATGTTCAAAAGATAACTGTGGTAAAGTAATTAGCTTCCAATTAAAACAAATAAATTAATTTAAAAAAGATAACTGTGGTCATTGTGGCCATAAGAGTATGGAGGAAGGATTGGAAACCACCACTGATGAGGCCAATGTCAGAATTTTTTAGGGATGGTAGGAAGGAGCTTAAACTGGAGACCTGCCAATAAGAACAGACTTAAGACTGAATCACATACACAAGAGTTCAAAACAGCAACACTTAGTATTCATCAAAACCAACCTTCTCACTTTTATTGTTATGTTATGCTGTGCTCAGTCATGTTCGACTCTTTGTGACCATATGGACTGTAGCTGCCAGGCTCTTCTGTCCATGGGAGTTTCCAGGTAAAAACCAACATTCTTATTTTACACATGGAGAAACTGAGGCCCAGAGAAATTAAATGTATCACCCAAAGTCACTAATTTGTTAGAGCTTCAGGTAACATGTTATATATTTCTAGTACACAAGTGAAGTGAAGTGAAAGTCGCTCAGTCATGTCTGACTCTTTGTGACCCCATGGACTATACAGTCCATGGAATTCTCCAGGCCAGAATACTGGAGTGGGTAGCCTTTCCCTTCTCCAGGGCATCTTTCCAACCCAGGGATCAAACCCAGGTCTCCCGCATTGCAGGCAAATTCTTTACCAGCTGAGCCACAGGGGAAGCCCAAGAATACTGGAGTGGGTAGTCTATTCCTTCTCTAGCAGATCTTCCCAACCCAGGAATTGAACTGGAGTCTCCTGCATTGCAGGCAGATTCTTTACTGACTGAGCTATCAGGGAAGCCCTTCTAGTACACAAAGACTTAAGATATTAAAGAGACAGGATAGAGGAGAGAGCTGAGGAGGACTCCAAGGTTTCAAGTACGTACCTCTATCCCAGACAGTGCTTGGACCCAGGACCCTCCCACCCTATGGAAGATGAATAAGATTTCAGGGAACACTTCAAAGGAAATGGCTGAGGGCCTATCCCCAAGGGGATTTTCCATGAAGTGGGCTAAGGGTTGGTCTGGGCTCTGGGTTAGGATCCACACCTGATGGGTTATGGTGGAGCAGCAGGTATCTGTAAAACCCAGGCTACCCAGCTTCCACTGCAACCTGTTCCACTCTTCTATGTAGGTGGTATTCCCCAAAGGCCATGTAGGGGCAGGATGAACAAGCTAGGAAACACCAAAGTGAAGAGGAGCAGGAGCTATTTGTTGAGACATGTACTCCTTGGAGAGAGTAGCCTGATGCCAAGACAAACTCCTCCAAAAATAAATATGGTACATAAAAGACTAATTATGAGTTTGGACTTTGGGATTTAGTAGGAGAGAAATGACTCTGTTCAGCATGAACAGAGCAGTGCCAGTTGGCAGCAGGTGAACATGAAAGGTCAGGGTGGGAAGTGGTGTCTCCAGTACCCTTCAGCAGCTTCCTCTGTATGGAAAGTGATGCTTATCTAGGGGGAGACAGTTTTACAAAGTTGCTTTCACTAGAAACTGAAACAAAACAGAGCCAGAGCAGAGATGGAGCCCACCAGAGATGGCAGCAACTGCACTGGGTTCTTCCCTCCTGCCCTACTTGCCCAAAGGGCTTCAAACATACCCTCTCCAACCTTCTTCCTCAACTGGCTTGTGTTGTTGTCATCAGTGGCCATGAAAAATTTCTTCACCATCAGCCCTGGGAATAGTAGCCCTCTTACTCCTCCCACTCTGAGTTGGATATTCTCTGAGTTATCTGCCCAGCCCAGGCAAATACTATCTCCAACATGGCACAGGTGGAAGCCAGGTAGCTATTCTATACACAGCCTAGGCCTTTCTGGTGAGACACATTAAAGAATACTCTGACAATTAATGCCCAGCTATAGCTTCATCATTACCTTCTGTATAACTTCATACAATTAACCCCTTAAAATTAATTTTCCTACTCTGTAAAGTGGGGGTAATGGTAGTCATATTATAAGGTTATTAAAAGGACTATATAAAATAATACATATGACTGTCACTCTGTCTCCCCTAAAGAAAATAGAAGAAAATGTATATAAGGGAGAGCAGAATTGCCTCTTTCTCATTGGATATAAAGCATCTTGAAAAGCTGTTGCCAGGCCTCTGGACCTGACAGGACCCTATAACTCTTTACCTGAACTGTATTGGGCTGAAATAAGAGATAAAGATCCTAAAATCATCCATTGAATCTTCTTAAAACTGTTCCTAGAGACAAGATAGCAGAGTAAAAGGACATGAGCTTACTTTTCTCATAGAAATACCAAAATCAAAATTAACTGAACAACAATCAACAAAAATGCTGAAAGCTACCAAAAAAGATACTCTATATCCAAAGAAGAAGCCACAATAAGATGGTAAGAGGGGTTCCAGTGCAATTAAATCAAATCCAATACACACCAGGTGGGTGAGTCACAAACTGGAAAATAATTATTTCACAGAAGTTCTCTCACAGGAGTGAAAGTTCTGAGCCCCACATCAGGCTTCCCAGCAATGAGAGGAAGAACCCCCAGAGAATCTAGCTTTGAAGTTCAGTGGGGTTTGATGGCAGGAATTCCAAAGGACTAGGGGAAACAGAAACTCCACTCTTGAAGGGAACACACAGGGTCTCATGTATACCAGGACCCAGGGGAAAAAGCGGTGACTTCATAAGAGACTGGGCCAGGCTTACCTGCTAGTATTGGAGGGTCTTCTGTGTAGGTAAGGGGTGGCTGTGGCTCACTGTGGGAACAAGGACACTAGTGGTGACAATTCTAGGCAGTACTCATTAGCATAAGCCCTCTTGGAAGCTGCCATTTATTCACCAAGATGTGACCCCACACAACAGCTTGTAGGCACCAGTGCTGGGATGTCTCAGGCCAAAAAACAAACAGGGCAGGAACACAGCCACACCTATCAGCACACACTATGCTTAAAGTCTTCCTGAGCACACAGCTGCCTGATAAACAACTCCTGACAAGGTTTCTACTCACTAGAGGGACAAGACCTAGCTCCACCCACCATGTGCAGGCAGTCACCATTCCCACCTACCAGGAAGCCTACACAAGCCCCTGTTCCAACCTCACTTACCAGGAGGCAGACACCAGAAGCAAAAGGAACTACAGTCTTGTAGCCTGTGGTAAGGAGATCACAAACACAGAAAGTTAGACCAAAGTAGATGACAAAAAAATATGTTGCTGAAGAATGATCAAAATAAAAACCCAGAAAAAACAATCACAAAAGACTATAGGAGACTACTGCAAGGAATTATATGCCAATAAAATGGACAACTTGGAAGAAATGGACAAATTCCTAGAAAAGTATAACGTTCCAAAACTGAACCAGGAAGAAATAGAAAATCTTAACAGACCCATCACAAGTGTGGAAATCGAAAATGTAATAAAAAATCTTCCAACAAATAAAAGCCCAGGACCAGATGGCTTCACAGGTGAATTCTACCAAAAAATTAGAGAAGAGCTAACACCTATCTTACTGAAACTCTTCCAGAAAATTGCAGAGGAAGGTAAACTCTCAAACTCATTCTATGAGGCCACCATCACCCTAATACCAAAAGCAGACAAAGATGCCACAAAAAAAGAAAACTACAGGCCAATATCACCGATGAACATAGATGCAAAAATCCTCAGCAAAATTGTAGCAAACAGAATCCAACAACATATTAAGAAAATCACACATCATGACCAAGTGAGCATCTCTTCCAGGGATGCAAGGATTCTTTAATATTTGCAAATCAATCAATGTCATATACCATATTAACAAACTGAAAGATAAAAACCATATGATTATCTCAATAGATGGAGAGAAAGCCCTTGACAAAATTCAACACCCATTTATGATTAAAAAAAAAAAAAAACCTCTCCAGGAAGCAGGGATAGAAGGAACATACCTCAACATAAGAAAAGCCATATATGACAAACCCAGAGCAAACATTATCCTCAATAGTGAAAAGCTGAAAGCATTTCTGTAAAAACAGGAACAAGACAAGGGTGCCCACTCTCACCACTACTATTCAACATAATTTTGGAAGACCTAGCCATCGTAATCAGAGAAGAAAAAGAAATAAAACCAAATTGGAAAAGAAGTAGAACTCTCACTGTTTGCAGATGACATAATCCTCTAATAAATATAGTAAAGTTGCAGGATATAAAATTAACACACAGAAATCCCTTGCATTCCTATACACTAACAATGAAAAAACAGAAAGAGAAATTAAGGACACAATCTCATTCACCATTGCAATGAAAAGAATAAAATACTGAGGAATAAATTTACCTAAAGAAACAAAATATATATATATATATATATATATATATAACTATAAAACACTGATGAAAGGAATCAAAGATGACACAAATAGTTGGAGAAATACATCATATTAATGGATTGGAAGAATCAATATAGTGAAAATGAGTATACTACCCAAAGCAATCTATAGATTCAATGCAATCCCTATCAAGCTACCAATAGTATTTTTCACAGAACAAGAACAAATAATTTCACAATTTGTATGGAAGTACAAAAAACCTCAAATAGCCAAAGCAATCTTGAGAAAGAAGAATGGAACTTGAGGAATCAACCTTCCTGACTTCAGACTATACTACAAATCCACAGTCATCAAGACAGTATGGTACTGGGACAAAGACAGAAATATAGATCAATGGAACAAATAGAAAGCCCAGAGATAAATCCATGCACCTATGGACATCATATCTTTGACAAAGGAGGCAAAAATACACAATGGAGAAAAGACAATCTCTTTAACAAGTGGTGTTGGGAAAACTGGTCAATCACATGTGAAAGAATGAAACTAGAACACTTTCTAACACCATACACAAAAACAAACTCAAAATGGATTAAAGATCTAAATGTAAGACCAGAAACTATAAAACTCTTAGAGGAAAACATAGGCAAAACACTCTCTGACATAAATCACAGCAAGATCCTCTATGACCCACCTACCAGAGTAATGGAAATAAAAACAAAAATAAACAAATGGGACCTAATTAAACCTAAAAGCTTTTGCACAAAGAAGGAAACTATAAGCAAGGTAAAAAGGCAGCCTTCAGAATAGGAAAAAATTAACAGCAAATGAAGCAACTGACAAAGAATTAATGTCAAAAATACACAAGCAGCTCATGCAGCTCCATACCAGAAAAATGAAAAACCCAATCAAAAAGTGGGCCAAAGAATGAAACAGACATTTCTCCAAAGAAGACATATAGATGGCCAATAAACACATGAAAAGATCCTCAACATCATTCATTATTCAGTTTAGTTCAGTTGCTCAGTCGTGTCCGACTGTTTGCGACCCCATGAATTGCAGCATGCCAGGCCTCCCTGTCCATCACCAACTCATTATTGCTACTGCTGCTGCTAAGTCGCTTTAGTCATGTCCGACTCTGTGCGACCCCATAGACGGCAGCCCACCAGGCTCCCTGGGATTCTCCAGGCAAGAACACTGGAGTGGGTTGCCATTTCCTCCTCCAATGCATGAAAGTGAAAAGTGAAGTGAAGTCGCTCAGTCGTGTCTGACTCTTCACGACCCCATGGACTGCAGCCTACCAGGCTCTTCTGTCCATGGGACTTTCCAGGCAAGAGTACTGGAGTGGGTTGCCATTGCCTTCTCTGAACTCATTATTAGAGAAATGCAAATCAAAACCACAATGAGGTGTCATATCACACCGGTCAGAATGGCCACCAGCAAAAATTCTACAAACAATAAATGCTGGAGAGGGTGTGGAAAAATGCAAACTAGTACAGCCACTGTGGAGAACAGTGTGGAGATTCCTTAAAAACTGGAAATAGAACTGTTACATGACCCAGCAATCCCACTGCTGAGCATACATGCTGAGGAAACCAGAATTGAGATACATGTACCCCAATGTTCATTGCAGCACTGTTTACAGACCTCAGAGACCTCTGGGACAACATTAAATACACCAACATTCACATTGTAGGGGTCCCCAAGGAGAAGAGAGAGAGAAAAGGCCTGACAAAATATTTAAAGAGATAATGACCAAAAACTTGACTAACACAGGAAAGGAAACTGTGACTGAAATCTAGGAAGCACAGAGAGTCCCAGGCAGGATAAACCAGGGAGGAATCTGCTGAGACACATAATAATCAAACTGACAAAAACTATAGACAAAGAAGAATACTAAAAGCAACAAGGAAAAAGAAACAAATATCATACAAGGAAATTCCAATAAGGTTACCAGCAGATTTCTCACCAGAAACTGCAGGTAAGAAGGTAGTGGCACAATATACTCAAAATGATGAAAGAGAAGAACCTATAACCAGAAGAATTCTAACAGGCAAGATTCTCATTCAGATTTGATGGAGAAATCAAAAGGTTTACAGACAAGCAAATGCTAAGATAATTCAGCACCACCAAGCTCCTGGGCATATATCTGGATAAAACCTGGTTTGAAAAAATACATGCACCCCAGTGTTCATTGCAGTGTTGTTTACAATAGCCAAGACATGTAAACTACATAAATGTCCCTTGACAGATAAATGGAAAAAGAAGGTGTGGTACATCGATACAATAGAATATTACTCATCCATAAAAAGAATGAAATAATGCCATTTCCAGGAAAATTGATGGATCTGGAGATTGTCTTACTAAGTGAAGAAAGACAGAGAAAGGTAAATATCATATCATTTCACATATATATGGAATTCTAAAAAATGATACAAATTGGATTTCCCTGGTGGTCCAGAAGGCAATGGGACCCCACACCAGTACTCTTGCCTGGAAAATCCCATGGACGGAGGAGCCTGGAAGGCTGCAGTCCATGGGGTTGCTAAGAGTCGGGCACGACAGAGCGACTTCATTTTCACTTTTCACTTTCCTGCATTGGAGAAAGAAATGGCAACCCACTCCAGTGTTCTTGCCTGGAGAATCCCAGGGACAGGGGAGCCTGGTGGGCTGCCGTCTATGGGGTCACACAGAGTCGGACACGACTGAAGCAATTTAGCAGCAGTAGCAGCAGCCAGTGGCTAAGACTCCACATGGCCGATGCAGACAGCCCAGGTCCGATCCATGATCAGAGAACTAGCTTCTACATGCTGTAACTCAGACCTGGTACAGTCAAATAAATGAATAAAATAAATATAAAAAATGATACAGATGATCTTATTTATAAAACAGAAATAGACTTACAGAATTAGAGAATGAACTTGTGGTCAGTGGCGGGGAGTGGTGAAGGAACAGACAGATTGGGAGTTTGGAATCAACATGTACATATTGCTTAAAAAAAGGAAAAATTAAAATAAAAAATAATATAATGCATATGAAGTAAAGTGGATGGTATGTAAAGAAGAGGAATGCTTAATTTATCATCCATACTATGCCAATTTTCACATGAAATTTTAATTTCAATAATAACAATGGAACAACATCTATAAATTATGGCATCCAGTTATTCTATTTACAAAGGTTAGGTATTACTAAGAAAAGAGTTTCATTGTGCAGATGATCACTGGGGGACACTGAGAAAATGACTCTAGAATTTATCTATCTGTGAAATAGAATAAATAAAGTACAGGCTCAGAATTATATCAATGTTTATATTGATGTTTGTATTGACGTTTTGATGTTTATATTGATATACTGATGTTTATAATTGATCTTTTCAGATTCATCAGGATTGTACATTTTACTTCAGAATATTTAAAATTTAAAGCACTGGTTTAAATTACCAATAACTAAGTAAAATAGAGACTTTCAGCTTTCTGATCACTATACAAACAGCAAGTGCCCTGTGTTCCCTGGGTCTCAGTTTGCAGCTCTTAGAAATAAAGGGCTAGATGCCACCACACCTATGCTTCCTCTCTTATTCCAAAGTCTGACAGGGGTGGGGCACAGCATGGGGGCCAGAGGGAAGGTGTGGCCCCCCAAAGGACTGAAGACCCACAGGGATCATTGTTTTTCATGGACACAGGCCCCACACCAGGGTCAGTGGCAAAGATAGATCATCTCGACAGAGTCTGTGGGAGTGGGCCCCAGGGACCAAAGGGCCCTTCATCTTGTTTCCAGAACACATACAGCTTCTCAATACCTCAGTACTTATGAAACAGCCTGGAAACCAGAAGACTCGGAGGTCAAACAGCAGGGATGACTAGGCAGGTAAAATTAGGTGTTTTCTTATTTTTTTCCCTGAAAGTTAATCATCTCTGTGTGTCCCTGAGCTCAGTAAGTAAAGAATCCACTGGACATTTTCCCATATTTTCCCCTCTTCTTTCCTGTGTCACTTCCCCCCCCACCAACCCCCCCCCGGCCCCCCCCCACACACACACACTCCCACATACATAGGAGAAGAGCAGCAGGGATGGAGAAAAGGGGCAGCCTTGTTTTCTACCCATTATGTCAATTGTCAAGGTCGATGGAAGCTAAATTGCAAACACAGGTTTGAAGAAGGAAATATCTCAGCCCTCTGCAAGAGGTAAGGGGTGGGGGACTGGGAAGGAAACTTTTTTCAGAACAGTTGAACTATTGCCATTCTTGGAGGCCTTGCAACCCACACTTGGCATCACAAAAGCCAGCAAGGGGAAGGGCACCCTGCTAATATGCAACTTCTGCTCAGAAGAGCTACTGAAGGCTCAACAGTGAGCTTGGGGGTCCCAGGCCACTACTTTGAGAACCTCTGGTCTGATGAAGGGGAGCCTCACCTCTTCTCCAAGCCCCAGAAGTTGCCCGGTTATCACTGACATGACAAAATGTTCCAGAGGGTCATCTTCAGCCTTGACCATGTCTGCCTGGCCTGAAGAGAGGAGACCAAGCCTCCCCAAGGCTACCTTCCCAATCAACCAGAATTGACTGTTCCAGAAATGGGCACAGGCAGCCGGGAAAGGGCCTGCAGCACAGGATGGTCCCTGAGCCCCTGAGCCCCTGAGGTGGGCTCCGCTGGATTCCCACTGCCCCTGGGGTGGGGCAGTTCCCTGGGTTGGACTCTCCTCTGGAGCACTTGCCCACCTGGCTAGGCTGCAAGCTCTGAGAGGGCAGGACCACATCCCACTTGTTCACTGTTCAGTTCCCAGTCACTCGGGTCACTATTTGTTGAATAAAAGAAGTAGCTAGGATACTCAGTGGCTCCTGGTGGGTAGTCAAGTTAGAGTCCCAGCTCAGGCACTTGGGAGAGTGAGGTGCTTATGACCTCTTTATGACTTATGTAGTGTGCACGCATGCATGTGTGCATGTGAGTGTGTCCTGTATTTGCCCAGGAGAACCCAGGAGCTTCCTGAGGGTAAGTGTCATAAACTAGTTTTAGTTCATGCCACAACTCTGCTCCTTAGGGGGCTGGCTCTCCACTTCACCATCAGCCACCCTGCCCAGGAAAGATCCCTCCTGAGGAGGTCCCCAGCTCTTTCCGACCCCAAGCTCCTCCCTGTCCCTGCTCTGTGTGGCCTTGGACAAGTCCCTGTTTCCTTATCTGGAAAGTGAGGATGTTGGGCTACATTAAGGGCAAGGAGCCACTTGGTGCCACAATTGCTCATCTCCATGATGTCTGAACACTGCTGCTTCCTGAATACCTCGGGGATTGGGAGCAGAGCCTTGAGGGTTCTAGAGCTCACTCTCCTACCATTGAGACTGAGTTGTGATGAAAATGGCTGTCACTGCCCAGGTACTTCTGGGTCAATCAAGAAGCTTAGCTCGATCCAGACCTCGGCCAGACAAATGAGGTTCAGAGACAGTAGGACACAGGCAGGAAGACCCTCTTGACTGTAAACATAATTAAAACCAGCAATCATTTACTGAGGAATGTTGTGGGTCTCCCTTTCCTGGAGATCACAGAAACATGGAAGCTAATGGGCCCCTGGAGATGGACGGGTGCAGCCCCCTCATTGTATAGATGAGGAAGCTCAGACCTCCAGGGAGGAAGTAGCCCGCCCAGGGTCATGGAGCAGCGTAGAGAAAGAGCAGAGACCCAGACCTGTGACCAGGGCTCTCTGGCAAGAGCCAGTTTCATGACTCCAGACAGAGGCTTCCTGCAACTGCAGGGCAGCCCAGGCGAATCTCTGGAGTGTATTCTCTGCACACATGAAGACTTCCTGAGGTCTCGAGGGTAAATGACCTATGGGAGGGAGGAGTGAGGCCAGAGGCGTCTGTCTTCTTGATGCCCAAGTCCAGGCTGCTCCCTAGACAATCCCTTTCCTTCTCTGCAGGCAAGAGAGACCCCCTAACACTATGGAGTATATCTGATGGCTGCTCCAGCCTGGGATCCGGGATCTCTCCTCAAAGCCTCACCTATACATCCAGCCCACTCACCCTCCAGAAGGCCCTTCAACTCAGGCAGGCAGTCAGTCAGTCAGCTGCCCTGTGGGGAGCACCTTCCAAATGACTGTGGGTGAGGCTCAGCTGGGGCAGGTCACATATATCCAGAACCAACATCCCTGTACTTGGCGTGCTTCTGGGTGAGGGAGAAACTGAGGTCCCTGCACCCAAGGGCAGACACCTGGGAACAGAGAGAAATGGGCCAGGGTGGTCAGAGGAGGTGGGAATGTGTCAGTCTTTGACATATTCTGGGTGGGACCTGGACTAGGAGGTGGGCGCAGTGTGGAGGCCTTCCCTACGTCTGGAGGCAGGACGGGTGGAGTGGCAGGGCGTGGTTGTTAGGAGTTTAGGCTCCTGATGTGAGTTACCAGCCTGGCCTAGTGCCTCAGTAGCTGGGTGACCTTGAGTTCTTCATTTCATCACTTTGAATCTCAAGATTTGGGAATTAATAATGCCTCACATAACTCAAGGCAGAGCTCACAGGAGGCCTCCTGGGAAGAGCCCGGAGTTAGTGGTTTGCAGGGTAATTTCGCTTCCTTGTGATTTCAGCATACTGTTTGGACACAGTTGGGACCCAGAGTTGGTATAAAGATTATTTTAGCTGAAGACATTTGTGATTTGATAAACAACAGGGTAAAAAGCCTTTTTTGAGCTTCCTTTATCTGACTAAAAGCAGCAACTTCTAGGAAATGAAGCTGCCAAAAATTCCTTCTCGGGATCCACTTCTGGAAGGTAGAATAAAGTCTACTCCAAATTTTTTCTCTGAGTAACTTTGCGGCCCTGAAAAAGAAAGATCACTCACACCTATATAGACAAACATTACAGCCTTTCCTATCAAGTGTTTGTTTTCCTGAATATCCATGTATGTTTCCAAAAATCATTTATATTCCTGGCAAGGACCTTTCTCCCCCATTTCATCTAGTAAGTTGGCATGTAAGCCCCAAATTCCAACCACACCTTTGAGTTATCATCACTGAGTTCTTCTGTGTATATGGAAGTTGCACATGTAAATAAACTCTGGGGTGTTTTTTTTTTTCCCTCCTGTCAGTCTGTCTTTTACCAGTTTTCACTCACAGGGCCTCTGTGCTAAACCTAAGAGAATAGAAGAAAAGGTTTTCCTCTCCCAAAATATTCACAAAGGGTAACCTCTAGATTTCTGTGTCCTTTTTTTAGATCTTGACTCAAGTAAACTGTGAAAAAAAAACAACAGTCAACACCTCATGATATTGATGAGGTGCTTGAACTTTGAACACTGCCTGGATATTTGATGACATTATGGAATTATTAATTACTTTAGGTGTTGTAATGACATTGTAGGTCTGTTAAAAGAGAGTTCTCATGTTTCAAAGCTACATACTGAAATGCAGATTCAATGATATGATATCTGGCCAGGGGTTGCTAATTATTGATGCTGGGTGATGTCCACAGGAGTTTCATTATGCTATTCTACTTGTATATAGGCTTGAAATTTTCCACCACAAAAAGCTTTTCATATGAAATAGAAAAGGGTGGATCAAGGAGATGTTTACCCAAATGTGGCTTAGCTGCCTGCCTTTGGAAGCGTTTTCATTATAGGGAACAACAATCACAAATTTAAGAAAAGCCTGGTATCTGTTTTGTGAGCAACAGTGACATATGACTAGAGACTGATTTCACCCCCTCACTTCAGCCCCCTCACTAGGCAGCATCTGTGCTGCTCCCCTCAGCCTGTGGCAGCCCAGTTTGGTTGCCAGGCGATAGAAGCCAGAAGCCCTTTTCTTGGGAGGGAGAAAAGGGAAAGGGAGGGAGAGAAGCAAGGAGTGGGGGAAGGTAGAAAGAAGTTGCCCAGAGGAAAGCTTGTCCCTGCCTAGCAGCCTGGCCCAGGGGGAGAGATGGGGGCAGGGTCTCTTGTTGGATGCTGGTTTCCCACAGCTCTCACTTTCCATGGTTTATTCTTGGGGGCAGCCTTATCATCAGAGCTTGAGGCTCCACAAAAGCAGGATAGGGGTGGGGTGGGTGCACATGTGCACCTCCTGCAAAGATTAGGGAGATCTGTGATTAAGTAAGATACCAGTTAGCACCCACTCAGAGTCAGAAATTTCAGACAGGCCTCCTCTGGGGGGATGTTCCTGAACTCTTACTGAGTTAAAAACAATCCTGGGAAAGCAGCTTGTCAAATGGAAATTCTGCACTGGTGATCACCCTCTGTTGGGGCCATTCCAGAAGGCAGGAGGGCAGGAGGCTTCCTCTTTGGGGTGGAGAAATCTGTCTTCTCTGTCCTTTGGGGAGAGAAGGCAGAAGCCTCTGGTGCTGCACAGTGGCCTGGCAGTCTCAAGGACGCTGACTGTGTTGGGGACCCCTGAGTTCTGATGTTGATTCAGACCCACCTCTCACTGGAAAGCTGTGTGGGCCTGAGCCCTTCTCTGAGTCTCAGTTTCCTGATTTTTAGAAGCCTTGAGTGTGGAACCCTGCCTCCCTTCAGGCTTAGATGGGCTGGGATTACAATGCACTCCCCACCCCCAATTCCTGGGCAGGAATTGCTCTTACCTGGGGTGGGGTGAAAGGCGCCTGGCCCTCTCTACTTCCACCTACCACGCCAGACTGGAAGAACCAACATAGCCAGCACCCTCTGAGAGACAGAGGGAGGGCCTTTCCTAGAGCCACCTTGCTGTGATCATGAGCTACTTCCTGCTGGCCTGGAAGGTGGGATTCAGAGAAGCTCTAGGCAGGTGGGATGGGGGGTGAGGTCAAGCAGCTGCCCGGGAGATCAGCCTTTCAAGACCCAGCATCTGAGAAGGCTGGCTATACTCAATGAGAAAGACATCAGGGAGGCAGCAGTCAGGAGCTGAGCAGGCGCAGGGCCCAGACAGCCCCTTTTCTCTGCAGCATCTTTGTGGCTCCTAGTTGCTAGGAGAAGGCTCTTCCGTTGCTAAGCAACTGAAGCCTGGTGGATTAACACCGATTTTCTGAGCTCACTGGAAGGGGAGGGAGAGAAGGTGCAATGCAGATGCCCTGGGGAAGTTCATTCCTGTCTCCAACCTTTGTTGGTGGATGTGAGTGGAGGTGAAGGGACCGATGAGATGCAGCTGGGAGCTGATCTCTCGGGAGAAGGTCGAGGGTGAGGCAGCTGGGGGCAGCCTATGCCTCAGGTATTCATTATAAAGACCAAAAACCAGAGTGAAACTGGCAATTAAATGCCAATTAGAGGACTAATGAATGCTAATACTGTTCCTTTTTGAAACCCCAGAAAAGGCCTGCAGTCCCTGGGGTGTTTCTGAGCCACCTAACCAGGCCAGATGGGATTGGGCAAGCTTTGTCCTCCAAAGATGTGGGGATTGGAGCATTTTAGGGTCCATGGGCCCCCAACAGTCCTGGGTTCCTACCTCCTGGTGAATGACAGAAGCCCCTCAACACACTGCCCTCTGCTTAGGTAATAACCCCCAGGTGACAGGGAGCTACTTCTTCCTGCAACAGCCCTTTCTGTAGCTTTCCCTTAGAAAGTGTTTTGCCCGACATGGCCCAAGTCTGTCTTCCTGTGGCTCTTTCCTGCAGGGGCCAAGGGTGTTATCCCAATCTGCTTTGCTGCAGGGACCTGTAGCCTCTCTCCTCTGTAAGGCCTACCTCTTACTCTTGCCACTACTCAGGGGACAGAATGGCTAGGGCCTCACCACGACTTGGTGCTTTCTGATTCCCCACCCTCAGCCTGGTCTTTAGCCTCCTTAAGGAAGAAGCTACTAGGATGGACAAATTTACAAGGGGGTCCTGGATCCAATTCTTGTCCCAGGGTTCAGGCTTCTCCCACTATCTTGCTGAGATGAAATCTTGGGTCAGAAAGAAAAGAGTCTATGTGTTTGTGTGTGTGTGTGTGTGTGTGTGTGTGTGTGTGTGTGTGTGTGTGTGTATGAGTGAGAGAGAGAAAGACACGTAGGAGGGTGTTTACAAACTTAAAAGAAAGGGTTCTAGTTCAAAAATGGTGGTGTGTGGATCCATTTTCTAGGGGAAAAGCCATAATTGGTACAATTCCTTAAATTTTATTAAGGAGCTGTTCTAATGACATATAACAAATGGAGAAGTATTTATTCAAAATACCATAACAAATCTTCGTAAGAACAGCAATAGCCCATGCAATTTGGGCCATGATTTACTCCCATCTCTGCCTTCTCCTGCTCAGTGTAATACAAGCTCTATTCCAGGTGACTGTGGCCACTAATAGGGAGCTCTGTCTTTCTCCAGGTCCCAGTATTGGTCTCCAGTGTGACTCCTGGAATTATAGGATACAGTTACTTCTCATCCCTCCCTCAGCTCTGTGTTATAAAATCTTTGTTCCAGACAAGCAGAGCCAGGAGGACTGAGGAGCCTTTCTGCCACTCAGCTCTTACTGGTATTGTGAGAGCTCTACTCCAGGCATGGCACCAAGAACATTGTCTCTAATTACCTCTGCCCTCAGTTCAGTTCAGTCACTCAGTCGTGTCTGACTCTTCCGGACCCCATGGACCACAGCACACCAGGCCTCCCTGTCCATTACCAACTCGCAGAGTTTACTCAAACTCATCTCCATTGAGTCGGTGATGCCATCCAACCATCTCATCCTCTGTCGTCCCCTTTTCCTCCTGTCCTCAATCTTTCCCAGCATCAGGGTCTTTTTAAATGAGTCAGCTCTTTGCATGAGGTGGCCAAAGTATTGGAGTTTCAGCTTTAGCATCAGTCCTTCCAAAGAACACCCAGGACTGATCTCCTTTCGGATGGACTGGTTGGATCTCCTTGCAGTCCAAGGGACTCGCAAGAGTCTTCTCCAACACCACAGTTCAAAAGCATCAATTCTTCAGTGCTCAGCTTTCTTTATAGTCCAACTCTCATATCCATACATGACCAATGGAAAAACCACAGCCTTGACTAGACAGACCTTTGTTGGCAAAGTAATGTCTCTGCTTTTTAATATGCTATCTAGGTCAGTCAGAACTTTCCTTCCAAGGAGTAAGCATCTTTTAATTTCATGGCTGCAGTCACCATCTGCAGTGATTTTGGAGCCCCCAAAATAAAGTCATCCACTGTTTCCACTGTTTCCCCATCTATTTGCCATGAAGTGATGGGACCAGATGCCATGATCTTAGTTTTCTGAATGTTGAGCTTTAAGCCAACTTTTTGACTCTCCTCTTTCACTTTCATCAAGAGGCTCTTTAGTTCTTCTTCACTTTCTGCCATAAGGGTGGTGTCATCTGCATATCTGAGGTTATTGATATTTCTCCTGGCAATCTTGATTCCAACTTGTGCTTCCCCCAGCCCAGCGTTTCTCATGATGTACTCTGCATATAAGTTAAATAAGCAGGGTGACAATATATACCCTTGATGTACTCCTTTTCCTATTTGGAACCAGTCTGTTGTTCCATGTCCAGTTCTAACTGTTGTTTCCTGTCCTGAATACAGATTTCTCAACCTCTGGTCCTAGTTCACTCATAAGTTGTAGGTTCCATGCTAGGAAAGACAAGTCAGAAAAATCAGGATCTACCATCTTGCCTAGCACCCTTCTCATAGAGTAATGGCACTCTGTGAATGTGGGATCCTCTCTCTACCTCGAGCTCAAGTACAATAAAGCAGAAGTTCAACCCAGAAGAAAGAAAGTATTTGAAGACTGGAAAGCCTCTTTAGCTCTCCCTAAAGGAAATAACTTTATCTAGAAAAAAGATTGGAAAAATTTTTGCTTTGTCAGAAATAATTTAGGTCTTGGTGATAAGCAATTAAGAAGGTCTAAGGGCTTCAGAATTTTTAGTAGGGGACTGTAAAATAGTAGACCAGCTAGAAGTTTAAAAGAGAGAATCAGGGAAAGAACTAAGAAGAACTATTCTAGAGTCTGAGCAAGCCTCAAAGACTGATAACACTTTACCCCTGCAATGGAGCAGCAGATTTAATTGGATCGGATTGTGGAATGACTTATGCCCACAGGCATCATTAAAAAAATAATAATGAAATTAAGGAGTAATTAGTAGAGGCTAATAGCTGGGTATGATACCACTAACTAGAGTTACATTACTCAGAAGCTAAATGGGGATCTCAGTGGAAGAAACAGAGTCCATTTGAAATCACAATAATCACTGGCTGCGACTTTAGAGGTTGTATAATGTAGGGAATAGACTTCACCAACCTCGTCCATAAAAGTCAGTAACAGTAGCTAGAGTTGCTACGGTATATTATCTGACTTGTTATATATATCTAGTTTTCAGCAAAAAGCTATGAAACATGCACAATTACAAAACAGGAAATTGTAACCCATAAACTGGAAAGAGATATTAGGCAATAAAACTGTCTTGAGGGGGCCAAATGTTAGACTTAGAAGATAAATCAGCTGTTATAAACATTTCCAAAGAACTGAAGGAAATAATACTTAAAGAAAAGAATGCATAACGATAATATCTCATCACAAAGAGAATATCAATAAACAGAAAATTTTTAAAAGAACCAAATAAAAATTCTGGAGTTGAAAAGTATTATAAGTGAAATGAAAAATTCAATAAGGAGCTGATCCATGTTGGTTTATGGCAGAAACCAACACAATATTGTAAAGTGATTATTCTCCAATTAAAAATAAATTAATTAAAAAATAAGGAGCTCAACAGTAGATTTGAGATGGCAGAAGAAAAGAATCAGAAAATTTGAAGGTAGATCAATGTATATATTATGCAAATTGAAAAAGGCTGAGAACATAGAATGAAGAAAAATGAACAGCCTCAGAGAAATGTGGGACACCAATAAGCTCACCAATACATATGCAGTGAGATTTTAGACTACATGGTGGCTCAGATAGTGAAGAATCTGCCTGCAATGCAGGAGACCCAGGTTTCATCCCTGGGTCAGGAAAGAATACTCAAAAATAATGAAAACTACTCAAATTTGGAGAAACCATTAATCTACATATCTAAGAAGCTCTACAAATAACAATAGGATAAGCACAAGGAGGGATACCCCAGAGACATCATAGTCAAAATGTTGAAAGCCAAAAACAAAGGGAAATCTTGAAAGGAGCAAGAGAAAAATGACTCATCATGGAGAAGAAAAACGCTACAAGCTTAATGGCTAACTTCTACTAAATAGAATAGAGGTCAGAAGGCAACAGGATGACATATTCAAAATGATGAAAGAGAAAACCTGTCAACCAAAAATATTTGCTACAGAATGTCCAGAATAGGCAAAATCCATATAGATAGAAAGTATATTACTGTTCACCAGGGGCTGGGGAATGAAGAGGTTGGGAAGAGATTGCTACTAGGAACAGTCTTCTTGGGGGTGATAAAAATATTCAGAAATTAGAAAGTAGAAATGGTTGGAAAACATTGAAAATATACCAAAAACACCAAATTGTACACTTTAAAAGGACAAATGTTATGGTATGTGAATTTTTATCTCAACAAAGGATTAAAAGAAAACAAAATCTCAAATCATGAACCTAATTTTCCAGCTAAAGGAACTAGAAAAGAAGAGCCAACTAAACACATAGCATGCAGAAGGAAGGCAATATTTAAGACTAGAACAGAAATAAATAAAAGAGAGAATTAAAAATGGAGAAAAACAATGAAACCACAAGTTGATTCTTTGAAATATCTACAAAATTGGCAATCCTTTAACCAAATTGATCAGAACAACAAAACAGAAAATTTTCATTAGTAAAATTAAGTACAAAGAGGGGCTATCACTACAGCCATACAGAAATAAAGGAGTACAAGTGGTTGCACCCATGAAATTAAAAGATGCTTACTCTTTGGAAGGAAAGTTATGACCAACCTAGATAGCATATTAAAAAGCAGAGACATTACTTTGCCAACAAAGGTCCATCTAGTCAAGGTTATGGTTTTTCCAGTGGTCATGCATGGATGTGGGAGTTGGTCTGTGAAGAAAGCTGAGAGCCGAAGAATTGATGCTTTTGAACTGTGGTGTTGGAGAAGACTCTTGAGAGTCCCTTGGACTGCAAGGAGATCCAACCAGTCCATCCTAAAGGAGATCAGTCCTGGGTGTTCTTTGGAAGGACTGGTGCTAAAGCTGAAACTCCAGTACTTTGGCCACCTCATGCGAAGAGTTGACTCATTGGAAAAGACTCTGATGCTGGGAGCGATTGGGGGGCAGGAGGAGAAGGGGACGACAGAGGATAAGATGGCTGGATGGCATCACCAACTCGATGGACATGAGTTTGGGTGAACTCCGGGACTTCGTGATGGACAGGAGGCCTGGTGCACTGCAGCTCATGGGGTCCGGAAGAGTCAGACACGACTGAGTGACTGGACTGAACTGAACTGAAGTGAATACCGTCAATAGCTGTGTGACACTAAATTAGACAACTTAGATGAAATAGACAAAGTCATACAAACCAAAAACTACCAAAATTATTGCAAGAAGAAACAAAGCACCTGAAGAGAAATATAACAAAAGATTGAATTAGTAACTGAAACACTTTTCACTCTATCAAAAATAAAAAATCCAAACCAAATGCCTTTACTAATGAATTGTGTCAAACATTAGAGAATTAATACCAATCTTCCCTTCACAATAGGGAAGAACATTTCTCAACTCATGAGGCCAGTATTATCCTGATATCAAAGCAAGCAAAAGCCTTCACAAGAGAAGAAAACTGTAGTTTTATCTCTTATGAATATAAATGTAAAAGTCTCAATGAACCGCTGCTGCTGCTGCTAAGTCACTTCAGTCGTGTCCGACTCTGTGTGACTCCATAGACGGCAGCCCACCAGGCTCCCCCGTCCCTGGGATTCTCCAGGCAAGAACACTGGAGTGGGTTGCCATTTCCTTCTCCAATGCATGAAAGTGAAAAGTGAAAGTGAAGTCACTCAGTCGTGTCCGACTCTTCGCGACCCCATGGACTGCAGCCTACCAGGCTCCTCCGTCCATGGGACTTTCCAGGCAAGAGTGCTGGAATGGGTTGCCATTGCCTTCTTCGAGTAAAACCCCTACATCACACCAAATATAAAATTACCTCAAAATGAAGCATAGTCTTAAATGTAAGAACTAAAACTATAAAACTCTTAGAAGAAGGCACAAAAGTAAATCTTCATGACCTTAGACTAGGCAATGGTTTCTTGCTTGTTACAACAATGAAAGCACAAGCAACAAAAGAAAACAGTAGATAAATTGAACTTCATGAAAATTAAGAATAATTTTTGGTTATATACTCAAAATAATTTTAAACAGGGATTTGAACAGATATTTGTATACTTATGTTCAAAGCTGAAAGGTGAAAACAACCCAAATATCAATTAATGGATGAGTGGATAAACAAAATGTGATATATACAAACATAGACTATTATTCAACCTTAGAAAGGAAAGAAATTCTGACATATGCTACAACATGGATGAACCTTGAAGACATTATGCTAAGTTAAATGAGTTTAAAAAGGACAAATATTGTATAATTTCTCTTATAATAAATTACATAGAGTAATCAAATACATAGACACAGAAAGTAGAATGTTGGTTGCCAGGGGGTCATAGGAGGATAAAATGGGAAGTTATTATTTAATGAGTATAGAGTTTCAGTTTGGGAAAATAACAAAGTTCTGGATATGGGTGGTGGTGATGATTGCACAACAATGTGAATGTACTTAATACCACTGAAGCATATGCTTAAAATGGTAGGTTTTATTATGTATATTTTACCACAATAAAATATTAAAACTTTTATGCTTCAAAGGCCACCAGCAAGAAAGTGAAAAGACAACCAACACGATAGGATAAAATATTTACATATTATTTATCTGAAAAGGGTTGAGTATCCAGAATTTATAAAGAACAGTTACAATTCAACATTAATATCCTAACAAGTAATAAAAAGCTGAACAAACTGAAAAATCAACAACTCTTCTTATATTCATTAGAGAAGTGAAGTCACAGGGCAAAGTACTATACTAAAATTATACTAAAAAATTACAAAGCATACTTAAAAGCCAAAACAGAGTTTAAAGAGACAGAGAGAGCATCAGAACCAGACAAGATATGGCTGGGGTGTTGGAATTATCAGACCAAGAATTTGTAACAACTATGATTAACATGGTAAGGGCTCTAATGGATAAGGTAGACAATATACAGGAACAGATGGGCAATGTACACAGAGAGAAGAAAATCCTAAGAAAATAAAAAAGATATACTAGAGATAAAAAAAAAATAGTGTAACCTAAATGAAGAATGCCTTTAATAGTCTCATTAGTAGATTGGACATGGATGAGGAAAGTCAGTGAGATTGAGAGTATGTCCATCAGATCAGATCAGTTGCTCAGTCGTGTCCGACTCTGTGACCCCATGAATCGCAGCACGCCAGGCCTCCCTGTCCATCACCAACTCCCGGAGTTCACTGAGACTCACGTCCATCGAGTCAGTGATGCCATCCAGCCATCTCATCCTCTGTCGTCCCCTTCTCCTCCTGCTCCCACTCCCTCCCAGCATCAGAGTCTTTTCCAATGAGTCAACTCTTCGCATGAGGTGGCCAAAATACTGGAGTTTCAGCTTTAGCATCATTTCTTCCAAAGAAATCCCAGGGCTGATCTCCTTTAGAATGGACTGGTTGGATCTCCTTGCAGTCCCAGGGACTCTCAAGAGTCTTCTCCAACACCACAGTTCAAAAGCACCAATTCTTTGGCGCTCAGCCTTCTTCACAGTCTAACTCTCACATCCGTACATGATCACAGGAAAACCATAGCCTTGACTATAACCTTTGTTGGCAAAGTAATGTCTCTGCTTTTGAATATGCTATCTAGGTTGGTCATAAGTATATCAATAGAAACTTCCAAAATTGAAAAGCAAAGAAAAAGAAACTGGAAAAAATGGAACAGAATATCTATAAACTTTGGGACAACTATAAAAGATGTAACATATACATAATGGGAATACCAGAAGGAGACAAAAGCAAGAAAGGAACAGAAAAAATATTTGAAGCAAAAAGGACTAAGAATTTCCCCAATTAATGTCAGACACCAAATCATAGATCCAAGAAACTCAGAGAACACAAAACATAATAAATGCTCCAAAATAATACCTGGGAATATCATATTCAAACTGTAAAAAACAAAGATAAAGAAAAAATCTTGAAAGAAATTATCCTACCTAAAGAAAAGTAAAGATAAGAATTATATCTGGATTCTACTCAGAAGTCATGTAAGCAACATGAGAGTGGGATGAAATATTTAACATGTTAAGAGAAAAAAACTCACCAACTTGAAATTTTGTATCATGGGAAATTAACTTCCAAAAGTAAAGGAGAAATACTTTCTCAGATAAAAATTGTAAAGTAATTAGCGTATAATTAAAATAAATAAATTTAAATTAAAAAAAATTGAGAGAATTTGTTGCCAGTGAACCTGCCATGCAAAAAAATCTTAGAAGAAGTGTTTCAGAGAGAAGGAAAATAATATAGGTCAGAACTTCTGATCTACATAAAGAAAGAAAGAGAATTGGAGAGGAGATGAGTTAAAACTTTTATTTTTTTTATTTTTAATTGATCTAACAGATCAATATTTTTTGCTCAAGATAATAATAGTAACAGTTTCAATACTTAATATATAAGTGAAATAAATGACAGCAATGGCAGAAGGGGCAGGAAGGAAGAATTAGGATTATTTTGTTTTTATAAGATACTTACACTACTAATGAGGCAGTATAGTGTTATATAAAAGGGGACATGGATTAGTTGTGAATGTATATCGCAAACTCTAGGGCAACCACTAGAAAAAGTAAAAAAAAAAAAGTATAATTTATCTGCTATGAAAAGAGAGAAAATGGAATCATACAAAAAGCTCAGTTAAAACCACAAATGGCAGAAAAAGAATGGTAGACAAAAATTAAAATGAAGAACAAGAGCAACAAATAGAAAACAGTGACAAATATGGAAAATATTAATCTAATCCAACAATATCAATAATCACTTTAAATGTTAATGGTCTAAATATATCAATTAAATGACGTTGCCAGAGGGGATAAAAAAATAAGATCCAACTATGTGTTGCCTACAAGGAACCCACTCTTAATATAAATACTCATACAGATTAAGAGTAAAGGGATGAGTAAAGACAAAAAAGAAATTAAAGAAAAATCTAAAAATAACTCCATGCTAACACTAAGCAAAATAAAGCTGAAGTAGCTATATTAACGGGGAAGGCAATGGCACCCCATTCCAGTACTCTTGCCTGGAAAATCCCATGGACAGAGGAGCCTGGAAGGCTGCAGTCCATGGTCGCACAGAGTCGCACACGACCGACTTCACTTTCACTTTTCACTTTCATGCATTGGAGAAGGAAATGGCAACCTACTCCAATGTTCTTGCCTGGAGAATCCCAGGGACGGGGGAGCCTGGTGGGCTGCCGTTGCTGGGGTCGCACAGAGTCGGACATGACTGAAGCGACTTAGTAGCAGCAGCTATATTAATTTCAGACAGGGTAAAAAAAAATTACAGACAGGGTAGATTTCAGAGCAAGAAATGCTCTCAGGAATAATATTTACATAATGGTAAAGGGGTCAATTCTCTAGGAAGACATTGCAATCCTTAATGTGAATATGCCTAACAACAGAGTGCCAAAATATGTGAAACAAAAACATAGAACTGCAAGGGGAAATAGATGAATCCACTATCCTAGTTGGAGAATTTAAAACCCCTCTATCAGAAATGGGTAGATTCAGCTGGCAGAAAATCAGTAAGCACATAGTTGAACTAAATCAAATGAATCTAATAAACATCTATAGATTACCTCATCCAACAACAACAGAAGAGACCTTCCCCAGCTCACAAGGAACATTCATTAACATAGTCCATTTTCTGGACCACAAAACACACCTTAACAAATTTGAAAGACTAGAAATCATACAATATCTGCTCTCAGGACACAACGGGTTAAACTAGAAATAGATAAAAACAAAAAGGTGGAAAATATGAAAATATTTGGAGATTAAACAATGCACTTTTAAATAACATATGGGTCAAAAAGGAGTATCAAGAAAAATTTTAAATTTTGAATTAAATGAAAATTAAAATATATCAAAATCTATGGGATGCAGTGAAAGCAATGCTTATAGAGAAATTTGTAGCATCAAATGCCTATATTAGAAAAGAAGAAAAATCTATAAATCAATAACCTAAGCTTCTACCTTATGAAGCTAGAAAAAGAAGAGCAAATTAAATACAAGTAAGCAGAAGAAAAAATAAAAATCAGGTCAGAAATCAATGAAATTGAAAATAGGAAATCAATTGAGAAAGTCAATAAAGCTAAAAGCTAATCTTTGGAAAGATACATAAAACTGATAAGGCTCTAGCCAGGCTAACCAAGAAAAAAAAAAGAGAGAAGACATAAACTGCAAGTATCAAAAATGAAAGAGGGATGTCATTACAGATCCCATAGACATTACAAGGATAATAAAGAAATATTATGAACAACTCTATGGCACACATTTGATAACCTAGATAAAATAGATCAGTTCATTGAAAGACACAATTGGCCAAAACTCACACAAGAAGAAACTGACGATCTGAATAAGGCTATATCTATTAAAGAAGTTGAATCAATAATTAACAATCTTCCAAAACAGAAAGTTACCAGGCCCAAATGGGTTCACTAGTGAATTCTACCAAACATTTAAGGAAGAAATGATACCAATTCTTTGCCATCTCTTCCAAAAGATAGAAGCAGAGGGACTCATTCCTAGCTCATTCTGAGACCAGCATTACCCTATCACCAAAACTAGACAAAGTCATTACAAAAAGACTACAGATCAATATCTCTCAGGAACATATGTGCAAAAATCTCAACAAAATATTAGAATCCAACAATGGATACAAAGATATATACACCACAACCAAGTAGAATTTATCACAGGTATGTAAGGCTGGTTCAACATTCAAAAATCAATTAATGCAATTTATCATAACCAGACTAAAGAACTAAAATGAAATGAGCACATCAATAGATGCAGAAAAAGCATTTGACACAATCTGAAACCTGCTACTGATAAAACTCTGAGCAAACTCTAAATAGAGGGGAACTTTCTCAACCTGGTAAAGAACATCTGCAAAAGACTTATAGTTAACATCACACTTAATGATGAGAAACTAGAAATTTTCTTACTAAGATCAGGAACAAGGGAAGGATATTCCCTCTTAGCATTCTTTTTTCTATATTGTACTGCAATAACTCTAAAACTCCCATAAAATAATATAGGAAAACATCTTGACAACCTTAGCTGTGGTGATGACTTTTTAGATATGATCCATGAAAGAAAAAATTGATAAATTGTACTTCATTAAAATTTAAAACTTTTGTTCTGTAAAAGACAATATCAATAAATGAGAAAATAAGCCACAGATTGAGAGAAAATATCTGCAGAGGATATTTTCTCTGATAATCTCTGATAAAGAGAAAATATCCTCTGCAGATATTTTCTCTCAATCTGTGATTTTCTCTGATATTATCCAAACTGATAAAGGACTGTTTGCTATCCAAAATATAAAACTGATAAAGGACTCCTCCAAACTGATAAAGGACTGTTTGCTATCCAAAATATAAAAAGAACTGAAAATTCAACAAGAAAATGAACAACTCAGTTAAAAATTGAGCAAAAGATTTTAACAGATAACTCACTGAAAAAGATATATAAATGGCAAATAAGCATATGGAAAGACATTCCATATCATGTGTTATTAGAGAATTGCAAATGAAAACAATGAGATACCACTATGTACCTATAAGAATGGACAAATCCATAACCCTGACAACAAAATGATGGTGAGAATGTAGAGCAACAGAAACTGTCATTTGTTGCTGGTGAGAAGGCAAAATGGTACAGTCACTTTGGAAGACAGTGTGTCAGTTTCCTACAAAACTAAACATATGATCCAGCAATTATGGTTCTTGGTATTTAAGGAAATTAATCAAAAAACCTATGTCCATGCAAAAATCTGCACATGATTATTTATAGCACCTTTATTCATAACTGCCTAAACTTGGAAACAATCAAGATGTCCTTCAGCAGGTGAATGGATATGGTTCATCCAGAAAATGGATTATTCAGTGCTAAAAAGAAATGAACTATCAAGACATGAAAAAACATGGAGGAACTTTAAATGCACATTACTAAGTGAAAGAAGCCAACCTGGAAAAGGTAAATACCATATAATTTCAACTATATGACAGCACATTACTAAGTGAAAGAAGCCAATCTGGAAAAGGTACATACCATATAATTTCAACTATAAGACAGCCTGAAAAAGGCAAAACTATGGAGACAATAAAAGAATCAGTGGTTTCGGGGGCTTCAGGGGGAGGGAGAGAAGAATAGAGGATTTTTAAGGCTGTGAAATTATTCTGTATACTATAATGGGGGAGTTTGACATCTCTCAGAGTTCATAGAATGTACTGATACCAAGAGTGAACCTAATGTTAACTATGGACTTTGGATACTGATGACGTACCGATGTAGGTTCACTCATTGTAATAAATATATCACTCTGGTTTGGAATGTTTATAGTAGGGGAGGCTCTGTGTGCATTGAGGCAGGGGGTATATGAGAAATCTCTGTACCTTCCACTCAATTTTGCTGCAAGCCTAAAAGTGCTTTAAAAATATAGTCTTTTTCAAAATCAGACCAAAAAAATTTGGATAGACATTTCTCCAAAGAAGAAATACAATTGGTTATTAACTGTATGATAAGATGCCCAACATCATTAAAGAAGTGTAAATCAAAAGAAAAATGTAAAAGTGTAAAAAAAAAAAACCACAAACTTAACCCTGACTAGGGTTGTTATAGGGCTTCCCCAGTGGCTCAGTAATAAAGAATCCACCTGCAATGCAGGAGACATGAGATCTGTCCCTGAATGGAGAAGATTCCCCTGGAGGAGAGCATGGCGACCCACTCATGTATTCTTGCCTGGAGAATCCCATGAAAAGAGGAGCCTGGCTGGCTACAGTCCATAGGGTCACAAAGAGTCAGACATGACTCAAGTGACTGAGCCCGCATACATGTAGGGTGGTTATAATAATTAAAGAGGAAAATTACAAATGTTGGTAAGGATGTGGACAAACTGAAATTGTCATTCACTCCTGGTGGGGATGTAAAATGATTCAGTTACTTTAGAAAATATTTTGGCAGTCCCTTAAAATGTTAAACATAGAGCTACCATATAATCCAACAATTCTATTTTTAGGTATATATTCAGGACAAATGAAAATATATATCTACAAAAAAACTTGAATATGTGTTCAGGGCAGCATTATTTATATCACCCAAATGGAAACAACCCCACTGTGCATGAATTAATGAATGGATAAGCAAAATGTGATATATCCATATAATGGAATATTCAGTCAGTTCAGTTCAGTCGCTCAGTTGTGCCTGACTCTTTGCAACCCCATGAATCACAGCACGCCAGGCCTCCCTGTCCATCACCAACTCCCGGAGTTCACTCAGACTTATGTCCATCGAGTCAGTGATGCCATCCAGCCATCTCATCCTCTGTCGTCCCCTTCTCCTCCTGCCCCCAATCCCTCCCAGCATCAGAGTCTTTTCCAATGAGTCAACTCTTCGCATGAGGTGGCCAAAGTACTGGAGTTTCAGCTTGAGCATCATTCCTTCCAATGAACACCCAGGACTGATCTCCTTTAGGATGGACTGGTTGGATCTCCTTGCAGTCCAAGGGACTCTCAAGAGTCTTCTCCAACACCACAGTTCAAAAGCATCAATTCTTCGGCGCTCAGCTTTCTTCACAGTCCAACTCTCACATCCATACATGACCACAGGAAAAACCATAGCCTTGACTAGACGGACCTTTGTTGGCAAAGTAATATCTCTGCTTTTCAATATGCTATCTAGGTTGGTCATAACTTTTCTTCCAAGGAGTAAGCGTCTTTTAATTTCATGACAGCAGTCACCATCTGCAGTGATTTTGGAGCCCCAAAAAATGAAGTCTGACACTGTTTCCACTGTTTCCCCATCTATTTCCCATGAAGTGATGGGACCAGATGCCATGATCTTCATTTTCTGAATGTTGAGTTTTAAGCCAACTTTTTCACTCTCCTCTTTCACCTTCATCAAGAGGCTTTTTAGTTCCTCTTCACTTTCTGCCATAAGGGTGGTGTCATCTGCATATATGAGGTTATTGATATTTCAATAATTTTAATAATTATTGGAATATTATTCAGCCATAAAAATGAATAAATTGATAATACATGCTACAACATAGGAGAATCCTGAAAACATTATACTAGGTGAAAAAGCCAGTCAAAAGAGAAGACCACATATTGTATGCTGCTGCTGGTAAGTCATTTCAGTTGTGTCCGACTCTGTGTGACCCCATAGACGTCAGCCCACGAGGCTCCCCCATCCCTGGGATTCTCCAGGCAAGAACACTGGAGTGGGTTGCCATTTCTTTCTCCAATGCAGGAAAGTGAAAAGTGAGAGTGAAGTCGCTTAGTCATGTCCGACTCTTAGCGACCCCATGGACTGCCCCCCACCAGGCTCCTCCATCCATGGGATTTTCCAGGCAAGAGTACTGGAGTGGGTTGCCATTAATGTATATGAAATGTCCAGAACATGAAAGACATGTAGAGAGAAAGTAGATTAGTGTTTGCTAAGATGCAGGAACGGGGAATTGAAGGGTGAGAGCTAAAGGGTATAGGCTTCTTTTTGAAGATGACAATGTTCTAAAATTGATGGTTGTTGTGATGGTTATACAATCCTGTGAATATACTAAGTACCACTGGATTGTATACTTAAGACATGTTGTTTGTATGGCATATGAATTTTGTCTCAATAAAACTGATATTTTTTAAAAGCTTAATAGAATAGAAGGTGATCTTTGAGTCCTGAAGGATAATTAAATAATCACAAAGTAAAGAAAGGATTTCAAGCCAATGGGACAGCATGAAAAATGGTTTGGATACTTGAAATATGAATGACATGAAGGTAAATGGGGGAAGGTATGTGTGGGTGATTTAGGTAGGTGTTGGGTGGAAGAATATGAGCCTGGGAAAGCAGCCTGGGAACTTGAATAATGTGCTCAGGAGTTTGGACCTAATCTTACCAAGTCAATGGAAATCCAAGATTTGTATCTGGGCTGGGAACTGACAAAGTCAGATTTCCACTTTATGGAGCATGCCCTGACAATAGTCAGTCTGTAGAATATATGAGAGGAGGCAGGAATACCAGTTAGGCTTTTGTAAACTGTGTAGACTGCAAAAGTTATCACTGGGAGCTTTCTCAATTGTCTTCTCTGAGTTGCCTCCCCCAGGGCCTGCCCTGAGCCTTGTTCCCACAGGGTCTCACTATACTAAGATTTTATTTTTGGAAAATTAAATATGCACAATTTTCAAGCTCCAAAAGAATTACTCAGAGGCGGCATCTCTGTTCCTGAGAGATACTTTTGTGCCAGTCCTAGGAGCCCACTAGGTAAATAGCAAACCAACTCTAGAGGTGGCCACGAAGTCCACAGTATGGGTCTTAACCTGTTTTCTGCATGCCCCACCCCAACCCCGCACACTTAGGATATTCTCTGTTTTAGAAGCTTCTTTCAACCTACAGCCCTAATCTCCAGTTAGCTCTACCACTAAGCTGCTCTGTGGCCTAAGTCAAGTCCTTTATTCTTCTAGACCTTTGTTTCTCTGTCTACATCACAAAGGATTCTGAAATTGTTCTTTAATGTATGGGCACAGGAAGAGCAGAGACGGAGAAAGACAGGAAAATAGATAAGAGGGGTAAACCGTTAAAGGGCCTTAAACCTGTTTCTCTGGCTGAGAGCTCACTGGGTATACAGTGACCTAGTTCAGCCTGGGAAGGGTGGGTACTGTCCCTAAGCCAAACATGCTACCCTCAATCTGGCATCTGCCCCTTGGGAGGATTCCACTTTCAAATTCAAAATGTACTTAATGTTTTCCAATGTTCTATGTGTCTCCAAATCAAGGAAAGCATTTTGTTTTGGGTAAGATAGGAACCTATAAGAAGCATACCCTTCATTAACCACCTCCACTGAACAATGGCAAGCAGACCAAAAGAACCTTGGCATTCAAGCTTAGCTTACTTGTGGTTAGGATCCTTGCCCTCATCCCACTAGACCATCTGGATTCCTGACCGTACTTCACAGAGGCCTTACAACTGGGGAGAAACAACCCAGAGAAGAAGGTCTACCACTCTACAAAGCAACCACAGTTTGAGAGACTAGTATGGCAGTGTCACAGAAACAGGGGAGCCAGGTTTGAAAGCAGCAAGTTGGGAGCATGGACTCATTCCTTGGGGCATGTAAATGGCTGATGGGAGCTTAGTGACCATCTATTCCAGTAGCCCCTAACTGAGAATGGTAGAAGGTAGTAAAGAGGGAATGGAAGGGAGGAGAGAAATCATTGAATGAATCCAAAACCCTCAAAGAAATTCTAGATTGACCCAAGATAAGGTGACATGTAGTACATGCTCACTAAAGTGTGAAATTTCTTTCTCTTTGCCTCTAACAGTCATTATCTTTACTGGTCAGAAGTCCTGATGGGCAGTTATGACTTAGGCTAATAAGATGAGGAAATAAGTTATCAGATAAGCAATATATTTATTGGTTAAAAAATCTTGCAAAATATATGGTCCAGGAGGGGAAATATTTTTAAGGTGAAAAGTTTGGAAAGAGTAAATAAAGGCTTCCCAGGGCACTAGTGGTAAAGAACCTGCCTGCGAATACAGGAGACATAAGAGACATGGGTTTGATCCCTGGCTTGGGAAGATCCCCTGGAGGAGGACATGGAAGCCCATTCCAGTATTATTCCTTGGAGAATTCCATGGACAGAGGAGCCTGGCAGGCTAAAGTCTATGGGGTTGCAGAAGAGTCAGATACAACTTAGGGACTAAACAACAACAACCTAGTGGAATCCAAATATTTAATTTTACTCATGAGGAAACTGAGACCCAAGGAAGAGAAGTAACTTGTCTAAAGTTACATAGTGAGTAGACCTGCCAGATGTGGAGCCCAGATCTAACCACCAGCCAGCACCCTGTTTCCTCTCCTCCACTTCAAGACTACCTATCCCTCCACAACAAAGTAGGTACTCAGGAAAGGTTTGTTGAATTGAATAAAACCCATCAGTTTTTCCAGGAAAAACCGGCTTGATTGGTTCCCTGGTCATTAAGTTATCTGGATTGGCAGAATTGGGCCAAGAAAGTAGAGCCTGGGCTAAAATACTCTAGGGAGAGTATTAATAAGTACACAATAAGTATTGTGTATTATTACAAAGCCATGGACTTCTGAACCATGCTAGACCTATGGCAACCATAACTTTGATCAGGATATCATGGTTTCAATCCAAATGATACATTTCAGATTCCCCGACCCCTCTTACCAGGTGATTTTTTAAATTTAGTTTTTATTGATGGATTAATTGCTTTACAGAATTTTGTTGTTTTCTGTCAAACCTCAACATGAATCAGCCAGTTCAGTTCAGTCACTCAGGTGTCCGACTCTTTGCGTCCCCATGGACTGCAGCACGCCAGGCCTCCTTGTCATCACCAACTCCCAGAGCTGACTCAAACTCATCTCCATTGAGTCGGTGATGCCATCCAACCTTCTCATCCTTTGTCATCCCCTTCTCCTCCTGCCTTCAGTCTTTTCCAGCATCAGGGTCTTTTCAAATGAGTCAGTTTGCATCAGGTGGCCACAGTATTGGAGTTTCAGCTTCAGCATCAGTCCTTCAAATGAATATTCAGGACTGATTTCCTTTAGGATGGACTGGTTGGATCTCCTTGCAGTCCAAGGGACTCTCAAGAGTCTTCT
Organism: Bos taurus; assembly: GCF_002263795.3. NCBI lineage: Eukaryota > Metazoa > Chordata > Mammalia > Artiodactyla > Bovidae > Bos > Bos taurus. The sequence continues at coordinate 76,625,217 of NC_037357.1, forward strand.
CCAACACCACAGTTCAAAAGCATCAATTCTTTGTGACTCAGCTTTCTTTATAGTCCAACTCTCACATCCATACACGACTACTGGAAAAACCATAGGTTTGACTAGACGGACCTTTGTTGGCAAAGTAATATCTCTGCTTTTTAATATACTGTCTACTGCTGCTGCTGCTAAGTCGCTGCAGTCGTGTCCGACTCTGTGCAACCCTAGAGACGGCAGCCCACCAGGCTTCCCCATCCCTGGGATTCTCCAGGCAAGAACACTGGAGTGGGTTGCCATTTCCTTCTCCAATGCATGAAAGTGAAAAGTAAAAGTGAAGTCGCTCAGTCACGTCCGACTCTTCGCGACCCCACGGACTGCAGCCTACCAGGCTCCTCTGTCCATGGGATTTTCCAGGCAAGAGTACTGGAGTGGGGTGCCATCACCTTCTCCGAATATAATGTCTAGGTTGGTCATAATTTTTCTTCCAAGGAGCAAGTGAATCAGCTATAGGTATACATATATCTCCTCCCTTTTGAACCTCCCTCCCATCTCCCTCCCCATCCCACCCCTCTAGGTTGATACAGAGCCCCTGTTTGAGTTCCCTGAACCATACAGCAAATGCCCATTGGCTATCTATTTCAGTAAGGTCTGTCTAGTCAAGGCTATGGTTTTTCCTGTGGTCATGTATGGATGTGAGAGTTGGACTGTGAAGAAGGCTGAGCACGGAAGAATTGGTGCTTTTGAACTGTGGTGTTAGAAAAGACTCTTGAGAGTCCCTTGGACTGCAAGGAGATCCAACCAGTCCATCCTAAAGGAGATCAGTCCTGGGTGTTCATTGGAAGGACTGATGCTAAAGCTGAAACTCCAATACTTTGGCCACCTGATGCAAAGAGTTGACTCATTGTAAAAGACCCTGATGCTGGGAGGGATTGGGGGCAGGAGGAGAAGGGGATGACAGAGGATGAGATGGCTGGATGGCATCACCGACTTGATGCACGTGAATTTGGGTGAACTCCGGGAGTTGGTGATGGACAGGGAGGCCTGGCATGCTGCGATTCATGGGGTCACAGACAGTTGGACACGACTGAACTGAACTGAACTGAATGTAAGTTTCCATGTTACTCTCTCCATACATCTCACCCTCTCCTCCCCTCTCCTCACGTCCATAAGTCTATTCTCCATGTCTGTTTCTCCTTTGCTGCACTGTAAATTAATTCTTCAGAACCATTTTTCTAGAGCCTTTGGAGTGGGAGCCAGATGATGTTTTATTGTGCCTCCAATGTCATTGAACCAGTGCTCAGAGTGGCTGTAAGTGGGTTGGAGCTTGGAAAAGCAACTCAGGGAAGGGCAACTTTGTTTTCACCAGGCTCAGTGGGTCAATTTCTTTCTGTTGAGGATAGGCACAGAGAAATAATAGTCCTAGAAGAAGTGTGGGTCTGCAGCAAATCTCAGATAAAATACATTCAAGTGAGAGGAATGGCATGAAGGGAATCAGAGAAGTGCTGCTATTGCCTGAGTAGCTGTTTGGCTTTTGTAGCTCTTTAGAGGCAGGTCTAGAAGAAGCTCATAAAGACAAAGAAAGTAGAAAGTTCACACCAGCCCCCAAGCACCAAGGCTTTTGAAGCATCGGTGAGAGAGTATGGAGTCTGAATCCACCGCCCATCCGGACTCCTGGAACCCTGGGGCGTTGGATGGAGTCTGTATCCTTCTTCTTAGGTTTCCCCCAATGGCGTTGGGTTTGCAGTTCTCCTGGTTCCCTTCTCATTTCTCCTTGGAGGTGGTATTGACCAGCCCTCTCCCACCAGATAAGGACCTCATGTTCTTCCTGATCTAGGAGAGCAAAGCAATCCTCATTCCCTGGGGTCTGGGAGGGCCGGAGAGGGAAGTTCTAATGTTTGTAAGCAGATCAGTCAGTCTCCTGGGCAGCCCCAGGGGCTCTTCGTCCAGATAGCCTCCACCACCTCCTGTTTAGTCCCCTCCTCATCATTCCCCCCCTTCCCGTACAGCCTCTAGACTGCTTTGTTCATTGCCCAGAAACTTGCAGTTAGCCAAGAACAATGCATCCCACCTCCCTGGAATTGTCACTCCAGCATGGGGGTTGGCTGAGGAAGAAAAGTGCACTGTGCTCCTCACTAGGCCTCTCTCCAACTCTCTCCAGCCCTTTCCTGCCTACCAGTGGGGACTGTTCTGGTGCACAAACACTGTCTCCAACCTACAGGATGGCCTGAGCACCACCCCCAGCCTCCCTGGAAGCCTAGCATAGCAAAAAATACTTAAATAGCTGGTTTGAGCGGCCTTAAGGCCCAGGGGAAGAATCTGAAGGGTAAGCAAAGGCAGCAAGAACCTGGAGGGCTGCAGTTGCTGATGAGTCAGTGCTTTCTAAAGGGTTCTGTTCCTGCCTTTCTCTGTAGTAATTCATTCTCAGGAACACATGCAGGGACTCGAGTCCAAGGCAAAGTTTTTGTGCTTGGATTCCCCATTCCAGGCTGCCCCTTCTCACACTGTGACAAAATCTTCTCAAGCCACATTCTCCTGGACTGAGAGTTACTCTTGGTTTTCAAATAGTCCCATGAGGCCATTTTAAATTTTGTTAAGGAAATATAAACTTAAATAAAATACGAATGAAATAAAAGTATGGCAATTTCCTTGGAGATTCCTAGAAGGAAGACATGAGATAGATCTCATATTCCATTCTAGTAATAGTTCTATTAACAGATGCACACCATGTGATCTCTCTCTGAACCCCTTTCCTGACACAACAGCTGTTTGCTGGCCATGGGCCAGCCCAACCCTGAAGGCCACGTTCCTCTATGTCGCCATATTCTCTGGCTCAGTGACAGAGCAATAGGTCTGAAACTGATTATTTTCGGATTGTGTCCCCTCTCCCACTTATGGACTTCTAGTCTCTCCTAACTGAAGACCCTAGCCTTTGTCTAGGCCAGTGCCTTTAAAAAGAAATTAGTTCTGTCCTTTTTTGGTATTATTATTAGTTTGCTTTAGTAAACACATAATATTTACAAAAGTTTTGGCTCTCATTCCCAGCCCACCCCAGACAACTTCCTATATGAAAAGTTTTAAGTTTTTAATTAAAATTCTTCCTACATGGATGGGTTTTCAAGAAACCCATTCCTCATACGTGGGGAAGTGCTACTGTAGGGTCAACAATGTATAATAACATCAAAAGGATGTAAAATATCAACAACAACAAAAACTGCCAAAAATAGAATTGAGGACAAAAGAAAAACACAAATGCAACATTTGCCAAGTCAGTTTCTGCTAAACACATTTTGCAAATGGAAGTCATCAGTTAAAAGGTACTTGTAAATGACTTATACATGCATATAACAGCTTTATTTGTAATAGTCCGAAACTAGAAATAACCTAAACAAATGTCAACAAGTGATAAGTGTTATATCCATACAGTAGAATGCTACTTAACAATAAAAAGGAACAAAATGTTGATATACACATTATTTTGAATCTCAAAATAATTACACTTAGTGAAAGAATCTCTAAGACAAAAGAGCACATACTGTATGCGTCCATTTATACAAAATTCTAAAAACTGCCAGCTAATCTACAGTGACAGAAGACAGATCAGTGGTTGCCTGGGGATGGTGATGGAAGGAAAGATGTACTGCACAAGGGCATGAGGAAACTTTTGGGAGTGATATGTTCATTACCTAGACTATTGCAATGAATTCATAGGTACACTTATTGGCCAAAATTTACCAAATTATAAACTTTAAACATATACAGTTTATTGTACATCAATTATGGCTTCATAACCTATTAAAAAGTAATTAAATACAGAGCAAAAAAGTTTATTGTACCAGATGCTGCTGGGCTCACTCAATATCCATTTTAATTCTCTATTTCTGTCACTACTACAAAAGCTAATTGCTTACGTTTCCAGACTCCAAGCTAAAAGTTATAAAGTTAAAAATCTTTTTAAATCCGTGGAATCTCTTTTCCTTTCTAACTGCAGTTTTACACTGAAGCACATTGTATAAATCATATAAAAGCAGGGCTGCATTAGTGTGATGGAGGTTCTTGTCAGGATACTGGAAACTCTACTCAGTCTTTTCTCATTTACTTTTTCCTCATCCATACTGTCCCTCTGCTGTAGTCTCTGAGGGGTTCTGAATAGTCTCTGGAGTTATATAGATCTCGTCTTTCTCAGGCTAGCTACTGTTTCACTATCTGTCCTAAAAGATGATGGAGCCTAGTCTCTTCATTTGATAGATAGGGAAATTGAGCCATGAAGAGGTGAAGGGACCTGCACATGGTCTCACAAGATAGAAGCAGACACTGGTGGCCGAAATGTTTTGGGAGTCCCAAGACAGATCCCTGTGTTGAGCCTGTGGGTGGTATTTCTGAAGGGCTTTTATTTTGATGGGATTTTCTTTTAGTTTCTTTACAGGTGTCTTGAACCCCTAATGAATTCCTGCTCCCCTAGTCCTAAGCACAGCTTCTGTGTCCCCTGCTCAGTCCTATAAAACCTTCCCCCACCTTTCTGGAGAAGACCTTTCTCCATGGATATGCAGCAGGTTTAACAGCAAAGTTGTGACATGCTGGGACAAGAGCACTAAACTGGAATCAAAAACTCTGGGTGAAACACTAGCAGTCAGAAGTCTCCCCAGGAAACTTGTACCTCAGTACAAGTGCCACTTTAAATGAAGAGAACCTCAAGCCTCAAAGTAGCCATGGAACCAGAAAACACAAACAACCTTGATTCCCAGTCGTTCTCTGGATGCCTGTAAGGGGCTCCACCCAAACTCAGAGGGGCCGCTCCACACTCCCCAGTATTCAAAGATACTGGGTTAACAGAGGTGGGGTTTCCACCACTAGGGAGAAGAAGAGACAGGAAGAGGGAGTCCAGGGGGAACAGCAGCTATGAAAGCAGCTGGCATGGCCTGAGCTGAAGGGCTCATGAAGACACACTCCACTGAGAGTAGCGGAGAGTGAAGGCCACTGCAGGGCACGGGCTTAGATTTAGAGAAATCAGGAGCTTGGAGCAAAGCACCTGGCCTCTCCATATGGGGCTGGAGATGGGATTAAGGCTGAATCTCTCCTAGGAGGAGTTGGAAGTGATTAAGTTTCAAATCTCTGGGGTGGTTTCTGGCAACATAAAGCTAAGAGCTAGAATGTTTTTCAACTTTGTAATTTCTTTAATTTGGTAATGATACCAGAGCTGCAGACCCTCTGTTCCATATATCTGTATCTGTCATTTAGTGGTAGATCCAACCCAGGCCAAGGAGCAAGGTAAAGAAGATTGTAACTACAAAAAGAGCCTTCTTGCAAAAGTAGGTCACCATGTGTGTTGCCTAGCACTGTGTGTGAGGGAACCGCCAAGCAAAGCTGGAAACAAGCTGCATGGAGGGGATGTCTCTTCCCACCCTACCCCACCCTTCTCACACATACACTGCACACACTCATTTTCCAACACATTGCTGTCCTTTAGAAGAACTTGAACACCATGATTTGGATAGGAAAAGACTGAGAAAATAGAGAAAAAGTGGTAGTCACAAAAAATAGTAGCTGAGGCCCAGGAAGGGAAGGTCATAGAGAGTGTAAGGATTTGTTCCAGGTGACATGGTTTGTTAGTGGCAAATTTGGAGATAGACTTCCCTGACTCCCAATCCAAAATGGAGATCAAGATGGAATGAATGTTTCTTAGGCAATACAATAGCTAGACTAAAGAAAGAGCTTCCTATGAAATCTTGCCATTTGTGACAAGATGGATGGACCTTGAAGGCATTATACTAAGTAAATTAAGTCAGAGGGGAAAAGATAAATACTATATGATCTCACTTGTATACAGAGTCTAAAAATAAAACAAAAAGCCAACCAAACAGAAAACCCCAGAGCTCGTGGATATAGAGAACAGATTGGTGGTTACCTGAAGCACGGGGTTGAGGTGGATGAAGAGGGTCAAAAGGTATACATTTCCAATTAAAAATGAATAAACCTTGGGGATGTAATGAACAACATGGTAACAATAGTTAATAATACTGTATTGCAAACTAACACAACATTGTAAAGCAATTCAGTTCAGTTCAGTTCAGTTCAGTCACTCAGTCATGTCTGACTCTGTGACCCCATGAACCGCAGCACACCAGGCCTCCCTGTCCATCATCAACTCCCGGAGTCCACCCAAACCCATGTCCATTAAGTCCGTGATGCCATCCAACCATCTCATCCTCTGTCGTCCCCTTTTCCTCCTGTCCTCAATCTTTCCCAGCATCAGGGTCTTTACAAATGAGTCAGCTCTTCGCATCAGGTGGCCAAAGTATTGGAATTTCAGCTTCAACATCAGTCCTTCCAATGAGCACCCAGGACTGATCTCCTTTAGGATGGACTGGTTGGATCTCCTCACAGTCCAAGAGACTCTCAAGAGTCTTCTCCAACACCACAGTTCAAAAGCATCAGCTCTTCGACACTCAGCTTTCGTTATAGTCCAACCCTCACATCCATACATGACCACAGGAAAAACCATAGCCTTGACTAGACAGACCTTTGTTGGCAAAGTAATGTCTCTGCTTTCTAATATGCTATCTAGGTCGGTCAGAATTTCCTTCCAAGGAGTAAGCATCTTTTAATTTCATGGCTGCAATCACCATCTGCAGTGATTTTGGAGCCCAGAAAAATAAAGTCATCCACTGTTTCCATTGTTTCCCCATCTATTTGCCATGAAGTGATGTGACCAGATGCCATGATCTTAGTTTTCTGAATGTTGAGCTTTAAGCCAACTTTTTGACTCTCCTCTTTCACTTTCATCAAGAGGCTCTTTAGTTCTTCTTCACTTTCTGCCATAAGGGTGGTGTTATCTGCATATCTGAGGTTATTGATATTTCTCCCGGCAATCTTGACTCCAGCTTGTGTTTCCTCCAGCCCAGCATTTCTCATGATGTACTCTGCATATAAGTTAAATAAGCAGGGTGATAATATACAGCCTTGATGTACTCTTTTCCTATTTGTAATCAGTCTGTTGTTCCATGTCCAGTTCTAACTGTTGCTTCCTGACCTGCATACAGATTTCTCAAGAGGCAGGTCAGGTGGTCTGGTATTCCCATCTCTTTAAGAATTTTCCACAGTTTATTGTAATTGTAAAGCAATTATATTGCAATAAAAATACTGTATTGCATACTTGAAAGTAGCTAGGAGAGTGGATCTTGAAATTTCTCATAATAAGAAAAATTTTGTAACATTTGGTGATGGATGTTAACTGGACTTATTGTGGTGATCATTTTGCAATATATACAAATATTGAATCATTAGTACACCTGTACATCATTATAGTACTGCTATAATGTTTATCAATTATACCTCAATAAAAAAGATGTTCCTCCATAAAAAGTCATATAAGACATTGAGTTAGGAAACTTGAAAAAACATATCTTATTCATATAAGATACTGATTTGGAGTAAAGCAAGACAACACAAAATTTCTCTAAACCCTAGGGATTCTTCCTCAAAGTTTAGAAAAGTGTTGACTATTTTCTAAGGGTGGCCCATGTCTTCTCACTACAAAGGACCCTGGCTAAAGATCCAAACTCCAGGTCAAATCATTTGATTTCACATTGCCCAGAACCTGTGTTATTCTGGAGTTCCAAGAATCAGACAATGAAATAGGATTGAATGTTCAAGGATTTATTAAGGGAAATGAGAGCATGGAGAAGGGGGCCTGGGAAGGTTAAGACAGTCATGAGAATGTAACCTAAGTCTGACCCTGAACAAAAGGGAAAGGTAGAGAAGTTTGGGTAGAGGTGTCCCAGTCTGCTCTACACTCTAAGGAAGGTTTGAAAAAGCCATCAGGGATTTATGTGACTGATGTCAGTAGGCAGTCAGAGGAGTTCTGTGTCTCTCATGAATGGGTCTACCTTAGTATCTGTGCCATGTAGTGGGCGCCTTAGCACAATTGCTGGGGTGGGTTTCAGAGCACAGCAATCCTTGGTCACTTTAGCTCCTTGTAGTCAGAGGTCATCAAGGTACATTCTCTCAAGTATCAAAGAACTCCATCTTTATCTTCAGTAGAAGATACCCCTTCTTTGCCCAGATACATATGATTTCCCCATATCCATAGGGCAACTGGAACCTTGAGTCTCTAGAGAGAAAGATCAGAAGAGGACCAGGGACCAGAGAGCCTCTCCCTGGAACAATGAAGTCAGACCACCTTGAGCCATAGGTTCTTTTCTTCCATGGACCTGCCCTCTGTCATGGGTTAAGATGTTCATACCACCCATGCTAGTTGTCGATCAAAGCCATTCAGTTCTAGCAGCCCTTACAAGTACCCTGAATGTATAAACTGTTTCTTATTCCAGTGAAGTGAAAGTGAAGTCACTCAGTCATGTCCAGCTCTTTGCAACCCCATGGACTGTAGCATACCAGGCTCCTCGGTCCATGGGATTTTCTAGGCAAGAGTACTGGAGTGGGTTGCCATTTCCTTCTCCAGGGGATCTTCCCAACCCAGGGACTGAACTCGGGTCTCCTGCATTGTAGGCAGACGCTTTACCATCTGAGCTACCAGGGAAGCCAAGCATACTCTTGTACTTCCTTTCTCTAGCTTCTTAATCACCTGGGCCTGGAGAATACAAAGCAAACAAAGAATGGCCAAGGAGGTGGGGTGAAAGTTGGACAGAATGCCACATACAACTGTTTTCTTCCAATAGTGGGTGTTACTGTAGGGATCAAGCCAACATTTTGCTGACTGTCCCCCTCCCCACCACTGCCAATAAACCTAACCTCCATTAGTCTATACACCTGTACTAACAGGCAATTAGTATACCTGCTTAGTGGATGAGAAAACTGAGGATACATGTAAGCCACTTTCATACAGTCACACAATTCTAAGTGACAGAGACCCTAAACTCATAACGGACCAAAACCTTGGTGGGAGGGGACCCAAATTTTGTCCTTCAGTGGCTTTTCCCTCTTTCAGAACCACTGGAGGCCACCACTAATCTGCATTTTCTTTCTGGTAACTGCCATGCCTTCAACTCAGCTCCAGCCACTGGGGTAGCTACTGCCTCAGTGTCTCTTTCCCAGACTACCTCTCAGCTTCTAGACTTGATAGGAGGCAGGAAAAGTCCTGGATTAAGATCAGGGTCAGAGCTCAGTTATAGGTAGAGACCAAAGTGGAGGTTTGGAACTGGCTTGAGGGGATCCAGGCAGGGCTCTGGTGAGACAGGGATTGGAGTTTAGCTGGGCTTTCCAGGCACCCCAGTCTACCCACCACTTACTGGCATGAACAGAATAAACTATTTCCTTACAACACTGTGACTACCCTCGTGGCTCAGACGGTAAATGCATCTGCCTACAATGCGGGAGACCTGGGTTCAATCCCTGGGTTGGGAAGATCCCCTGGAGAAGGAAATGGCAACCCACTCCAGTACTCTTGCCTGGAAAATCCCATGGATGGAGAAGCCTGGTATGCTACAGTCCATGGGGTCACTCAATATGCCAGCAAATTTGGAAAACTCAGCAGTGGCCACAGGACTGGAAAAGGTCAGTTTTCATTCCAATCCCAAAGAAAGGCAATGCCAAAGAATGCTCAAACTACTGCACAATTGCACTCATCTCACACACTAGTAAAGTAATGCTTAAAATTCTCTAAGCCAGGCTTCAGCAGTACGTGAACCGTGAACTTCCAGATGTTCAAGCTGGTTTTAGAAAAGGCAGAGGAACCAGAGATCAAATTGCCAACATCCACTGGATCATGGAAAAAGCAAAAGAGTTCCAGAAACACATCTATTTCTGCTTTATTGACTATGCCAAAACCTTTGGCTGTGTGGATCACAATAAACTGGAAAATTCTGAAAGAGATGGGAATACCAGACCACCTGACCTGTCTCTTGAGAAACCTGTATGCAGGTCAGGAAGCAACAGTTAGAACTGGACATGGAACAACAGACTGGTTCCAAATAGGAAAAGGAGTACATCAAGGCTGTATATTGTCACCCTGCTTATTTAACTTATATGCAGAGTACTTCATGAGAAACGCTGGGCTGAAAGCACAAGCTGGAATCAAGATTGCCGGGAGAAATATCAATAACCTCAGATATGCAGATGACACCACCCTTATGGCAGAAAGTGAAGAGGAACTCAAAAGCCTCTTGATGAAAGTGAAAGAGGGGAGTGAAAAAGTTGGATTAAAGCTCAACATTCACAAAACGAAGATCATAGCATCTGGTCCCATCACATCATGGGAAATAGATGGGGAAACAGTAGAAACAGTGTCAGACTTTAATTTTGGGGCTCTAAAATCACTGCAGATGGTGAATGCAGCCATGAAATTAAAAGACGCTTACTCCTTGGAAGAAAAGTTATGACCAACCTAGATAGCATATTGAAAAGCAGGGACATTACTTTGCCAACAAAGGTCCATCTAGTCAAGGCTGTGGTTTTTCCTATGGTCATGTATGGATGTGAGAGTTGGACTGTGAAGAAAGCTGAGCGCTGAAAAATTGATGCTTTTGAACTGTGGTGTTGGAGAAGACTCTTGAGAGTCCCTTGGACTGCAAGGAGATCCAACCAGTCCATTCTGAAAGAGATTAGCCCTGGGATTTCTTTGGAGGGAATGATGCTAAAGCTGAAACTCCAGTACTTTGGCCACCTCATGCAAAGAGTTGACTCATTGATTTATGTCAAATCCAATACAATATTGTAAAGTAATTAGCCTCTAATTAAAATAAAGAAATTTCAAAAAAAGAGTAGAATGCAAAAAAAAGAGAGAGAGAGAGAAAAGACTCTGATGCTGGGAGGGATTGGGGGCAGGAGGAAAAGGGGATGACAGAGGATGAGATGGCTGGATGGCATCACCGACTCAATGGACGTGAGTTTGAGTGAACTTGATGGACGTGAGTTTGAGTGAACTCTGGGAAATGGTGATGGACAGGGAGGCCTGGCGTCCTGCGATTCATGGGGTCACAAAGAGTCGGACACGACTGAGCAACTGAACTGAACTGAACTGATGGGGTCGCAAAGAGTTGGACACAACTGAGCGACTTCATTTTCACTACAACACTAGTCCAAAGGGATTTCTTTATTGTGCTAGCTTTGATTTTACATTTAAAAAGCCAACAGAACACCAGCCCAGGAGGTTTAACAAGCACATTCTTGGGCACTGGGTCATTGGTGGTAGGAGGTAGACGAAGAAGCAGAAATCTGACCAAGTCTTTTGTTGTAGTCAAAGACTACAGCATAGCAAAGTGTCCATGTTGCCAAACAATTATTGATATTCCTTTCCAGCCTGATTATTTAAAGATAGGTATATAGAGTATGTTGAAGAGGATGTTCTTTTTATTCAGTATCACTAATGTTTCATTTTACTAGTAGATAATTCAATAAATTTTACTTTTCTGAAGAAAGGAAAAGACTACTTGGTGATGTGGGAAAACATATATATATATATATATCCCCCTCATTCCTGGGCAGGTCAAGCTTACACACAACTATGGGCCTAGAGCCAGCAAGAGAGCAAGCAGAGATGAACAGACATCAGAATTCCCAGTGCCCAGTGTCTCTCTTCTCCGTCCTCTGTGCTAACTCTCCCTAAAGTTCTGGTACATAGGAAGTAGGCTCTGTGTGAGAACTGCAAGTAGATGAGGTAAAAGCTGAAGGATATTCTAGATTGCATGAGTCCTTTGGAGGGAGCCAGAGAAGAAACGTTCCTTATATGAGAGGCTTCCAAGAAAAGTCAGAAACTGGCCCAAATTGTTTGTGGGCTTCTCATTGGAGATAGGCAGTCTCTTCATAAGCATTTGTGATAGGTAAAGAAAGAGTAAAAAGGCTGGAAGTAAAAGACTTCTGATCTAGCATGAGGGGAAAGGTGATGACAAGGGGGTCAGTGGGGCTTAGGACAGTATCAGTAATTCTGAATCTCAGACTTTTAGACTCCTAGCTTCTCTATATTTCAGGATTCAGGGTCTTATTGAGGTGCAGGGTGACACAGAATCAATGGAGCAGAGGCTGGGAAGCCTGATTTGTTGGGAGTCTGTCCTTCAAGCCTCGCAGATATAAGGTTCGATTTCTGTAGAGCAAGTTTTTTTTTTTTTTTTTTTAAATCTTGACTGCACATTAGAATCACCTAGAGAGCTTTTAAAAATGTTGCTCCTCCACCCCCACTCAGAGATATTGATTCAATTGGTCTGGGATAGGGCAAGCCCATCAGCATTTTTTGAAGATCCCCAGGGGTTTCCCTGGTGGCTCAGATGGTAAAGAATCCACCTGCAATGCAGGAGACCTGGGTTCAATTCCTGTGTTGGGAAAATCCCCTGGAGGAGGAAATGGCCACCCACGCCAGTATTCTTGCCTGGAGAATCCCATGGACCGAGGAGCCTGGCAGACTACAGTCCATGGGGTCACAAAGAGTTGGACACAACTGAGCAACTAAGCACAAGGGATTTTGATAGGCAACTTGGATTGAGAACCATTGCTCTGGAAGAAGTCCATAGTCTCAGTATGGTGCCAGCTTAGGTAACAGGTCAAGTGACCTGGAGTTGGTAGAGACAGAGGGAAGAAGTAGCAAGAGATGGAGGCTGTAGAAAGCACACACTGGCCTATATGAGCCAGGAGACCTAGGTTGAGGACTTGTTTCTGCCACTGCTTTACTGTGTGACCATGGTCAAGATCCTGTCTCTCTCTGTGCCACTATATCTCCACCAGTAAAACAAAGGAGTTGGATTTCATGGGCCTCTAAGTGTTCTTCCAACTTCTTCAACATTCTAGGAATTTACCAGGCAGGACAAGGGAGTGGGAGATGCTTTGCTGCTGCTGCATACTCAAGGCTTGACCTGTGGGGGATGCAAAAGAGCACTGCTAACCCAGCCTATGGAGAAAGGTTGGTCTCAGGGACCTGCCTATCTAGAGCTCAAATTGAAAGGAATCAAAACTATTCTCCTTAATCATGAGCCCACTAGGTAGAGGCAGTGCCTAAGTGCAGGCTCCTTTGATAGCATCACGTACATATTTATTAACAGTATTTGGAGCAATAGTAGTAGTAGTGATAATGATCTTAATTTGATATCTACATTTCCATCTCATGACAGCACAAGTGTGTCTGCAGTAGCATCCTAAAGAGCTTAAACCACTTCAACTGCATTTTCTTCTTCATTCTTATTATCTCCCCACTGGGAAGATGAAGGCCCAGGGAACCGAGGTAGAAGTGTATGTAGTAATTCCTATTTCAAGTCACTGTTTTCCAAGCTCAAATGTGGCCAAGACTCTCAGCCCACACACTGGACGCTAAGAATGGCTTGCTGCCCAGTTGGGAAGGGAGCAAAGTGTCTTCTTCCACCTCCAATTCAACTCATAACTTCTCTTCTCTGTACCTCCTTTCCCAGTCAGTAGGGCACTACTAGACTCCTGGCAGTTTCTTCATCCATTTCCTGCCTCTCCCTTGTAGCCCTACTCATGAACTACAACTACAGAACACAATCCATTCAATAACAATTTCACCATGCAACAATCACAACTCAGAAGTAAGTCAATTACTTAGACTGGAAGCTTCCTGGGAAAGAGATCTTGCTTTCTTTCTCTTCAGTCACGTACAGCTTAACACAGAACTGAGCAGCCAGTGCATACCTTTCACAAGAGGCCAGTTGGCTCATCTGATAAAGTTGCCAGGGCTAATCAATCAAGGATTGTAAAAGCCCAGTGCAATAGCCAGATATTCATGGATTTTGTGAGTATATATTTTCCCTGATGGCTCAGATGTAAAGCGTCTGCCTGCAATGTGGGAGACCTGGGTTTGATCCCTGGGTCGGGAAGTTCCCTTGATAAAGGAAAGGGGAACCCACTCCAGTACTCTTGCCTGAAAAATTCCCTGGACTGAGGAGCCTGGTATGCTACAGTCCATGGGGTCACAAAGAATTGGACACGACTGAGTGAATTCACTTCATTTTAGAATACAGGTCCAAAGCCTTGACTTGCCACTGCAGGCTCTTCTTGTCCCTCTTTCACATAGTACACTCCTACAGTACACAGTATATTCCTACCTGTGCCATAGAACTACTCCTGCCTGCTCCTCACATGGCTTTCATGCCCTGGTGCCTTCTCTTCAGGGTCATTCTCCTCTTGACTCAGGTCTTCTATACCAGCAGTAGAATGTAGAAGGAGCAACACTCCACCTCCTTTACTACCCCTCACCTTACTTGGGTCCACTCTGCCTGGAATGGCCTTACTCTTATCAAGGTTAGTACTACCCATTCCTTCTTCATTGCTTCCTCCTCATCATCACAATTCTTCCCTATTCTCCCAGCCAGAAGAACTTCTAAATTCCCAGAGGCCCTTTGCTCCTCTCTCTCATAAATTTTCTATTCTACTTTATAATTAACCCTTCAATAACACTAAGATAGCTCACTTGTTGTGTGACCTTTCAACAAGTCACTTAACCTCTCAAGCTTTAGTTATTCATCTGTAAAATGGAGATAACAATCTTTGCTCTAACCACCTCCCAGATTAAATGAGATAAAACATGTGAAATATATAGTACATAAGCATAATGATAGATAATGTTTATTACCTATCATTATATGTGCCAGGCACTATTCAAAGTACTTCATATGTATATCAATTCACTTAAACCACCAAGCAACCCTATGCAAAACTTACAATTATTATCCTGATTTTGAGGAAACTGAGACACATAGAGAGATAAAGTAATCTACACAAGGACACACAATTAGTCAACTGTAGAACTAGATTTGAATCTAGGCAGTCTAGCTTTTGAGTGCTCATGTATGACTTAGTAATACAACTCCAATGCAGGCAACAAGATATTAATTTACATATATACACACAGATGCATACATACATATATATTCTTACGAATTTTAATATTAAGTGTGATATAATAGGAAAAGAAATAGAAATTTAGAAATTCAGAGAATAGATTGATATGATTTAAACCTGTTGAATAAGGCATCATGGACTATATAGTGACTTAACAGGGAGGTCTGGCGTGCTGCAATTCATGGGGTCACAAAGAATCGGACATGACTGAGCGACTGAACTGAACTGAAGCTATGTCATGAAAGATGAATTAGAGCAAGGAGAGTATCATAAGATTAGTGTTTAGTGTAGTCAAAAGCCCAGAGGCAGAAGTATGTCTGAGCTACAGGGATTAAAACAGTGAGAACATCGAGTTGGCTGGAGTTGAGGCATAATGGAAGCCAGACAGTGAAAGGATAGGTGAACAGTAAAAGAAATGGCCTATAAAAAAATAAACATGACATGTTGAACAAGAGCTATGTGGAGTTTAGATGTAGCTCTCTCTGGGCCAATGAAATCAAATTTACATATGCATGAGGATGGTCAAGGGTGAGATATGTAAGTGGATTCAAAAAAAGGTGAGTCAAAGTGAAAGGTATACTGCAACAAAGATAAATGACAGTTAATCTACTCAGAATAAAAAGAAACCTGCACAGTTGTAGAATGAAGGAGCTATGGCTTAATAGAGACCTATGAGAGATAGTTAGGAGTTTTAGACAATGACAAGTTTAACAGGTATCAAAGTTGTGATGTTCCATCTTACTGGAAATCTTGAGCTGAGTTGTCCAAAATGTACTGATCAGAACAAAGGAGGAGATAGTTGTTCTTTCTTCTGCTCTGAGCAGACTACCACCTGGAGGGATGCTGGGGTTCCACACACAAAGAGCAACTAGAATGTGTCTAGAGGACAGTAGACTGAGGACAATTGAAGTTATATGAGCATCAGTGAAAGAAGATCTGTGTATATTTGTATATCTATGTGTATTTATATGTACAAAATATATATGTATTACACATACCTATATATGTATATGCCACATTTGTGTCATGATGCAAAATATATATATATAACTAATCTATATTTTAAATATACATGTGATATTTACATATACTTTAAACAAATTTCACAAAACAGTAATTATTCCTACTCTATGTGACAAACTAACATTTTCTAATGTATTGTATTGTTTTTAAATGCAGAATGTGACCTACTAAATTAATTTCATGATCCACTAATGGGGTATAATGCACACTTTGAAAAACAGTATACTAGATAAATCTAGAGGGTCCCACATGCTATAGGTCCCTACCCTTCTGTGTTGCTCATTTCTTGCTTCCTAATCCAAAATGGTACCTGAACTATGGGCATGTCACTGCTTTTCTTTTCTAGAGCAGGAGCTAATGATACCTGAATTATGGGCATGTCACTGCTTTTCTTTTCTAGAGCAGGAGCTATAAGACTGCCTGCATTAGGACAAAAGAGAAGGCTTGCCCCTTTCCAAGCTAGTTCTCAAATCCACTCTGTTGAGAATACGGTGGTAATGCTTCAGGAAAGAGAGCTGACTGGCGGTTAGAAAGGTAGTGGAAACTGGGTGGCCCAGCCTCAATGCATGTCCAGTTGGGGTGGGAATGCCTAGGGGGCTTACCAACTCCATTCTGGTCATTTTACCATGATCTGAGGGGGCTCCAGGACCAATCTGCTGCTAGTCATTTAGCTCAAATTGTGCTCTAACAGTGGACAAAGGCATTGACTTTTCCCTTCTTCATATAGAGGGCATCCTTGGACCCTTTTGCTAACTATGGGCTCCTCCTACCCTTTAATAATGGTACAGCCCTTCTCCTTCTGAGAGAGCATGACATACTTGAATCCAGCTTCATTCCCTCCTATTTATAACACCAGGAAAGCTAAATACACCAAAAGCATTTGATTGGTTTGGCACATTTAAACTGTCACATTCTCCAATGAAACATTTGTCCCATGACAGGTGGGAAACCCCCAGGGAGATGATATGTCAATGCAAATAGGCATATCACTATGAGAAATCCCCCCTTGTACACATTCACACACCTCCTTTATAATCCCTTTCTGAGCTACCGGGCCCTGAGGATTCAGAGTTTTCCTTGCTTCATAGCTTATCCCCTCATCACTAACCAACAACCTTCCATGTCAATTCATAGCCAAGCCTACCAAGGTCTAGCCATATGACATGGTCATTTCTTGAATAAAACATTGAAATAAAACATTGAAAATAACCTCAGAGATATCATTGGCAAACTGCATTTCAAGTCTGAATAATCTCATAAAGTCATAGAATGAACAGCAGAACTGGAACATACCTCAAATATTATGTTGCCTAAATCTGATGTTTGATCATGGAGCCTAACTGTAAATATGAGGGAAAGTGGGAGGTATGAGTGCTCAACTTTTCAATTTATTGATTACACTTTTTAGGCTATATACATACTTTGTCCAATGAATGTTTTTTTGCCTTTCCTCAGAAAGCTGCCTCTACCTCCCCTCTGAAACTCACCATACACTCACATACACACTGCCTAACCCCACCGCCAGCCTTACTTATCACACTCAAGGAATATACACAACCTTTTTGACTTCAGACTATACTACAAAACTACCATCATCAAGACAGTATGGTACTAGCACAAAAACAGAAATATAGACTAATGGAACAAGACAGAAAGCCCAGAGATGAACCCACACACCTACAGACACCTTATCTTTGAAAAAGGAGTCAACAATATATAATGGAGAAAAGACAGCCTCTTCAATAAGCAGTTTGAGAACACTGGACAGCTATATGTATAAGAATGAAATTAGAACACTTCCTAACACCATATACAAAAATAAACTCAAAATGGATTAAAGACCTAAATGTAAGACAATAAACTATAAAACTTAGAGGAAAACATAGGCAGAATACTCTTTGACAAAAATTGCACCAAGATCTTTTATGACCCACCTCCAAGAGTAACAGAAATAAAAACAAAAATAAAAATGTAGGACCTAATTAAATTTAAAAGGTTTTGTACAACAAAGTAAACTAAAAAAAAAGGTGAGAAAACAACCCTCAGAATGAGAGAAAATAATAGCAAATGAAACAATTGACAAAGGATTAATCTCCAAAATATATAAGCAGCTCATGTAACTCAATACCAGAAAAACAAACAATCCAATAAAAAAGTGGGCAGAAGACCTAAATAGACATTTTTTCAAAGAAGTCATACAGATGTCTAATAAACACATGAAAAGATGCTCAACATCACTCATTATTAGAGAAATGCAAATCAAAACTACAATGAGGTATCACCTCTCACCAGTAAGAATGGCCATCATCAAAAAATCCACAGATGATAAATGCTGGAGAGGCTGTAGAGAAAAGGGAACCCTCTTGAACTGTTGGTAGGAATGTAAATTGATATAGCTACTATGGAGAACAGTATGGAGACACCTTAAAAAACTAGGAATAAAACTACCATATGACCAACAATCCCACTACTGGGCATATATTCTGCTGCTGCTGCTTCTGTGTCGCTCCAGTAGTGTCTGACTCTGTGCGACCCCATAGATGGCAGCCCACCAGGCTCCCCCGTCCCTGGGATTCTCCAGGCAAGAACACTGGAGTGGGTTGCCATTTCCTTCTCCAATGCATGAAAGTGAAAAGTGAAAATGAAGTCGCTCAGTCATGTCTGACCCTCAGCGACCCCATGGACTGCAGCCTTCCAGGCTCCTCCATCCATGGGGTTTTCCAGGCAAGAGTACTGGAGTGGCGTGCCATTGCCTTCTCCGCATATACTCTGAGGAAACCATAATTGAAAAAGACCCAAGTATCTCAATGCTCACTGCAGCTCTATTTACAATAGCTAGAAAGGACATGGAAGCAATCTAGATGTCCATCGACAGATAAATGGATAAAGAAGCTGTGGTACATATATAGAGTTGAATATTACTCAGCCCTAAAAAGGAATGCTGGAGAAGGCAATGGCAACCCACTCCAGTACTTTTGCCTGGAAAATCCCATGGATGGAGGAGCCTGGAAGGCTGCAGTCCATGGGGTCGCTGAGGGTTGGACATGACTGAGTGACTTCACTTTCACTTTTCACTTTCATGCATTGGAGAAGGAAATGGCAACCCACCACAGTGTTCTTGCCTGGAGAATCCCAGGGACGGCGGAGCCTGGTGGGCTGCCGTCTATGGGGTCGCACAGAGTCGGACACGACTGAAGCAACTTAGCAGCAGCAGCAGACAGCAGCAGCAGCAAAAAGGAATGCATTTGAGTCAGTTCTAATGTGGTGGATAAAACTGGGGCCTATTATTCAGTGTGAAGTAAGTTAGAAAACCAAATATCACACATCATGGTCAACAAAAGAGTCCGAAATGCAGTACTTGGATGCAATCTCAAAAACGACAGAATGATCTCTGTTCGTTTCCAAGGCAAACCATTCAATATCACAGTAATCCAAGTCTATGCCCCAACCAGTAACGCTGAAGAAGCTGAAGTTGAATGGTTCTATGAAGACCTACAAGACCTTTTAGAACTAACACCCAAAAAAGATGTCCTTTTCATTATAGGGGACTGGAATGCAAAAGTAGGAAGTCAAGAAACACCTGGAGTAACAGGCAAATTTGGCCTTGGAACATGGAATGAAGCAGGGCAAAGACTAATAGAGTTTTGCCAATAAAATGCACTGATCATAACAAACACCCTCTTCCAACAACACAAGAGAAGACTCTATACATGGACATCACCAGATGGTCAACACCGAAATCAGACTGATTATATTCTTTGCAGCCAAAGATGGAGAAGCTCTATACAGTCAACAAAAACAAGACCAGGAGCTGACTGTGGCTCAGATCATGAACTCCTTATTGCCAAATTCAGACTTAAATTGAAGAAAGTAGGGAAAACCACTAGACCATTCAGGTATGACTGAAATCAAATCCCTTATGATTATACAGTGGAAGTGAGAAATAGATTTAAGGGACTAGATCTGATAAATAGAGTGCCTGATGAACTATGGTCGGAGGTTCGTGACATTGTACAGGAGACAGGGATCAAGACCATCCCCATGGAAAAGAAATGCAAAAAAGCAAAATGGCTGTCTGGGGAGGCCTTACAAATAGCTGTGAAAAGAAGAGAAGCAAAAAGCAAAGGAGAAAAGAAAAGACATAAGCATCTGAATGCAGAGTTCCAAAGACAAGCAAGAAGAGATAAGAAAGCCTTCCTCAGCGATCAATGCAATGAAACAGAGGAAAACAACAGAATGGGAAGCCAGGCTTCAGCAATACGTGAACCGTGAAATTCCTGATGTTCAAGCTGGTTTTAGAAAAGGCAGAGGAATCAGAGATCAAATTGCCAACATCCACTGGATCATGGAAAAAGCAAGAGAGTTCCAGAAAAACATCTATTTCTGCTTTATTGACTATGCCACAGCCTTTGACTGTGTGGATCACAATAAACTGTGGAAAAGTCTGAAAGACATGGGAATACCAGACCACCTGACCTGCCTCTTGAGAAATCTGTATGCAGGTCAGGAAGCAACAGTTAGAACTGGACATGGAACAACAGACTGGTTCCAAATAGGAAAAGGAGTACATCAAGGCTGTATATTGTCACCCTGCTTATTTAACTTATATGCAGAGTACATCATGAGAAACGCAGGACTGGAAGAAGCACAAGCTGGAATCAAGATTGCCGGGAGAAATATCAATAACCTCAGATATGCAGATGACACCACCCTTATGGCAGAAAGTGAAGAGGAACTAAACAGCCTCTTGATGAAAGTGAAAGTGGAGAGCAAAAAAGTTGGCCTAAAGCTCAACATTCAGAAAACGAAGATCATGGTATCTGGTCACATCACTTCATGGGAAATAGATGGGGAAACAGTGTCAGACTTTATTTTTGGGGGCTCCAAAATCACTGCAGATGGTGACTGCAGCCATGAAATTAAAAGATGCTTATTCCTTGGAAGGAAAGTTATGACCAACCTAGATAGCATATTGAAAAGCAGAGACATTACTTTACCAACAAAGTCCGTCTAGTCAAGGCTATGGTTTTTCCTGTGGTCATGTATGGATGTGAGAGTTGGACTGTGAAGAAGGCTGAGTGCCGAAGAATTGATGCTTTTGAACTGTGGTGTTGGAGAAGACTCTTGAGAGTCCCTTGGACTGCAAGGAGATCCAACCAGTCCATCCTAGAGGAGATCAGCCCTGGGATTTCTTTGGAAGGAATGATGCTAAAGCTGAAACTCCAGTACTTTGGCCACCTCATATGAAGACTTGTCTCTTTGGAAACGACTCTGATGCTGGGAGGGATTGGGGGCAGGAGGAGAAGGGGATGACCGAGGATGAGATGACTGGATGGCATCACTGACTCGATGGACGTGAATCTGAGTGAACTCCAGGAGTTGGTGATGGACAGGGAGGCCTAGTGTGCTGTGATTCATGGGGTTGCAAACAGTCCGACACGACTGAGCGACTGAACTGAACTGACTGAACATATATATATGGAATCTAGAAAGATGGTACTGATGAACCTATTTGCTGGCAGCAGTGGAGATGCAGACATAGAGAATGGACTTGTGGACACAGAGGGAGGAGGAGAGGTTGGGACAAATTGAGAGAGTAAGATGGAAACATATAATTACCAAATGTAAAATAGATAGCCAGACGGAATTTGCTTATGATGCAGGGAGCACAAACTGGTGCTCTGTGACAACCTAGAAGGGTGGGATGGGGTGGGAGGTGGGAGAGAGGTTTACGAGGGAGGTTCATATGTATACCTATGGCTGATTCATGTTGATGTATGGCAGAAACCAACACAATATTGTAAAGCGATTATTCTCCAACTAAAAATAAATATTTTTTTAAAAGGATATGCACAAAACAAACCACCTTTTTACTGGTTATATATTTGGTATCAGAATCATACATGTCAGGGATTGGAAAGTTTCTTAAAGGTTATCCTTAATAAAAAGCATCTTTAAAACTCAAGTGCTTTACCCACAGAGCCCTATAGAAACCCAATACAGAGAGAGGGACAGGAAAAGACAGTTAACTAAGAGAGATTCTACCTTTTCTGTCTTTTTACTGCTTAATTTCCTTCAATTCCAGACAGGTAAACCTGTATATATTTTACGGCTGAATGAGACTTTCAAAGTCAAGACAAGGATTTGTTCTTTCATGATGAAGACTCCCAGATCTTCAGGAACCTGCCCACCCCAACCACCACTGGAGCCCAGGGAACACCATTTGTACAAAATACTTCCCATGGGCCATCAAAGAAAGGGTAGGAAGGGCAAAAGTGGGGGACCTTGAATGTTGTGACTTTCACTCAGAAGTGAGACCTGATTAGTAATCTCCATTGTCAGGGAGGCAGTGCCTTGTCTGACTTTGAATTGGTCCAAAATCCAGAGTTACGTTCTTTTTTCCCACTAACTTGAGTCAAATACCATGTGATAAGTAGATGGAGGTTTCTTTCACTTCTTGTGGGTGGGCATTTGGTATTAGAGTTCAGATCACAGAGTCATAAACTGACAGAAATGGAAGATTTCTAAGGGACCACTGAACTCAGCATCCAATTCTATAGAGGGAGAGACTTAGACCCAGAGAGAGGAAGGAATATGATCAAAGTTTAAAAAAGAGTTATTGGCTGATCCAGGTCTTCTGACTCAGCTAGCACGATTTCCTTTGGTTTTCGGTCTGTTTAGTCTCCATTTGTTCAGTATTATTCATTCAACAAATATTTATTTAGTATCTATTATGTGTCAGTCAGACCTTGTGTTAGGCCCTGAGGCATACAATGGGGCATCCATAATTCCTCAATAGGAAGGGCATAAGGAAAGCAATTTGGCTGGAAGGAGGTGACTAGAGGACTTGTCTTGCTTGCTTATATAACGAGTGCATGAATTTTGCTTAGATTATCAATTTATTAATCATGACTCTGAGCAATGCTAAAGTTTCCCAAGGCAGCCCTTGTTACTGGTGGTAGAGGAAGGGTGGGCCTGTTTCAAGACAAAACCATCCCATTATCCCTAGAGGATTAGGGTGGAGGATGAGGAGTAGGAGGAGGGAGGGAGGGTTATTGGGAGGAGAAGGGTTAGGCACAGGAGAAATCCCCAGAGTAAAATTGCCAAACAGAAGAGTTCCCCACAACAGGATGAATCAAGACCTTTCCAGTCAGAGAAACCACAGGCTGCCAGCAGGTGACCTAGTTAGAGGGGTGTGTGGCTAAGGCAGTCAGTATGCTTAAAAGCCCCACAGATGCTGCAGACCAGGCAAAAGACAGCCAGGGATCCTGAAAAGCGAAGTTAACTGTATCCTCAGGCTCTCATATCCAGTGGGAAAATCAATTTTCTGTTGTACCTGGCTGCCTTCAAGAAGCTGAAATATCTGAAATGCAATGGAGCCAGGCTGCACTGAGAGATCGCCCAGCTGAGGTCCACTGAAGCCAGCACAGTAGGACAGGGACATGTTAGGTAAATTGCTCTGGAGGTTAGATCTTGAACCTGGGGTAATCACACAACTTCTCCAAGAATGAACTGAAGATGTGGGATCAATAGGGCACCACGGGGTCAGGGAATGGTCAACACCTATTAGGGGACCCTACAGCATGGCTCTTAGCATCATTCAGTCAAAAGTGAAAGGTTCCAAGTACTACCTCTTCATTGTGTGGGTGGGGAAACAGACTTAGAAGGGTGAGGGCCTACTCTCCAGTCACATCAAGTAGTGGTGAGGCTAGAACCCAGGTCTAATGACAGTCAGCACTCTCTCTACCATACTCCCCTACCTAGCTTGGCACTGAGCTCACTTCAAAGAATAAAAATGCAAACAAGTCAGGCCTGCCTTGCCCTCCACTAGCCATCTTTCCATTCTACTTCCTAGCCTAGTCCTGAAGAAGAGCAGGTCAAAGCTGTGGGCAGCCCTGCAGACTTAGGCAGGGTGAAACACGGTGCTGTGAGAGTGATAAGCACAGCTTAAGATGTGGACATGCAGGAACAACTCCCAGGGTTTGCCTCAATGCTGCGTAATTGACGTTTGAGGCATTTTTCAAAGCATGTCATTATCCTTGCACTTAAGGCTGCCGCCAGCGATAGTGTGATGGGAATAAGGCCAAAATTCCCCAAGATATACAGACACTTAGCCCCAGCCTGAGCTTTAGGTAACCTGCTGCCACTAGACATTCCGCCTCCCTCAGCACAAGAACTGAGCTCCCAGCTCCCACACAGCTCTGGGCAGATCTCTGGCAGTACACACATTTGAAACTTTACAGCTGGCCCTGCTCTTTGAAGAAAGAGAGGTACTGTGGCTCCTACCTCAACCTTTTATCCCTGGAAAAATGAAGGTACAGAGGCAAAGAATATGCAGCAATCTGACTGTCTTCAAAGATCAAACTCAAGAACTTGGAGGTCCCAGAGATGGATCTGATTTTGTCCCATCATCAAAGTATTCATAATTCTGGAGACACAGAAAGATAAGTAATGGCAGAGTGCATGTGGGTATTGTACGTAAGGAGGGCATGGTAAGAACCAAGCAGAATGTCTCTGCCCTTATTTTCATGTCTGGCCACTTTGCTGCAGGCCACTGACCCAAACCCAAAAGATTCAACCAAGCAGTTCCCAAGCCTGGTCTATTATCAGAATCACTTGATGAGATTATTTATAATACAGTACAGACTCTGGGCCCCACCTCAGAAACTGAATCACTAGATTTGTCTTGGGCCCCAGAGAAGCTGTATTTTTAACACATTCCCTAGATGATTTTGATGGTCAGCCAGGGCTAGGAACCACTGGACTAGATAACTGCTGTGGACCTTCCAGACCTGACTATCTATGAATCTAAGTCAGATTCGGACCAAGTACTTTATCATGATTATCAATGTTACCATCCAAAAAGCCTTTATCATGCAATTACCTTCACATGACTCAGATCTAGGCATTTCACATAGGGAGTTTGTGGGCGTCTCTGAGAACTCAAAAAGATTGAAATTGACCACGTATTCAGACCCAAAGGACATAACTATGGTCTCTTGAACACTGAAACTTTTATTTGAATAACTAAGTCAATAAACTTAAGAACCTTATTTAGGAAGAAAAGGGCAAAAGCTTATTGAGGGGTGGCAAAGGGAGAGGTATTCAATTACATGTTAGGGCAGGACTGGGTAGGGAGGAATGCATTCTCTATTGCAGTTAGGTAACTCTGTCATTCTGTCATCCTCATCTTCATCCAGGCCCTAGGCCAAAATCTGAACTTCTGACACTAAGAAAATAGATAGAGACCTTCATCTTTCTGGCATGACTGGAGGCAGGAAGCTGAATCCAAGGCATTATGGAGTACGGTATCTGTAACAATGTCTTAGAATTCTCTTTTTGCTCCAAGTTTACCTCACCAGTAATTTGGTCTTTGTATGAGAGGTAGGCAAGCTTAAAATATCAATCCTTAAATAATCATATGGACTTCCCAGGTGGCGCTAGTGGTAAAGAACCCAGCTGCCAATGCAGGAGAAGTAAGAGATGCGGGTTTGATCCCTGGGTTGGGAAGATGCCCTGGAGGAGGGCATGGCAACCCACTCCAGTATTCTTGCCTGGAGAATCCCACAGACAGAGGAGCCTGGCAGGCTATGGTCCATAGGGTTGCAAAGAATCGGACAAGACTGAAAGAACTTAGCATACAGGATAATTATATCAGAATCCACTTGAAGCTGGGATGCAATCAGCTTGCTCCACCCAAAGGTGTCACTGAGCAGACAAGAAAGAAGCCGGTCTCTGCCCCCCACCAACCAGATATTCTCATAAAGGGGAAAGAAAGCAGAGAATTGACTTAGATTGAGTCTGAAAAATGGGGGTTGGGAGACCAGGCTGCCCAGAGAAGGACAGAGCAGATGTCTGGAAAATTTACCTTGTCTAGCTGCCCCTGGAATACAGACAAGGCAAACGATCTTTGAGAATTCCAGACTCAGCCAGAGGATGGGTGAGAGTGTAGTTCTCCTCTGGAATTGAGAAACCTGATTTGTCCCAGAGGAAAGAGGCAGAGGGAGGAGTGGAATCTTGGCCCGACAACTAAAATCAGAGTTCATAGATGGGGCAAGGAAATGCGAAAGTCATTTGCCAGGCATCCAAGAGCAAAGTGAAGTTTGGGGGCTTCCTATGAGATTTCTTAGGCAGAGGGACATTGTCAATAGTCAAAGGAAAAGCCAAAATCTCAAACCTTGGCTGTTAAGAACAATGATTTGGAAAACAAATACATCCCACCTTTAAAGTAGCCTTGCAAATAAACCCTGAGAAGTTAGCAGTACATCCTGAAGTAGGGGGCCTGAAACATGCCCACATTGCATTAACCTTTCCCCAAACATCCCATGGTCTCCTACTTGTGTCCCTCATTTTTTTCAATACACATTTATCACACACTTACTATATATAGTGCATTGTGTTATGTGCTAGGATGACCATATCATTCTTTATAAATCACTCCACTCAATTATATGTCTGTTCATACAGACATGAAACATGAGACAGTTCTCTACTTCACCTTGATCATCTGATCATAGCATCTAGCGAAATGTGCTATATGTATTGTTGCTCTTGTTCAGTCACTCAGTTATGTCTGACTCTTTGCAATCCCATGGACTGCAGCATGCCAGGCTTCCCTGTCCTTCACTGTCTCCTGGAGTTTGCTCAAACTCATGTCACTTGAGTCGATGATGCCATCCAGCCATCTCATCCTCTGTCATCCCCTTCTCCTCCTGCCCTCAATCTTTCCCATAATCAGGTTTTTTTCCAGTGAGACAGCTCTTTGCATCAGGGGGCCGAAGTATTGGTGCTTCAGCTTCAGCATCAATCCTTCCAATGAATATTCAAGATTGATTTTCTTTAGGATTGATTGGTTTGATCTCTTTGCAATCCAAGGGACTCTCAAGAGTCTTCTCCAACACCACAATTCGAAAGCATCAATTCTTCAGTGATCAGCATTTTTTATGGTCCAGCTTTCACATCTGTACATGACTACTCAAAAACACCATAGCTTTGACTAGATGGACCTTCGTCAGCAAAGTGATGTCTATGCTTTTTAATACTCTGTCTAGGTTTGTCTTTGCTTTTCTTCCAAGGAGCAAGCATCTTTTAATTTCATGGCTGCAGTCACCATCTGCAGTGATTTTGGAGCCCAGAAGAATAAAGTCTGTCACTGTTTCCATTGTTCCCCCATCTGTTTGCCATGAACTGATGGGACTGGATGCCATGATCTTCATGTTTTGAATGTTGATTTTTAAGCCAGATTTTTCACTCTCCTCTTTCACCTTCATCAAGAGGCTGTTTAGTTCCTCTGCTTTTTGCCATAAGGGTGGTGTCATCTGCATATCTGAGGGTATTGGTATTTCTCCCAGCAATCTTGATTCCAGCTTGTGCTTCATCCAGCCCGGCATTTTGCATGATGCACTCTGCATATAAGTTAAATAAACAGGGTGACAATATACAACCTTGATGTATTCCTTTCCCAATTTTGAAACTGTCTTTTGTTCCACGTCCAGTTCTAACTGTTGCTTCTTGATCTGCATACAGGTTTCACAGAAGACAAGTAAGGTGGTCTGGTATTCCCATTTCTTTAAGAATTTTCCATGGTTTGTTGTGACCCACACAGTCAAAGCCTTTAGAGTAGTCAATGAAGCAAATGTTTTTCTAGAATTCCCTTGCTTTTTCCATGGTCCAACAGATATTGGCAGTTAGATCTCTGGTTCCTCTGTCTTTTCTAAATCCAGGTTGTACATCTGGAAGTTCTTAGTTCACATACTGTTGAAGCCTGGCTTGAAGGATTTTAAGCATTACCTTGCTAGCGTGTGAAATGAGTGCAATTGTGCAGAAGTTTGAACATTCTTTGGCATTGCCCTTGTTTGGGATAGGAATGAAAACTGACCTTTTCCAGTCCTCTGGTCACTGTTGAATTTTCCAAGTGTATGGGCATATTAAGTGCAGCACTATAACAGCATCATCTTTTAGGATTTGAAATAGCTCAGCTGGAATTTCATCACCTCCACTAGCTTTGTTCATAGTAATGCTTCCAAAGGCCTACTTGACTTAGCTCTTGAAGATGGCTGGCTTTAGGTGAGTGACCACACCATTGTGGTTGTCCAGGCCATTAAGATCTTTTTTGTATAGTTCTTCTGTGTATTCTTGCCACCTCTTAATATCTTCTGCTTCTGTTAGGTCCATACCATTTCTGTCCTTTATAGTGCCCATCTTTGCATGAAATAATCCCTTGGTATTTAATTTTTTTAATGAGATCTCTAGTCTTTCCCATTCTACTGTTTTCCTCGATTTCTTTGCATTGTTCACTTTAAAAGGCTTTCTTATAGCTCCTTCCTATTCTTTGGAACTCTGCATTCAGATGGGTATATCTTTCCTTTTCTCCTTTGCCTTTCACTTCTTTTCTCTTCTCAGCTATTTGTAAGGCCTCATCAGACAACTATTTTGCCTTTTTGCATTTCTTTTTCTTGTGGATAATTTTAATCACCACCTCCTGTATGATGTTATGAACCTCCATCCATAGTTCTTCAGGCACTCTATCTATCAGATCTAATCCCTTGAATCTATTTGTCATTTCTACTATATAGTCATAAGGGATTTGATTTAGGTCATACCTGAATGGCCTAGTGGTATATACAGTGAAATAAAATAAGGCTTCCTGTAGGAACTCAAGCCAAATAAAGAAGAAGATGAAAAGGTAGTGCACAGTCAGTATCGTTTTGGTGCACTGCTTGACTTTTGTTAGGCTTACTGCCTGGTTTTATTTGATTCCTGGAGACTGATGGCTATCTTAATAGCTAATCCAGACTTTTTACCTCTCACATGCTTCCAGATGAACTTCCTGCCCACCTCAATACACACACACACACACACACACACACACACACACACACACTCATACACACAACTTAGAACCTACCCCTTATTATCTATGTGCCCTTCACTTCTCTGAGCTTCAGTTTCCTCATCTGCCAAAATGGGCTAAAAACATACTGAGACAAGCTGCATCTTTCCAAATAGATTTCTCCCTACTGATTTGCACTGACTTGAGATTGCCACTGCTCTTATGGGTAAGGTGAAAAAGAATTTCTGTACAAAAAATCAGGCTAAGTTTGTCCTTGCATTAAGAAAGAGGGCCCTGTGGGAACCTTGTGATTCTCTGCCATAGACATAGAGAGTCTAGGAACAGATGACTACCTAATCTTCAGAGGAAGCATCAGAGGAGAACAGGACATTAGCCAGACTGGGTAACTTTTAATATATATGTATGGCAAAGCAGTTAGGGAACAGCGGGTATTAACAATAGCAGCTCCTCCTATGCAAACAGCACTTTAGAGCTCACTCAATATTTAGTTTATTCTCTCAACTGATTCTCAAAATAAGCAAAAGAAATGTCCTAGATATTTCTGCATACTTTTTATTTAAATCTTGAGTCAAACCTTAAAAAACAGTTTGTTTTTTCCTGTTCTACAGATAATGGAACTGAGGTTCAGGGCAATAAAGTACATCATTCAAATTCACACAGGGAGATAGTGGTGAAATTTGCAGATAGTAGTAGAACTCACATTTTCTGATTCCTTTCAGAGTTCTCCTTTCCCTATAACACATAACAAGGGTGGAGAAGTGGGGCAGGGGCAGGATACAATTCCAGGAAAGCAAGGTAGTATGGAGAAGGAAAGTAGCATCAAGATGAAAGAAGAATGGAAAGGTATCCAGACCATAGCCTTTCCACCCATAGTAACTTCTCAACTGCTGCTCAGGACCCTCCTCTGAGAACCCAGGTACATCTGAGTCCTCTCTAATTGGATAAATCAATATCACCTCCACCAGGTACCAGACCCTGACTAATATCATTCTGTGAGCCAAATTGCCTTCTTCTGATCAAGAAAAAGATGGAAAATTCATCATCACCTTCCAAGAGGAAAAGGTATGATGGAGCAAGCAGAGAAGGAAATATTCATCTCAGTCTACTAAAGAGATTCGGAATCAAGGTTGATCTCTATCTGGGTTAATATCCAAAATATATAAACAATTTCCACAAATCAACATAAAAAAAATCTCATTAAAAGATGGGCAGAAGAGCTGGATGGACATTTTTCTGCTGCTACTGCTGCTAAGTTACTTCAGTCATGTCTGACTCTGTGCGACCCCATAGATGGCAGCCCACCAGGCTCCCCCGTCCCTGGGATTCTCCAGGCAAGAACACTGGAGTGGGTTGCCATTTCCTTCTCCAATGCATGAAAGTGAAAAGTCAAAGTGAAGTCACTCAGTCGTGTCCGACTCTTAGTGATCCCATGGACTGCAGCCCACCAGGCTCCTCTGTCCATGGGATTTTCCAGGCAAGAGTACTGGAGTGGGGTGCCATTGCCTTCTCTGGGACATTTTTCTAAAGATATACAAATGGCCAACAGGCACATGAAATGATGTTCAACATCATTAATCATGAGAGAAATGCAAATTAAAACCACAATGAGATATCATCACCTCACACCTGTCAGAATGGCTACCATCAAAAAGAACCCCAAAAGCAAATGGTGGGGACGTGGAGAAAAAGGAATCCTCACATACTGTTGATGGGAATGTAAATTGGTACAGCTACTATGGAAAACAATATGGAGGTTTCTCAAAAAACTAAAAATACAACACTATGTGACCCAGTATTCCACTCCTAGATATATAGCTGAAGAAAACAAGAACACTAAATTGAAAAGATACATGCATCCCAGTGTTCACTGTAGCATTACATACAATAGTCAAGATATAGAAGCAACCTAAATGCCCATCGACAGATGAATGGATGAAGATGTGGTACACATGCACACAATGGAATACTACTCAGCTATAAAAAAAAAAAAGAATGAAATTTTGCCATCTGCAACAACATGGATGGACTTAGATGGTATTATGCACAGTAAAACGAGTAAGACAGAGGAAGACAAATACTGTATGATATCACTTATATATGGAGTCTAAAAAATACAATGAACTATGAAAATACAAAAAAGAAAACAGACTCACAGATGATGTAGAGAACAAACTAGTGATTACCACTTGGTGGAAGGAATATGGTAGGGGCAAAACAGGAGTAAGGAATTAAGAGGTAAAGGCTACTATATATACAAATGAATAAATAAATATAAATTATTCTACAAGGATATATTGTACAACATGGGGAATATAGCCAATATTATACAATAACTATAAATGTAACATAACTTTAAAAAATTGTGAGTGACTATGTTGTACACCTGAAACTTATATAAAACTGTATACCAATTAGGGGGTCACTAATAAGTTTTGTTTTTTAAAAGTTGACCTCTGTCTGCAATTCCTGGCTGTACCATACACCCAGAGAAATGAGCACACAAACACAGGCACAGTCACAGAAGGCAAGGAGGCAGCTTCTCTGTGCCCCTTTTGCAGGATTTTATCATTTGCCAATTTAAGGAGATATTTCCCATTTTTTACAAAGGGAAAGAATTACAGGGCCCAGGCCTAGAGCCCAGAGCAGCTTCTGAGGTTGATACAGAAAGCACCTCACCTGGTACTTGGGGTCAGCAGTGCAGGGGGTGAGTCAGAGCCGCAGGCCAACAGACTAAGCTAATCGGGGATCACTTGCTCACTCTTCCCTAGTGGGAAGGAGAGCATGGCAGGAGAATACAGCCAAGTGACTTAAGGCTGCTTGAGTTAGTGGAGAAGGGTTACCATAGAGTTGCCAACCTCTAGAATGTCAAAACTGGAAGGGGTTTTAGGAATCATCTTGGTGGGGAATCTGATACCCATGGTAGGTCAGGGGAAAAAAACCGTAGACTTGGGAATCAACAGGCAATATTAGTGCTATAGTAGCACTAGACCCTGGATGAGTTACCTAGCACTTCTATTCTTCAATACCCGTATCTGTAAAAAAGGGAGGAGTATCCTCCCCATAGGGCTATTTTGAGAATTAAGTGAGATATGCGAGCTAAGTCGCTTCAGTCATGTCTGACTCTTTGTGACCCTATGTACTGTAACCCACCAGGCTTCTCTGTCCATGGGATTCTCCTGGTAAGAACACTGGAGTGGGTTGCTGTGCCCTCTTCCAGGGGATCTTCCTGACCCAGGGATCAAACCTGCATCTCTTATGTCTCCTGCATTGGCAGGTGGATTCTTTACTACTAGCGCTACCTGGGAAGCCTATCAAGTGAGATAATCCATGGAAAAATATTAGCATAGTGCCTGGTATGCAGTAGGTTCTCAATAATTTATTTTAAATGTAAATAGATTTATTACCACTAATCAAGCAAAGTTGTGGTTGAATTCTGATTTCCCCATTACTAGCTGCCTTAATTTAAGCAAGCTACTTTACCTCTTGGAGCTTCTTAATGAGATGAATCCTACTTCACAGGGCTGTTGTGAGTATTCAAGGAGATAGTTAACACAGGTAAAAGTTTCTCATGGTGCTAGGCACATAGTAAATGCTCAATAAATACTGACTGAGTCTGAATTGGCATATCACAACATGCGACCTGGGTTGTTTTCTCGTTGTGCTGCAGCACCCCATACTCTTTTGCTTTATCCTTTGTGTGACTGGTCAGGCAAATGCATACAACATGAACAGAAGCTTGAGAAAGGTGGATGTGTTCAAGTGAGGACTGAACCATGGTTTGGAATTTGGCTTCATTAACACTGGGATAATGCACAACTTGTACTTATCACTTGGGGTTAATGCACAGCTTGTACTTACTTGTACAGATAACTTCTCAGCCACAGATAGAAAAAGCCAGAGCTCATGAGAGAGTCCCCCAACCCTCCTGGGGGCACAAATTCCCATTCCAACAACTAACTCTAACACTCCTGGGGCCTCCCTAGCTATTTCCTTTGCCCAGATCCCAAAATGATGAGGACAGAAGCCGTATGGTCACAGATTAGAAGGGGAGAGGCTTTCCTGTCTTATTGCTCAGTCTGGGGATACTTTCAGCCTATGTCTAGCCCACATCCTGTGAAGGCCTCTAGTGGGTCTTTACTATCTGGGTTCGTCTCCAAGGTAAATCTCATCTGTACATTGTATGTTTGGAGCTGGGAGGCTTTGTGTGATGTTCAAAACACTGGAAAGTTTCCATTATTTGAAAAGGTCCTTCAGGAAGGCAGGCTTAGGGGAACTGGCCATCTGTCAAATCTTCCCCTTGTGCCTAAATCTAGGCTTACAGGTACCTCAAGCTTACTCTCAAGCAGCTTCTTCCCACACTTGCCAAGCACCTGTTGTTTTCAGAAACCTTAAAGAAACAGCTAGGCTTTTACTCCAATGCATAATCCACTGGCAGGTGGCTCCCAATCAGGATTATTGTGATTGTCACTAGTCTACCCCCAACCACTGATAAGAAAAGAGTAAAAGTAGGTCTCATTACACATACCTCAGTTTCCTCACATGTAAAATGAGGTGGCGGTCTATGTGATTGTTCTCTGGAAGTTAAAAAGTTCACAACTTAATGAATTAGGGGGTCAGGCCTGGCAATCACATGCACACACATACACACACACATGCACACACATCTTTATTTATGTTCACCACATCCATGTTCAATACACTCACACGTCCATTCACATGTACACGCCCATAGATACACACAGTTACATATACTCATATTTCCAGTCACCCTCATTTGCTGTTTGTTGTTCAGTTACTAAGTCACGTCCAACTCTTTGCGACCCCATGGACTGTAGCCCACCAGGCTCCTCTGTCCATGGGATTTCCCAGGCAAGAATACTGGAGTGGTCGCTATTTCCTTCTCCAGGGGACATTCATACATGCTTTCAAAACTTTGACACACATACATACACACAATACACAAAAGTGCATACACACACAAAATGTCTCCTTTTCTGAAGCTGACTAGGAAATAAACATACTTGGGATAGAGTTCCATTATATATTTATGGACAACAACAATAAAAGGAATTTGTGTTTAGAATAAACAATCCCTAGTCTCAAGACTGAATCTCCCCGCCCTGCTCCCCACTACCCGACAACCCCCTCACACACATTTTTTAAGTCATACTTGTGAGGAGTCCTTACAGTGTGTCCTTTCCTGGAAAACTAGAGCAATATGGCCTAAATCTAGAATGAAAATCCATCTTGGTCTACCCGGGACAATCCTAGTTTATGCCTATTGTCTCAGAATAATATTCTTTTATTCTTAAATTATCACAGTATGGAACATAAATTATCTAATAGCCCTACCTAAAGCTCTCCTCAGCCTGGGCCATGATTAGGCCCCCTGGAGGGGGGCCCATTACACCTGGCCTGGGCTTGCTCTCTTCCCATTTTGTTCTTTAACTAAGTTTAACTTCCCAATTCTATCACTAGGGAGTCTTTTTTAGAATTTCCACCCCTCATACAAACAAAACCATTTACTAGCTCACATCTAGGTGATAAAGGGGAGGCTGGGGTAGTTTGCCATCCTAGATGGCCTCAAAGTAGGCATTAATCCACTTCCTTTAGGTGTCACCCCATTTAATTCCCCAGCTATATTCTTCCAGTTTATAATCCCAGAAATTCTAACTTTTTTCTTCTCTTTCTTCCCCTTCCTTCCTCCCAAAGAAGGCTTGATGACCACAGGATCTCTCTGAACCCAATACACGCCATGCGAACACAACTCCCTCTCCCCTTACCACTACCATGAGAGAGAGAGGAGGGAAAAGAAGGAGGAGACTGGGGAGGGGGGAGAAGAAGGAGGAGAGGAATAGGAAGAAGAGGAGGAGGAAGAGAAAAAAGGAGAGGAAATATTGATTGATTCAACCTCATTTAGGCTCTGACTAATTTTCATTAGGCTTTCTGCCTAATTTCTTTTAGCCTCAGGGCATGTGGGCCAGTGACTATTTTCATGGCTAGATTAACTTGTTTTGAAAAAATATGAAACAGCTGTCAAATATGGATAATAATATATTGTGCATAATAGAGTGCAATTCACAGAGCAACTGAATAAGGATCCATGTTCTCCAGACATGTGGATACCACATACTATGCAGCTGGAATTGTGGCAGCAGCTGTGCTAATCTGTAAACAAAATGGAAGCAAAGGAAGAAGCCCCAGCAAGGACAAAAGGGACAATTTCAGTATGAAGTGGGGGAATTAACAAACAGGACCTTTCTCAGACCCTTAGAAAAGTGAATAGTCTGAGGAGAAGCTGAAGGGAAGGGTATGCTCACCTGTACAGCTAGGGGTGGTACATATATGTACATATGCATGTAAAAACATACATAGATACATATACATCTGCTCATGTGTGGATATATATGTGACAGAAAGAGAAAGAGGCTGTCAATATAGATAAATGTGTATCTGTATGCCTATGTGTATGCTTTTAGTTGCCTATGTCATGATTATTTATATAGTTTTGTACATACAAGTGGTTTGCTTATACATTTGTGTGTTTTTGGTTATGCCACAATTCAGCTCTACATGCATGAATACATGTGCAAATCTATAGATGAACTTCTGTACATGGCAGCCATGATGATAATCCATACATAAGGCTCAAATCAGTTTTCAAAGGACTGTCACATCCATCCTCTTATTTGAACCTCCTCACAAGACTGTGAGAGATTATTACTACCCCTCCCACCGCTGCTTTGCAGATGGGTAAATTGAGGCTCAGAGATGCCAAATGACCTGCCCATGGGTTGAAAATTAGGTAAATGACAAAGTTAAGACTCTAATGCTGGTCTGTCTGATGTCAGATCCTGTTCCTTACCCTATAACACACAACACAAGGAGAAATAAGGCAAAAGGGACTTGAAGTTCAGGATCTTTTTTATGATCTCCCATTCCAAGGTAATCTTTTCTGTTAGTGTTGAAACAACTTCCAGGAAAAGAAAGAGGGCTTTGCTATGCTATGCTAAGTCACTTCAGTCATGTCCAACTCTGTGCAACCCCATAGACGGCAGCCCACCAGGCTCCCCCGTCCCTGGGATTCTCCAGGCAAGAACACTGGAGTGGGTTGCCATTTCCTTCTCCAATGCAGGAAAGTGAAAAGTGAAAGTGACGTTGCTCAGTCGTGTCCAACTCTTAGTGACCCCATGGACTGCAGCCTACCAGGCTCCTCCATCCATGGGATTTTCCAGGCAAGAGTACTGGAGTGGGTTTTAGGACCTGTACTATTCTCTGTTGAACCATGGTCTGGAGATTGGCTTTCAGGTTTCTGGTCCTGCCTGGAGATATGGCCAACTCCACTCATGGGACACATAAAAGCCATGGCTCCCTTGAGTGGGTGTTCGCTGGTGTTACCCTGGAGCCTAAGGGGAGGCTTCCTAGGGTTAGGAGCCAAGACAATAGATTTGTTCCTTCCATATTCTATCCTCTGGCTGTCTGTCTTTCTCTTCCTAAAAGCTGCAGGCTCTCAACATCTGGTCTGACCGGTTCCACTGAGCCTTCCATGTTTGAGATACTTTGTGAATAGTGTAGGGAGCACAGGCTTGGCTAGGCTTGAATGTGAGTGGTGCCATCCCAGGGCAAAACAACAAATGAACCTGTTTGGGGTCCTGCTAACCTCATTTACCCTGGCCAACAGGTCCCTCCAGCTGGTTAACCAGAAGATTTTAAGGACAACTTGCTTTTGACTAATCTTTCCATAGGCAAAATCTAGGCCAAAGCAAAAAAACCACTATGGCTCTTGGAATACACACAACTTTCCTGTTGTTCAACATTTGAATGATTAGAACCTGGTCAAGAGTTGTAGAGATAATGTTAGTAACTCCAAATCTTCAGGATCATCAGTTTGAAGGTCCTGTAGAAGTCAGGGCTCAGGGAAGTGGGGAGGGTCTCCTAGTCATCTGGAGTCAGGGGATCCTCACCATTCCCTGTCTCTACTACTCAGTCATCCCAACTAGTCACCAGAATTTTAACCTGCTAATGTTTACAGCTTCCTGCAGGGGATCCCTCTTGGGACTTCCTGGCACCTGTCTTCCCCTCCCCCACCCCAGAAGATAAACCCTCTTTCCAAGTAATAGGACGGGATGTCCCAATGGGCAAGGAGGTCAAGGGGCTTGGTAGGATAAGCTCCTGGGAGGCAGGGCACAGAGCACCTTATTGTAGATGGAGTTGTTCAGGTTAAAAATTGTTGTATGTGGATGAGTAGATCATCCACAATCATTGGTTCCTTCCAGAATTGAGGGAGGAGCTTATAGGCTGATGTGGCCAGTGCAGGATTATCCAACAGGTGGGCTAAGTATAAGCTTAGGACATCAACAAAGCAAGGGCACCCAAAATGAAAAAATTACAAATTTATTGAATTGTTCCAGAATTTGGCAATTGGAAAAACAGTGCCTTGGGCCTCTAAAGGTATTAATCTGGTCCTGAGAATGACCAATATCAGAGCAGCCCAGACGGTGTCTTGAGAAGGCACATTTACCTTCAAAATTCCCGAATGAGTGGTGCTAAACTCCCTTGGGCTCACTTGGGGTTACACTAGCTTACTAGGGAGATAATAACAGCAAATGCTTCTATAGCACTTACTGTTCTGAGACATATATAATTCTAAGATATATATAACTCTTCTAACAATCTTACTGGTAAGTACTCTTGTTATCCTCCCCTTGTGCTTAGTTGCTCAGTCATGTCCGACTCTTTGTGACCCCATGGACTGTAGCCCGCCAGGCGTCTCTGTCCATGGGGATTCTCCAGGCAAGAATACTGGGTTGCCATGCCCTCCTCGATCCTCCTCTTACACATGAGGAAATAGTGGTGCAGAGATGCTAAGTCCCTTGCCTAAGTACATAGCTGGTAAATGGTGGAGCCAGACTTCCCCAGGCAGTTGGGCTCCAGGGTCAGTTCTCACTCAAGATGGCTACATGAAAGTATGACTTCAGTGGCACTT
Organism: Bos taurus; assembly: GCF_002263795.3. Classification (NCBI taxonomy): domain Eukaryota; kingdom Metazoa; phylum Chordata; class Mammalia; order Artiodactyla; family Bovidae; genus Bos; species Bos taurus. Next base: position 76,662,851 of record NC_037357.1, read on the forward strand.
TGTCCATAATTTTAAAAAAAATAATAAAGCTAAGATCTTAGAAAAGTGATGTTAGTAGAGAATATTCAGGAGAGAGTTCTAGGCATTGGCTCAGCATATCATAACCTGTCCCACCAAATCTCAGTTTCACATTGAGGTACTTGCTCACTTGGGCATACATGTTCTCTCTTTGCCTCTCATGGGTGGAATTCTTCAAGAAGATAGAATAGAGACCATGGGATAACTACACTTCCCAAGACTCATCTTTTTCTCAAATCTGGGAGTATCTGTTTTCAATTTTCATCAGAGAAGTTGTCCCTATATCCTCTGACCCCTTGCCAGGGAGCACCCAATGTCTCATTGGTTTATATAAACCATTGGTTCTAAGCACCACTAAGTTTCTGGGAGGCCCAGCTTTCTTATCGCTTAAGGGGAGAAATCAAGGCCCAGAAAGTGGAAGAGACTTGTCAGGGTCACAAACACAGTAGTAGAGCCAGAAGTAGAACTTGGATCTCCTGACTCCCAGTCTGGTGCTCTTTCTTGACCTCAGCCAGCAGGTCTTAGTTATGCCCATATCCTTCCTTCCATGACCCTTGTTTCTCTCCCCCTTAGCTTTTTTATTCCAATTTGTTTCAGGCTGCTATCAAGTTAAGGGAAAACTGTTACAGGTTTTGGGGAGGCCCTACATCTCAGCCCCCATGGAACATGGGATTGGGATCCCTGGTTTCTAGTTTCAGCTCTGTTAAATATTAAGTATATGACCTTCAATCTGCTCTCTATTTTCTGTAACTATAAAATGGGAATATGAATCTCTATACAGCCCTTCCCTGCCATGAACTTCTCCCTGACTAATACAAACCACACTGACTTTTCATTTTCCGGAACCTCTCAACATAGCACTTGTTATCAAAGATGTTGGCACATGATGAGATTCAATTGAGTACTTTATTTCATAACTGTCTCTGTTGCAAGGATAAACATCAATTAAGATGTAAATTACAATGTACCACATGGAGAAGGGATTATTATCACTCAGTTGTCTCCCCCTCTCCTGGGGCTCACAGCATCTGGACCTATTTGGGACTCAGGGTGCGGGGCTGAGAGCTTCTGCTATTTCTACTCTCAGACCATTTATCCTTCTTCTTGGACCTTTTAAAAAGTGCTTGGCTGCTGACATGGAAGAGCAGATGGTGTAAGCTGGGTGGGCTCTGCCACAAGCCACTTGCAGGCTCCTCATTTTGTGGCCTAATATCCAAACATCCCCCTTCCCCATACCATTTTCTCTAAATGTCCTCAGTATTTTCCTCTCCCCCTTCCTTTTGACACCACTCCACCTGCTGGGTCAGGGACTTCCAGAGGGCAAAGTAACAAATTTGAGTAACAATCTATCTGTCCAATTTGTAAGTCTCAGTTGACCACTACCCAATTCATAGGCTCCTCTCCACTTAGCTAAATCTCTTTTCAAGTTACAACTGTACTAGCAAAGCTCTTTTGATTCCTTTGGCCCTTACACTTACCTCTCCTTTTCCACAAAAGTGAAAGAAAGTGAAATCGCTCAGTCGTGTCTGACTCTTTGCGACCCCATAGACTGTAGCCTACCAGGCTCCTCTGTCCATGGGATTTTCCAGGCAATAGTACTGGAGGGGATTGCCATTTCCTTCTCCAGGGGATCTTTCCAACCCAGGGCTAGAACCCGGGTCTCCGCATTGTAGACAGACACTTTACCATCTGAGCCACCAGGGAAGTCCTCCTTTTCCACATCACCACACCAAAATTGCATTCAATTTCACATATACATATTTTTTCTAGCTAGCAGTGACCTGTGGTTGTTTAGTATGTCATGTCTTCTCAAAGAAATTATAAACTTCTTGAGGGACACTTTTCCTTCTCTGGTTCATCCAAGGTCCAACCTAACACGTAATAAACACCTATTGACTTGAATTGAACCAATATCAACTGAACTGAAGGTGGAGAGTATGGGCAAGGCCTATGAGCAGGGCGTGACTATTCAATATTTATTGAACCCTTAGTATGTGCCAGGCTGTATGCTAGATGTTTTATATGCTTCCTCTCATTTAATCTCCACCCCAATAATGACTGATATTATTATTATCTGTATTTTATACATGTGAGAACTCAAACTTCAAAAAGTTAAAATCTTTGTCAAGGCCAGCCATATAGTGAGTATTTGAATTTAGTGATGTTTGATTCTAAAGCCTATATTCAAAGATTGGTTATAGTTTGAATTTCTATTAGCAGAGTGCTGAATAAATAAATTACAGCATATCCATATAATGGAATACTGACTGTGCAGTTATTTTTTTTAAAAAGTGATGATTTTACAGACTTACTGTGTAATAATATTCAAGATATACAGCAAGGAGAGATAAAGACTTTTTAAGTGAGCAATGCAAAAAATAGAGGAAAACAACAGAATGGGAAAGACTAGAGATTTCTAAAAGAAAATTAGAGACACCATGGGAACATTTCATGCAAAGATAGGCTCAATAAAGGACAGAAACAGTACAGACCTAACAGAAGCAGAAGATATTAAGAAGAGGTGGCAAGAATACACAGAAGAACTGTACAAAAAAAGATCTTCATGACCCAGATAATCACGATGCTGTGATTACTGATCTAGAGCCAGACTTCCTAGAATGTGAAGTCAAGTGGGCCTTAGAAAGCATCACTATGAACAAAGCTAGTGGAGGTGATGGAATTCCAGTTGAGCTCTTTCAAATCTTGAAAAATGATGTTGTGAAAGTGCTGCACTCAATATGACAGCAAATTTGGAAAACAGCAGTGGCCACAAGACTGGAAAGGTCAGTTTTCATTCTAAGTCTGAAGAAGGGCAATGCCAAAGAATGTTCAAACTTCTGCACAATTGCACTTATTTCACATGCTAGCAAGATAATGCTCAAAATCCTTCAAGCTAGGGTTCAACAGTACATGAATGAAGAACTTCCAGATGTATAAGCTGGATTTAGAAAAGACTGAAGAACCAGAAGATCTAATTGCCCACATCCATTGGATCATAGAAAAAGTAAAAGATTTTCAGAAAAAAACATCTACTTCTGCATCACTGACTATGCTAAAGTCATTGGCTGTATAGATCACAACAAATCATGTAAAATTCTTAAAGAAATGGGAATACCAGCCCACCTTACTTGCTTCCGGCAAAACCTGTATGCAGGTCAAGAATCAATAGTTAGAACCAGACATGAAACAACAGACAGGTTCAAAATTGGGAAAGGAGTACATCAAGGTTGTATATTGTCACCCCTGTTTATTTAACTTATTGTGCAGAGTACATCGTGTGAAATGCCGGGCTGGATGAAGCACAAGCTGGAATCAAGATTGCCAGGAGAAATATCAATAACCTCAGATATGCAGATGACACCACCCTTATGGCAGAAAGTGAAGAAGAACTAAAGAGCCTCTAGATGAAGGTGAACGAGGAGAGTGAAAAAACTTGGCTTAAAATTCAACATTCAAAAAACAAAGATCACGCCATCAGTCCCATCACTTCATGGCAAATAGATGGGGAAACAGTGGAAACAGTGACAGACTTTATTTTCTTGGCCTCCAAAATCACTGTGGACGGTGACTGCACCCATGAAATTAAAAGACACTTGCTCCTTGGAAGAAAAGCAATGACAAAGCAGAGTTGGCAAAACCAACACAATATTGTAAAGTAATTAACCTCTAATTAAAATAAATAAATTTAAATTAAAAAAAATAAAATATGTACAAAGAAAAAAAAAAAAAGTAGAGACCTTACTTTGCTGACAAAAGTCCGTCTTGTCATAGCTATGGTTTTTTCAATTAGTCATGTATGGATGTGAGAGCTGGACAATAATAAAGGCTGAGCACCGAAGAATTGATGCTTTTGAACTGTGGTGTTGGAGAAGACTCTTGAGAGTCCCTTGGACAACAGGGAGACCAAACCATTCAGTCCTAAAGGAAATCAACCCTGAATATTCATTGGAAGGACTGATGCTCAAGCTCCAATTCTTTGGCCACCTGATGTTAAGAACCGACTCGCTGGAAAAGAGCCAGATGCTCGGAAAGATTGAAGGCAGGAGGAGAAGGGGACAATGGAGGATGAGATGGTTGGATGGCATCACCAACTCAATGGACATGACTTTGCGCAAACTCCGGCAGATGATGAAGGACAGGGAAGCCTGCCATGCTGCAGTCCATGGGGTCATGAAGAGTCAGACAATGACTGAGCGACTGAACAACAACATAAAAGGCAAAGTGGGGGATAATGTGAATTACAGGTTACCACTGTGTTTTTAATATAGGGTATACACATACATACACAATTGTTTGTACATATACAGAATATCTTTGGAAGAACACCCCAGATAACATTAGTGGCCTCTAGGGAGGGGAACAAGGTAGCTATAAGGTAATGTAGCTTCCCTGATAGCTCAGTTGGTAAAGAATCTTCCTGCAATGTAGGAGACCCCAGTTTGATTCCTGGGTCAGGAAGATCCACTGGATAAGGGATAGGCTACCCACTCCAGTATTCTTAGGTTTCCCTTGTGGCTCAGCTGGTAAAGAATCTGCCTGCAACGTGGGAGACCTGGGTTCAATCCCTGAGTTTGGAAGACCCCCTGGAGAAGGGAAAGGCTACCCACTCCAGTATTCAGGCCTGGAGAATTCCATGGACTGTATAGTCCATGGGGTTGCAGAGAGTTGGACACAACTGAGCGACTTTCACTTTTAAGATAATGTAGCAGGGAGACTTTTCACCATCCCACCTCTTGAATTTTGTCTCATATTAAGTAAATGAAATTACACCTATTACAACACAATACAGTCTCTTTATGCAACATAGTGCCTGTGGATTGACTTTAGAAAAGTTCAGGGAGACATAAAGTAGGCAGTATGCCAGTGATCGAACTGAGGAACTCCCAAGGTGCCAGGAGCATTACTTCTTACACCCATCCCCAACTACTCTTATAAACCAACCTTGACTACAATCATCTACCTGTAATACTGACTGAGGTTACATCTTTCCAGATGTCAGTTCTCCTATAAAATGGGAACCAGATAGATAGGAATGGGTAGTCTCTAAAATGCCTTTCAACTCACATGTTTAAATAACTGAAAATCAAGATGGTAAGTCTTGGTATATTTGAAATCTTGTCTCAAAGAAGGACTTGAGAATTTAGTATTGTTGTTTACAACAACAACAACAAAAGAGAAATATTTTCATCATGAGATGGTATAAATATTTGTCTACTAAATGGTCTTAATGGAAGTTCCTAAGTAGTTACTGAAATGCTGCTCAAAACTGCTATTGCAGGCCTCTTCCAGGCTTCTGGCCTTCTGTGGCCTCTGTTCTCTGGGGCTATCCTGTTTAGAACATAAGGAAATTGGCCCACTCAAAAACTGAATACAAAGGAGCAAGGTCCCTTCTTTGCTTAATGTCCCCTGGCCCAGACCTTCTGACCCTAAATATCCCTTTCCTTCTTTTCACTACCTGCAGGAGAACAGAGGCTCTGTGAGAGACCCTCGGGAGGAAATGACACCCTAACTCCACCCACCATCTGCCCCCAATGGCTAGTAATCCTTATTAAAAAAAAAAAAGAAAAAGAAAAAAGTCAGTCCTTGACTCAAAGGGAGGTTTGTGAGCTCCTGCCAAGAGCTGTAAATATTTCAACATGCCTTGTTTCCTTGAATGTATATGGCCTGGGATCTGGCCCCTCCTCTCCCTGGGCTCCTAGAGAACTAAGGAACAAAGGAAACATGGCCAGTGGCCAATCCTTAGCTATGAGACACCCGGGTAAAATTGCAGAAGAATACAGACAGGAGACGGAGACAAGATGGAGTGGGGAGGGATTGATTCCTCTTCCAGAAATATTTAGAGAAAGGTGTAACAACTCACTTTCTAGGAGCTGGAAAAGGCTACTGGATGATGATGATGATGAATGATAATAATAATACCAACCTCTTCACAACTGACAAATACCACTCACATACAGAATCTCATATGCTCCTTCACAGTCTTATAAAAGTAAATACTATCAATCTCACTATGAAGATGAGAACACCGAAGCCTTGAAAGTTTATGTGGCATTCAGGGTAACCAACTGAAAAGAGACAGTTTCTCTGGCCCTTTTTTGGACCCAATGACCCGTGACTCTAGGTAGAGTAAAATGAGTGGTTAGAAGAGTATACCACATATCACAAGACTGTCAGACTTTTGTTTACTAAGTCCTTTCATGGTCATCTCATATATCCCTTAATCATAAGGATGCCCGGAGGCTAAAGGAATGGAAAACTCTGTAGTAGTCATTCTTGGTACCTGGCCCCTCTCATCTTTAGATGTATTAAATGATATCTGGATTCATACTCCCTAGGTTCAAATATTGGCTCTGCCATTATTTGCTATATGAGCTGAAGCAAGCTACTTAATTTCTATGCATCTGTCTCTATCTGTGAAATGGAGGAAATAATAGTACCTACCTCATAGAGTTGCTCAGAATTGAAATGAGTTGTACATGTAAAGTGCTTAATATAATGTCTAGCACAGAATTGGGCTTCCCCTGTGGCTCAGCTGGCAAAGAATCCGCCTGCATTGTGGGAGACCTGGGTTCGGTCCCTGGGCTGGGGAGAAGGGAAGGGCTACCCACTCCAATATTCTGGCTGGAGAATTCCTTGGACTGCATAGTCCATGGGGTCTCAAAGAAGCACAGAATTAATTGATAAATGCTAAATAAAAGTTATCAATTACTATTATTATTATCAGGGTGCTTGATGGGACAAGCTAAATGTCAAAGAAATTTCACACTGTGAAAGAGCAGATACCACTAGGCTGTGTGCTTTGTTACTTTTTCCCCTGTAAGAAAGGTTTATAGGGAGTCATCTCCATACTTATACCCAGTCCTCTTGGAATCAGTGGCAACCACACATGAAGGGCATGAGTGGTGAACAGAAGAAGAGTTCTTTTCCTTGTAAGAAGCTCAGTAACCTAAACAAATGACTAAAATTGTGACCTGAATCTCATAGGCATCATATTCTAAGCAACTGTGCTAATTGGCCCAGACAGATATCACACACCCAGCTATACACACGTACCCACAGGTCTGGACACATGGGCATATGCACATACCCTTCTAGCCTGGGTAAGAAGGTGGTAAGAGCCACAGGATAAGTTAGACAAGAGATTCTGTGGGGACTGCTGGTTTAGTGACATTTCCTTTTTTCCCTTCAGTTGCAGGGAAGCAACTAACCTGGGAGTTTCATTTCCTCCCTCTCCATCTCACTAAAAGCACTTTAAAGTCTAGTGTGTTTGTCTCATCCCTCCTCCAACTCCTCTACAATCAATTCTGTAGTATCTTTTTTTTTTTTTTTTTTTTTTTTTGGCAAGAAGAGAGATTAATAGGGGATCAAAATAGAGTGGAGATTTCTATTTTATTCAGAACCCCTCAGGCTACTAAAAACCAATCTGAAGTCTCTAGAAGTTCAGTAGGCTCAGTAATTGAGGGACAATGATAGTGCAGATTTGAAGAGAAAGGGTGCAACTGATCAGGACATTTGTTGAATACTATTGAGTAAGACCTGCTACAATACTATCTCTTTGACTGGGGTCCCAGGGCTGTGAATCTTACTGCAAAAATCCAGAGGCGATAGCTTCTACACTCTTGAGTGTTCCATAGGAAGTCGCTCTTCCCTCAGAAAGTGGAGAGTAAGAGAGAGGGGAAAGGGGGAAAGAGACACTTCCACAGGGTGTGTGGGAATGGGCCTGAGATCCAGTCTGGAGTAAGGACTATACAACATCTGAAACCCTAGTTGTTCCTCTAACTGAGTGAGGGAAAGAAAGAAGAAAGAACAATACTAGGAGCAAAAGGATGGCATATCAAACATAGGTATTACAAATGCCCTATGAAAATAGGAGGAGCCAAGAAAATATATGGTTGGGATAGCCATTTTTATCCCTTCTTCTACCAACCCCAGAAAAAGCAAACAAGAAAACAGAGAAGGGCAAGACTACTAGGGTGAAAAAGCATGTACTTCCTCAAGCCACCCAAGCAGGCCACATTCTCCACCCACAGATAAGTGTCAAGTGATTTCATATTAGTAATCGCAATACCTCGACTTCAAGGCAAATGATTAAACATCCCTAGGCTTAGCCCTCTCTCACCCTTAAAATGGGAGAGGGCTGGAGTATCCTAAACCCTCTTCCCAATAACTTTTGAATGGGATGCAGGATAAGGGGAGGATGGAAGCAGAAAGAAACTTATATAAATGTTTCCAAGCACTACTATAGGGGAGTTGCAAAGAATCCATGCCAAGAGGTACAATCTAGGCTGACCATATTCTCTCCATCACTCCTCCTTAACAGTCTGGGCCCTTTGTACTAGTCTCACACAAACCCTACAGAAGCTTCTGTTACATTAAAACCTAATTCCATAAGCAGACAAGAAAAGACTTTTTCAGGCAGAATACTCATAATCCATGGCTTGAGGTGTAGAGTACGTGTATGTGTATGTGTGTGTATGCATGAACATTTTATGAAAAAAGTGTTTTCTCTAAGGTTTACTCATTCAGTCCCAGGTGAGACAGTTCCTTTCAAAATAGGAAATCCCACTCCATCTTTCACACAATATGAAAAGAGTAAATGATTCTTTTTTTTTTTTCCAAAATGCAAAACAGGACTTCCCTGGTGGTCTGGTGGTTAAGAAGCTGGAGGCCAATGCAGGGGACACAGGTTTGATCCCTGGTCTGGGAAGGTCCCACATGCCCCGAGGCCACTAAGCCTGAGCTGCAACTGCTGAGCCCATGGGCCTAGAGTCTGTCTTTCACAACAAAAGAAGCCACCACAATGAGAAGCCCACGCAGCGCAACTAGAGAAAGCCCTGGCATAGCAACAGAGACCCAGCACAGTCAAAAACAAGATCTTAAAAAATGCAACAAAACAAAAAGATGCTGATGGGAAAAGTGGCACACTCTCCCGGGAAACTGGTCTGCTCAAAATGTACAGATGACATCCTTTATATGTTTCTGCAAATGCTGACAGTCCATCTGCTTATTTACTCTTCATGGCACTGGAGGAAATATTTCCAAAGCAAGTATAAATTCAGAAAAAAGAAAAGAGAGAGCTCTGTGCCTGCTACTTCAGTAGTCACTCTCAGTAAACCCTGAGTGAAACTGAAGTTGCTCAGAAATTGGGAATAATGAATATGGCCTTCTCTAGGATGACAAGCAGCAGCTCTCGCACACCCAGTACCAGGCAGCAGCCCTTAGCTAGCTATAAGGATGCCCTGTCTGAAGTCCCCTAAAGGAAACCACTTTATTGAATTTATAAATCTTGGTTTTCTCTTCTATCCTGAAGTAACAGCAAACCAAGGTCACACTAACCATGCATTTCTGAGAAATGAGAATGAGCTGCAGAAAATTAAGTTTCAGGAGAGGGGTCCAAACTGAGGCTTAAGGGAATGCTTTCAGTTTAATGCTTTATAGGAATAGGCTCAAATGCTGGGAAACAGCAGCATACAGAACCACTCTGCTGGCCTGCAGCAGGCCAAGTTGAGAGAATTCTTTTGGAGGTCCAATTCTTTGCTAAGCAAGACATTCTGGGGGAAGTAGTTGTGAATCTGAAGTTACCATTACATACTGTGTTTTTTTAAGTGGGTCTTTTCAACCAATATTGGTACATATGAGTAGCATATGTACATACAACATGGAGAAATGCTGTCTGTATAGCTTTTCTTTGCTTTCCCAATCTCCTCCCAACACATTCAAATCCCCATTCAGGAAGATTAGCATATTTCCATTTGTTTGAATGAGTCAAAATTTATGCCAAGTGAATAGTAAAGAATAAAATATCATATAATTTTAGAAGGATAGAACAGAAGAACTAAGAAGTTCATCTAGTATTCATCTAGTCAAACCCTTTTACTTTACAACTAGATAAACTGAAGTACAGAGAGGTAAAGTGACTGCTCAAAGTCACAGAGCAAGTCAGGGGCACAAGTTATCTAACTCCTAGTCACTGCCCAGCTAGTATTACTGAGATCACCAATCCATTAGGATCCAGATTTAGACTTAGAATGAGCACTTGAGGTCACAAGCCAGGGATCTAACTTCAATTAGCCACTCCAGCTCAAACAAGCACCCCCCGGTTGGCTTCCAAATACCCCCAACCTCTCTTCCTCATCCCCTCCAGTATGAGTCAGGGTCTCAGTTTGGGACCCAGTTTGATTGGAGAGGAGTCAGAGGATTGGCTTGAAAGATGTCTGGCCCTGTGTCCCAAAGCTCCATAGCAGGCTCTGAGCCAACCTTCTATGGCTGACCAAGGTTGGTTCTCTGAGCCAACCTCTGTCTTCTATGGACAGTTGGCAAAGGCCTTCAGCCAAAGGCAGGACATTGGCATATTTTCTCGAAAGATACCTGGCTTCCAAAGTCAGCAATTTAGTGGTCATCCCAGTGAGACACTGAACTAAGCAATGAAAGCTTCTAAAACAAGGAAGAGAAAGATAGCCTAAATTGCCCCTGGTCTCACCTATCTTTGGGACTCTTTGCTCAAAGACAGAATGTATCATTTATCCCATGGCTAGAAATTCTGTCTCCATCAGAGTGACCCATGAGCATGAACTATCTTGTACCCAATAATGAACCTTCCTGACCATTATTACCCCTTTCTCTGGGTGGTGAGAGACATCCCCCCACCCCTACCTGGGAGACTACAAGGGTCATGCTTATAAACTGTCAAGGAAAAGATGCCTCCCATCATGTTTTATGACTAGTGCTAGACTGGAAGTCAAGGTGGAAAGTACAGGGTGCTGAGCTTACTCTAGGGCATGTCCAAAAAGACCTAAGCTTGGAGCCAGTGTTAACAACTCTGACTTGTTCTGCCTTGTCTTCTGGACCCCCAACCCTAACCTGCCTCTGATCAAACTCATTTAGGGTTCCAATAATGATCTGAGGCCTGCAACCAATGCTACCTTGCTCTTTCTTTCCCCCCAAAGTCTCCATTCTCATATCAGGTGGGCATTATAGACTTCCATCAAATTGTTGGGTTGCCCCTGTCTTGTATGCTGCTTGGTCTGGGTTAGGGGAACTCACAAATTTCCCACAAGCTCTACAAAAAGTATAGGCTCATTTCTCTCTTGATCTTTTCCTTTTTCCCCTAAACCAGACCTTGGTCACTTGCCTTTATGTCAAGGACTTTTTGCCTGCTGGTCCTCCCAGGCTTAGGACCCAGGGAAAGCTGGTTTCCTTTTCAAAATAGGTGAAGAGAAAGGACAAGATACACTGCCACCACAGAACTGTAGGCACCACAGAGTTCACAAAGACTGGACATTGCATGCTCTAGAATGCCCTGAATTCCACTTTCCTTACACTTTCTATGACTTTTTCCCATGCCCAGAGACCACTATGATGTGCAGTTAGCCCCTAAACATCAAAACAACCTTTTTTGGAGGGCACCTTCATAATAGTCCCAATGATCTGCAGAACCTTAGGCCCATTAAACCAATCAGCACAGCTTTAGGGCTGTGAAGATATTCAGTTCAGTTCAGCTCAGTCACACAGTCATGTCTGACTCTTTACGACCCAATGGACTACAGTATACCAGGCCTCTCTGTACATTACCAACTCCCTAAGTTTACTCAAATTCATGTCCATTGAGTTGGTGATGCCATCCAACCATCTCATCTGCTGCCGTCCCCTTCTCCTCCTACCTTCAATCTTTCCAAGCATCAGGGTATTTACAAATGAGTCAGCTCTTCACATCAGGTGGCCAAAGTATTGGAGTTTCAGCTTCAACATAGGTCCTTCCAATGATTATTCAAGACTGATTTCCTTTAGGATGGACTGGTTGTATCTCCTTGCAGTCCAAGGGACTCTCAAGAGTCTTCTCCAACACCACAGTTCAAAAGCATCAATTCTTCGGTGCTCAGTTTTCTTTATAGTCCAACACTCATATCCATACATGACTGCTGGAAAAACCATAGCCTTGACTAGACAGACCTTTGTTGGCAAAGGAATATCTCTGCTTTTTAATATGCTGTCTAGTTTGGTCATAACTTTCCTTCCAAGGAGTAAGCGTCTTTTAATTTCATGTCTGCAGTCACAATCTGCAGTGATTTTGGAGCCAAAATATATAAGGTCTGCCACTATTCCCCATCTATTTGCCATGAAGTGATGGGACTAGATGCCATGATCTTAGTTTTCTGAATGTTGAGCTTTAAGCCAACTTTTTAACTCTCCTCTTCACTCTCACTCTACTCTGGTTCCAAATAGGAAAGGGAGTACATCAAGGCTGTATATTGTCACCCTGCTTATTTAACTTATATTCAGAGTACATCATGAGAAATGCTGGGCTGGAGGAAGCACAAGCTGGAATCAAGATTGCTGGGAGAAATATCAATAACCTTAGATATGCAGATGATACCACCCTTATGGCAGAAAGTGAAGAACGAAAGAGCCTCTTGATGAAAATGAAAGAGGAGAGTGAAAAAGTTGGCTTGAAACTCAATGTTCAGAAAACTAAGATCATGGCATCCAGTCCCATCACTTCATGGCAAATAGATGGGAAAACAGTGGAAACAGTGACAGACTTTATTATTCTGGGCTCCAAAATCACTGCAGATGGTGATTGCAGCCCTAAAATTAAAAGACGCTCACTCATTGGAAGGAAAGTTATGACCAACCTAGACAGCATATTAGAAGCAGAGACATTACTTTGCCAACAAAGGTCTGTCTAGTCAAGGCTATGGTTTTTCCTGTGGTCATGTATGGATGTGAGAGTTGGACTATAAAGAAAGCTGAGCACTGAAGAATTGATGCATTTGAACTGTGGTGTTGGAGAAGACTCTTGAGAGTCCCTTGGACTGCAAGGAAATCCAACCAGTCCATCCTCAAAGAGATCAGTCCTGGGTGTTCATTGGGAGGACTGATGGTGAAGCTGAAACTCCAATACTTTAGTCACCTGATGTGAAGAGCTGACTCATTTGAAAAGACCCTGATGCTGGGAAATATTGAGGGCAGGAGGAGAAGGGGACAACAGAGGATGAGATGGTTGGATGGCATCACTAACTCAATGGACATGGGTTTGGGTGGACTCCGGGTGTTGATGATGGACAGGGAGACCTGGCATGCTGTGGCTCATGGGGTCACAAAGAGTCGGACACGACTGAGTGACTGAACTGAACTGAACTGAACTGGACTCTGCATATAAGTTAAATAAACAGGGTGACAATATATAGCCTTGACGTACTCCTTTTCCTATTTGGAACCAGTCTGTTGTTCCACGTCCAGTTCTAACTGTTACTTCCTGGCCCTGCTTACAGATTTCTCAAGAGGCAGGTCAGGTAGTCTGGTATTCCCATCTCTTTCAGAATTTTCCAGTTTATTGTGATCCACACAGCCAAAGGCTTTGGCATAGTCAATAAAGCAGAAATAGATGTGTTTCTGGAACTCTCTTGCTTTTTCAATGATCCAATAGATGTTGGCAATTTGATCTCAGGTTCCTCTGCCTTTTGTAAAACCAGCTTGAACATCAGGAAGTTCACAGTTCATGTATTGCTGAAGCCTGGCTTGGAGAATTTTGAGCACTACTTTACTAGCGTGTGAGATGAGTGCAATTGTGCGGTAGTTTGAGCATTCTTTGGCATTGCCTTTCTTTGGGATTGGAATGAAAACGGACCTTTTCCAGTCCTGTGGCCACTGCTGAGTTTTCCAAATTTACTGGCATATTGAGTGCAGCACTTTCACAGCATCATCTTTCAGGATTTGAAATAGTTCAACTGGAATTCCATCACTCCACTAGCTTTGTTCGTAGTGATGTTTTCTAAGGCCCACTTGACTCCACATTCCAAGATGTCTGGCTCTAGGTGAGTGATGAAACCACTGTGATTATCTGGGTCATGAAGATCTTTTCTGTACAGTTTTCTGTGTATTCTTGCCACCTCTTCTTAATATCTTCTGCTTCTGTTAGGTTCATACCATTTTTGTCCTTTATTGAGCCCATCTTTGCATGAAATGTTCCCTTGGTATCTCTAATTTTCTTGAAGAGATCTCTAGTCTTTCCTATTATACTGCTTTCCTCTATTTCTTTGCATTGATTGCTGAGGAAGGCTTTCTTATCTCTCCTTGTTATTCTTTGGAACTCTGCATTCAAATGGGTATATCTTTCCTTTTCTCCTTTGCTTTTCACTTCTCTTCTTTTCTCAGCTATTTGTAAGGCCTCCTTATACAGTCATTTTGCTTTTTTCCATTTCTTCTTCTTGGGGATGGTCTTGATTCCTGTCTCCTGTACAATGTCATGAACCTCTGTCCATAGTTCATCAGGCATTCTGTCTATCAGATCTAGTCCCTTAAATCTATTTTTCACTTCCACTGTATAATCGTAATGGATTTTATTTAGGTCATACATGAATGGTCTAGTGGTTTTCTTTACTTTCTTCAGTGTAAGTCTGAATTTGGCAATAAGGAGTTCATGATCTGAGCCAGTCAGCTCCTGGTCTTGTTTTTGCTGACTTTATAGAGCTTCTCCATCTTTGACTGCAAAGAACATAATCAATCTGATTTCGTGTAGGCCATCTGGTGATGTCTATGTATTGAGTCTTCTCTTGTGTTGCTGGAAGAGGGTTTTTGCTATGACCAGTGTGTTCTTTTGGCAAAACTCTATTAGCCTTTGCCCTGCTTCATTCTGTACTCCAAGGCCAAATTTGCCTGTTCCTCCAGGTGTTTCTTGACTTCCTACTTTTGCATTCCAGTCCCCTATAATGAAAAGGACATCTTTTTTGAGTGTTAGTTCTAAAAGGTCTTGGAGGTCTTCCTAGAACCGTTCAACTTTAGCTTCTTCAGCATTACTGGTTGGGCATAGACTTGGATTACCATGATATTGAATGGTTTGCCTTGGAAATGATCAGAGATCATTCTGTCATTTTTGAGATTGCACCTAAGTACTGCATTTCAGATTCTTTTCTTGACTATAATGGCTACTCCATTTCTTCTAAGGGATTCTTGCCCACAGTAGTAGATATAATGGTCATCTGAGTTAAATTCACCCATTCCAGTCCATTTTAGTTTGCTGATTCCTAAAATGTTGATGTTCACTCTTGCCATCTCCAGTTTGACCACTTCCAATTTACCTTGATTCATGGACCTAACATTCCAGGTTCCTATGCAATATTGCTCTTTACTGCATTGGACCTTGCTTCCATCACCAGTCACATCCACAACAGGGTGTTGTTTTTGCTTTGGCTCCATTTCTTAATTCTTTCTGGAGTTATTCCTCCACTGACCTCCAGTAGCATATTGGGCACCTAACAATATGGGGTTAGGTGGAGTTCAATATGGGGAGTTCATCTTTCAGTGTCCTATCTTTTTGCCTTTTCATACTATTCATGGGGTTCTCAAGGCAAGAATACTGAAGTGGTTTGCCATTCCCTTCTCCAGTGGACCACATTTTGTCAGAACTCTCCACCATGATCCATCTGTCTTGGGTGGCCCTACATGGCATGGCTCATAGTTTCATTGAGTTAGACAAGGCTGTGGTCCATATGATTAGATTGGTTAGTTTTCTGTGATTGTGGTTTTCAGTCTGTCTGCCCTCTGATGGAGAAAGATAAGAGGTTTATGGAAGCTTCCTGATGGTAGAGACTGACTGAGGGGGAAACTGGGTCTTGTTCTGATGGGCGGGGCCATAGGCCTAGCCAAAGAGAATTTGGGCTGTGGGGGTGCTTCCAAATATTTAATTCATAGATTTCTAGAGATGGAATGCATGTCAGACATTAATAGAAATAGACAATGCACTAACCTGCTTGATTGTATGGGTGTACATTCCATGTTCCCCAGAATGGCTATTAGGCAAACACTGACTAACAAAGATCTCAGCAAGCTTCTACTGGCTTCTTCTATCCCTTTGAGACACCAGTAACGTGGCACAGGTAGCTGAGAAATTCTGAGTAAACTGCAGAAAGTGTAGGGAGGCAGAGACATATTTGGAATCTCAGGACCTAAATGGCTGCTTGGGAAAGTTGAGGGGCTCAAGAAGGGTAGTGGTGAGGATAAGATTTTCTAGGAACTAAGGAAAGTAGTGGGGGGCTCCTGACATTTTAAAAATAAAAACTGAGGTGCTCCCCAGAGCCTCCAGTATCAAAAATAATTTTCATGAATTCAAGACACACACAGCAAGGACCCAAGCCAAAGTAGTTTGAGACCCTAGGGATATACCAAATTCCTTTCCATCCTTTCCTGACCCATACTCACCATAATTTAAACAAGTAACCCCAGCCCCTCAATGGACCTAGTCTGTGTCAGAGTACACACCAGCCACACCTCTGTACAGCTCACTGCCACCCCCACTTCCCAGTTTCACTGTGAGGTCTTGACCGGAAAGTCACAGCCAGCCCTCCCCCTGAGTCCCCTATGATCACCTACTTTGAAGTTTGTTCCCCAGCAGTGAACCTCTTCCTGGTAAAATAGTGGTTTTTCCAAGTTTTATTTCACATTCCCAAGGCCCCTGCTCTAGGCCTGCTCACTCACATGAATGCCAGGGTCTAACTTCAGCCCATTCCCCACGACCTCGCGTGAAGTTTTCCACAGACTTTACCACTGACCTAAAAGGCCAACAGCCCGTCTTTAAACACAGGGCAGTGTTCAGCAGGTGCCCTAAAAGGTAATCTAGGCAAAAGCCAGAGACCCTACCTTGGCTGCCTTCCCAAGAGCCCCTGAACTGCATCAAAGCAAGGAAAATGTAGTCCCAGGGGTGAGTGTGGTAGTGACCTTCTGCCCAGATGTTCCACACAGTCAGGAACCCCCTCCACTCAGGCATCAATGCAGCCTGGGAAGTCCTGTGAGTGCTTTGTACAGCCATTCACACGCACTCAAACTTTCAAGTGGGGCCTGCACATTAGGATGCCAATGGATCACAAGTCCAGGGGCACCAAGAGTCCCAAAACCTCTTTAAAGGCAGCCCAGCAAAGCTGCAAAGTAAAAAACAAAAGAGTCCTTGATTGAGAGCAGTAGGAGAGGCTCTCCAAGGGCTCAGAGAATCCACAGGTGGATGCCCACAGAATTCAAGGTTTCTATTTACTAAATAATCCCCAGTGCTCCTCAGAGAGCAGCAGAAGTGTGTGTGTTTGGGGGTGGGGAGAGGAGGGAACCCTTCAGTCCCAAGGCAACACATTCTGAGCTGCGTTTTTAAAAGCCACGTATTCTAAGCTTTGAACTTGCGACAGGTCTAGAGTGGAGCTGTCCTGAGGAGCCACAAGAGGGAGTGAGCCTTGAGGAAGGCATCCCAAGCCCTTCAGCTCGCTCCTGAGACTCCTCATCAAAACGGCTTACGGGCTTCACCGGCGGCTTGCTGAGAAAGCCGGATGGCTACTTCAACTTCTCTGAGTCCACGGGCAGGCTCAGTGGGAGGAGCACACAATCCTGTGGTCCTGCAGCCTGCTTTGAACAGCGAGAGCTATGCCCCCAGCCCTGTTTGTCTTAGAGAAGAAGACCAAGTCAGCACCACCCGAAGGCAGGAGGGGTGGAGGCTGGCTTTCTGGCTAAAGACTAACGAGGCACCCCGCGGATAGCGAAGAGGCGCGAGGCGCCAGGGAGGGCAAGGCTGAGGTTGGAGGCGGTGCAAAGTGAGTCTCAGGGCCCAGTCTGCCAGCCGCCTCACGCCTCTCTGGAGACTGCCTCCCTGCCTGGTTTGGGGTTCAGCTCAGAGGGCACAGAGATCCGCTCGCTCCCTCAGTGTGGCAGAGGACAGCCCGCCCTGTTAGGCAGTAATCACTGCGGGCAAATAGACGCGCGCACACCCCGCCACTCGCACTTCTTCCTTCCCTTCCTCTCTCTCCAACAGATACACACGCCTGCCATGTGTTTGACTCTTCGCTCAGTCATCAGGATTCCTAAAGTGCTTTTGACAGAAAACACCTCCACTTCCTGTACAGAAACAGAGGCTGCTGCGGACATCTGAGGTACGGTATTTCTCTCAAAGTCCTCCCAACCTTCCAACTCTCTCCTCTCTCCATGGCCTCACACTTCGCCTCCCCCCTCCCCCCGAAAACAAAACAAAACAACAACAATAACAAAAACCTTTCTGCAAATATTTCCCCCCTGTACAGACGCTCAGAGTACCTTAAACAAACCCGAAGGGTGCGTCTGGATATGTACCAGAACAAAAAAGTTCATTCTTTGTGTATGATCAACGAAGGTCCCAGGTCCCACCCCCCGGGATTTCTTGCAGCTAGTCTCCACAGCCGAGGCTGCCCAGAGCCAGGCAACCCGCGCCCTAGCAGCGCCAAGGGCTAGGGGTAACTGTGATAAGTCCAAGCGGCGCACTATAGAGGGGCGCTTCGGGCCAGGAGATACGAGATCTGCAGCAGCCGAACGAACACCCTTGCCTAGAACGCCAGGTGGGGCGCGCGGGGCCGCTCACCTGCTTGGAACTCCACTTGGCGATTTTTCTCTCTTTCCTCCTGCAGCAGCATGGAGTAAAGAATCCCGAAGGAGTTCTGGATGCCGAAGATGGAGCCGTTGCACCAGGTGGCAGCGAAGACCACCATCCAGCCGAAGCCACCTTCGGGGGGCTGGAAGCCACGCGCGGTGCCGCGGGTCTCCACCGTGGGTGTAGGGTCGGGTTCGTGCATCGGCTCAGGCTCAAACTCCAGCTCCGGCAGCGGTGCAGGGTCCGGTAGGGGCTGGGGCTCCGGCTGAGGTTCTGGCTGGGGCTCGGGTGGGGGCACTGGCACTGGCTCCGGCTCCGGCTCGGGGCTACCCACCGGCTTCTGCTGTTCCTGGTCTGCCTCCCGCCAGGGCCCTTTAGCTTCCTCGCTCGCCGGGCTTTGCAGCGCCATCGCGGCTGGGGGACTGTGGCTGCTCGGGCCGGAGGAGCCGCTCTGTGGCTGGTACTTGTTTCTGCTGCTGCTGCTCCAAGCGCTGCTGCTGCTGCCTCCTCCTCCTCCCGGCTCCGCGCCCCAGCTGGCCAGCCTGTCCCGAGACAGACGGTCCCTCGAGCCCTCTACTCCTCCTCCCCCGTCCAATCCCCCTCCTCCTCTCCCCATGTCATCTCTCTCCTCCCCCTCCTCCTCCTCCTCTCCCTCCCCCTCAACCTCTTCCTCCGTCAACAGGCAGCCCTACAGCCTCGCTCTTCTCTCCAGCCCTTCCTCCTCCTCCTCACACTTGCCTACCTCCTCCTCAATTCGCCACTGCCTTCCTCAACTCCCTTTCCGAACTACTGAATCCCGTTCTCCTAGTCCAGAAGCCCAGTAGAGGGATAGTTAAAATGGAAAAACGAGAGCATAAACTATACTGTTCTCCTTCCCTCTCCTCCCTGCAGGCTCCAAACGAGCATTGATCAACCCAGAATCCCCAGGGAAGACCCCGCCTATCCTTTACTCCCACTCTCTCTCCTTCCTCACAAGTAGCCTGGAACTAGGGTCTCCCCAGGGACCCCAGGACGAGAGATGGCCCCTAAGAACCCCATCTCGCCCTCAGTAGTCCCTATGTACCCCCCCCTTGGGCTTAAGGGGGACTTGGAGGACACAGCCCAGGCTCAGACAGACGGTGGGCACAGTTTTCTCGAGCTCAGGAGCTCAGCCCCCACCCACAGTCCTGCGCAACAGCCCCCCCACCCCAGTCTCTCCCCCTCCGCCCCCGCCCTTCCCGGCAAATCCCTGGCGGGGCACGGATGGGAGGAGGCGGCCCGGCAGCGAGGCCCGCCCCTCCGGGCAGTCAATCAGGGCTTTGTTTGCGCCAACCTGGAGCCCAGAGGAGCCGTAGAGGGCCGGGTCTGGGCCGGGGGCCGGGCCAGGTAGGGAGGGAGGTTCAGTGGCACCGGAGGGGGCCGGGCCCAGGCGGGGCACGAGACCGAGCTCAGCGCTGGCTTCTCTCGGCTCTCTGTCCCGCATTGGAGAAGTAGGAGTTGGGGCCAGGTCGAGCCGCCAGTTTGGGCAAGGGCCGCTCTGCCCTCAACATCCCAGCTGGGCTGGTCCCTCGGGTCTCCGCCGCGG
Organism: Bos taurus; assembly: GCF_002263795.3. Lineage (NCBI taxonomy): Eukaryota > Metazoa > Chordata > Mammalia > Artiodactyla > Bovidae > Bos > Bos taurus. The sequence goes on from NC_037357.1 coordinate 76,682,806, forward strand.
CTTTTCGGGCTCTCGAGAACTCTGCCGAGCCGCTAGCTGAGGGATGTCTTCCCAGCACCCACCGCGCCCTTCCGCCCACCTCTGGCATAGAGACACCAGAGTCCCGCTAAAAGTCCGAGACTAAGGCCCTAGCCCTGAGAGGGAAAGGGAGAGTTTGCTCCCTAGAGAATGAGAGGGTCCCGGTATGCGGGAGGGGTGATCTGCCCCGCGGGCGGCTGGGCTCCCTGCCGGAGTGCACGGCTGTTTCCAGCCTCGGCCCTCGGGGCCGGCCCCAGAGATCCCGGGAAACTCTGCTTCCCCTAAGGGCCCGCGCGTCTAATGCACTAATCAAGAATTCGTGGTGTGGTTACCAAGCTACTTCGCTCCCCACCAGCGGGCGGGCAAGCGCTAAGCCCTTTATACCCAGCATCTCATTAACCTTCTTGTTGGGTGAAAAGACTGCATGGCAGGTGAAAACGCAGCTCAGGGTTGCACCAGATGCCCAGGAACATAGGCAATAAGCAGCTGAAGGCGGGGTGAGCTGAGCGGGAGGATAGAGGTGTCCCAGGTAGCTTGCCATGCCATGAGAGGAAAAAGCCAAATTCACAAATCATGGGGCCTCCACCAGTCAGCAAAGCAGTCATTGCTAGAGGAATAGAGCACGTTCCTTACTGCCTGGAGGTGAGTGTTTTTATCGCCTGCTTTTTCCAGGCCAGAAGATTGAGGATTAAGGAGATATTTATTAGTCTAAGGTCATGGGACAAGTCAAATACAAGCTGAAATTCAAGGCAAAGTCTCGAGCTCCCTGAGCTTCACAACAGGCCACTGGGGAGGTACTCCCCGGGAGAGGGACAGAGGAAGGAAAGGCAGGATGTGGTTGAGTTATCACAGTAGGCTTCCGGAGGAGGTAGTGGCATAGATGGCCCTTGAATCTTGAGAAGGATTTTAACAGGCTGGGGATGGAGGTTGGGTGTCCCTACCTAAAAGGGACAAAGTAAAGAGGCATGAAGAATTCTACTCATAGAAAGAGGTAAATGAAAGCTAATCAGGCCAAAAAGTTAATATGTATACTGCCTCTCCCAGGAAACGTTTGCATTTTAATAAAAATCCTCAATGCTTCAGTCATGAGGAGTGACGAATCATGGACATTATGGGTACTGGTGCTTAAGATTTGATTTTTTAGTCAGCAGTCTTACAGGACCAACTATTGCCCTAGTGGAACACTAGCCTTGGCTTCCATTTGCAGGGAACTTGATTAAAATGCTGAAAAGGGTTATTTCCAAACACAGAACCAGGAATAGACCTTGGAGTCTTGTAGCCCATGTCAGACTCCTGTCTAAATTCTGTTCTCATTTGAATGGTTTTTTTTTTTTTTTTTTTTAGATCACTGGAATGGGGGTTGTGATGACACTAAGAAGCTCTTGTGAACCTAGAACTATGCTAGCCCTTTACAAAAATGATCTCATATGATCTTCATAACAATGCTATCAGATTGAAATGATTTGTCCCTGTCTCACAAGTGAGGAAACATCTTAAGTCTAGTTTTTAAGTCTACAAAGCTATCAAGAGGTTAGAACAGGAATCTTAACTCATTTGTATGAGCTTCACATTATGTGCTCCATCCAAAAGACAAGATGATGTAGCCACCATCTTACCATTCTCAAAACACATGCAGTGCCTACCATTTATTCCCTCTTTAGAAGGTATTTTATAATAGTAGAGCACTGGAATCTGGAGACCTGGATTCTAATCATGATTCTATCATTGTAAACTTGTGTAATCCTAAGCAAGTTGTTTTCCCTTTCTGAGCTTCAGTTTGTTTATCTGCAAAATGGAGTTAATACCCACATCACAAAGTTGTTAAATAGCATACTGAGAAGTATTAGATTTTATTTTGGATATACAAGAGAGCCAGTGAAGATTATTGAGTAGGCAACTAATATCAGATCTGCATTTTAGGGAAAAATCCATGGTGACAGTGTAAAAATTTACTGTGACTTGGAAAGATAAGAGGTAAGGAAACCAAGCAATGAACCAGGTAATAAAAAGTTTATGATCTCAAATAGGGCACTGACTAGGAATGAGGACAAAGGGATGGCTCTGTGAACTATTGTTATGGTAAAGTTGACAGAATAGATTTGGATAGTAAGAGAAAAAGAAGAAGCAAAGATGACGCTGACATTTCCTTCTTTTTTGAGTGAAGGAAAGGATGATAGTAGTGTTAGTGATGGAGAAGGCAATGGCACCCCACTCCAGTACTCTTGCTTGGAAAATCCCATGGATGGAGGAGCCTGGTGGGCTGCAGTCCATGGGGTTGCTAAGAGTCGGACAAAACTGAGCGACTTCACTTTCACTTTTCACTTTTCACTTTGATGCATTGGAGAAGGAGAATCCTAGGGATGGGGGAGCCTGGTGGGCTGCCATCTATGGAGTCACACAGAGTCGGACACGACTGAAGCGACTTAGCAGTAGCAGCAGTGTTAGTGAATATTGGAAGTTAAGAGCCAAATCAGATCTGAAGGTGCCTGTGGCTTTCTGTCTCTTCTTCTAAACAATCCTGTCAATTACAACTTTAAAATACAATTTTAATCATGACACTTCTCTGTTTTAAAAACTTTCAGTGATTCTCTCTTTGAGTTAAGTTTAAATTCCTCAACTAGGCATAAAAGTCCTTTATGCTTTGGGACCAGCCACAATTATTCAGCAAGTGTTTACTAAGAGCCTCTGTGTGTCAGACTATAGTATATACCAAGGACACAAAAAGACCTGGTACTTGTCTCTGAGACATTCACATTCAACCTGTCTAGTAGCTCCACTCTTTAACATTTTCTCCCTTTCCCTTTCTCCCATTCATGGCAGGCCCCAAACATACTAGATTATCCATCATTCCATGACATATGGACACCTGCTCTTCTCTCATCCCTCACCACCCATTTTCCTCACTATTCTCCAGTTGAGATTCTATGCCTTTCATGAATCTCCAGAGTGGGTTCAACAAAGTATATAAGAGGGTTAGTCTTAAACTGGGGAGATATGCCTCTTGCCTTTGTCATACCATTCGGTCATTCATTTCACAAATAGTTATTAAGCAAGTACTATGTGCCAGTCACTAAGTCAAGCCCAGGAACATACAATGGTCCTTGTCCTGTTGAGGAAAAGGAAAGAGAAGGATGTAAAGGATGAGACAAGGTTGAGAGTGAGGTGACAGAAATAGAGTTAAGGTCTCAAGATCAATGAAGTTTTCTCTACAAATTTCTAAATCAGACTTGGTTGACAGACATCATCAATATGAACAAATCATTAGAGAGCACCTACTGTGTGTTGTTGTTGCTGTTGTTCAGTCGTGTCTGACTCTGTGACCCCATGAACTGCAGCACACCAGGCTTCCCTGTCCTTCACCATCTCCTGGAGCTTGCTCAAACTCGTGTCCATTGAGTCGGTGATACCATCCAACCATCTCATCCTCTGTCATCCCCTTTTCATTCAATTTGGCTTATGCTCTTGAGAAGTGAGTGTGGCCCCTGTAAACTCTGTAAATTATTTTACTTAATCTGTCTGTGGATCTTAGAAAACCCCAACGGAGGTCTCTGATTTACACCCCAAGGTAAAGAACGTACTCTATTTCTGTCTCTAACAGAATAATCCCACAATGGAACCATTCCAATTACATATGTCCTTGATTAATCATACAAGTGGTGAAGCAAAGCAGTAGTTCCCTAACCTGGTTACACATTAGAATCACCTAGAGACTTATGTACAAGTACTGACTCCTGGGTCCCTCTCCACACTGGCTGAATCAAAGCTTCTGGGGATGGGAGCCAGGACTTCCCTGGTGGCTCAGACAGTTAAGCGTCTGTCTATAATGCGGGAGACCCGGGTTCAATCCCTGGGTTGGGAAGATCCCCTGGAGAAGGAAATGGCAGTACTATTGCCTGGAAAATCCCATGGACAGAGGATCCTGGTAGGCTACAGTCCATGGGGTTGCAAAGAGTCAGACACGACTGAGTGACTTCACTTTCACTTTCCAGTAATATTACTGCACTGCCAGGTTTTGAAATCACTAGACCAAAGCATTAATAACCACAATTTTAGATCTCAAAGACTAGTACAATTTCTCTAAAATTTCTCCCAAAACTTTGGGGATCAACATAAAGATGTCAACTTTTAATATTGTCTTGTAAGGGCATGTATCATCACTATCATATTATTGTAATGATGTCTTAATACTGACATATAGAAAATGTAGTAAGGGCATAGTCTTTTACTGAGGAAAATCTTTCTCAAGAAAGATCAGTTGACAACAAGTTTTGTAGTGTCAGCAGACTGATGAAAATGTCACAGACTGCCATGGGTCTACAGATTATTGCTTGGGATTCGCTGGACCAGATGACCTCTGAAAGCCCTTTATCCCTGACGTTCTCAATTTCAGGCCAAAGGTGCTTGCTTGCATTGGGCCTCTTTTTTTTTTTCAATATAAGTCTCAGGCTGAATAAAACTCAATAGGTCATTCTATCATCCCTCTGTCCTGTGCCTAAATCATCCTAACTACTTGAGAATGAATGACATATTGAGAACTTTCTCAAGAAGCCTGTGTGCATGCTCAGTCGCTTGAGTCATATTCAACTTTCTGCAACCCTCTGGACTGTAGTCCATCAGGCTCCTCTGTCCATGGGCTTCCCCAGGCAAGAATACTGGAGTGGGTTGCCATGCCCTGCTCTGGGGGATCTTCCCATCCCAGGAATCAAACCTGCATCTTCTGCGTCTTCTGCATTGCAGGCAGATTCTTTACCCACTGAGCCACCTGGGAAGCCCTTCTCAAGAGGAGTACATAATTTTTCCTTCCTTTATTCACTTTTCTTTATTTATCTCTATAAGGGTAACTGAAGAGTTCTGATGACACGGCACCACCCTGTATCTGACAGCCAAGTAAGATTGATTGTGAAAAGGAGCCAGGATTCTTGTAGTGGCAAAAGAAATGGTGATGGCAAAAGAAGTCCAAAGGCAAAGAAGACTTAGGTTTTGTTGTCTAGAATCAGGAAAGAGTACTGATGGAAATCCTTATTACTGGGAAAGGAAATTGAATGTTGACACCTCCTAGGAGCCACAGTGGAGGCATGGAAGGAAAAAGATATTGGATGTAGCCTGATTTCAGTTTGAGCCAGCAGGCTATTCATAATAATAGGTACATTAAAAACAAATCAATTGACCATATGCATGAAGCCTGCTTCCTGAATGCCAAGGAAGCAATTCTGCTCAATCGTTGGTCTATTATTAGAGCAGGCATAGAGGAGAAAGATGACAGAAGCAGCAGGAGCTTTATAGAGAACAATGAGATGGGATTTAACCCTCTGAGAGCTAGTACAGAGCAGCAAAGCTTGAAGTGAGAGAAAGGGTGAAATGGATTGGTTTATTGATCGTATCCAAGGTAGAAATGGAATGGGTTTTTAAAAAGCCTTTTGTTAATTATTTTTTTCATTTATTCAAGAGTATTTATTGAGAATCTCTGTGTGTGTGTGTGCACACATGCGTGCTCAGTTGCTCAGTTGTGTCCAACTTTTGTGACTCCATGGATTGTAGCCTGCCAAGGTCCTCTGTCCATGGAATTTTTCAGGTAAGAATATTGGAGTGGGGTGCCATTTCCTTCAGGGATTTTCCTAGGTATCAAACCTGTCTCTCTTGCATCTCCTGCATTGGCAGGCAGGTTCTCTACCACTGCATCACCTGGGAAGCCTAACTGAGAGCCTACCATCTTCTAAACATTATGCTAAATCTTGGCTAAAAGATTCCCATCCTGAGGAGTGGCTCCCTTGTGGGACTGAAACAGAAGTGTCTTAGGTATATGGTTACCATGCAGTGTAAGGATGAGCCTTGCCCTTTATATTGGTTTCCTCTCCTAGTCTGTGACCTCCTTGAGCATAGGATCAGCATTATTTATCTTTATATCCTTAGGATTTAACACAAATGCCTGATACAAACAGGGTGCAATTAATTAATTAAACTATTTAGTGTAACAAAGCCCATACAGTAAGTACCCTACATACAAACCTTCAAATTGCGAACTTTCAAAGATGTGAATGTGTATTCCAACAACGTTAGGTGTGAGTGAAATTGCAGCTTTCCTTCCATCTCCTATTGCTGACAGTCCTTCAGCTCTACCATCTCCCACCTCTTCTCCCTCTTCCAGTCAGTAACTCTTCTTGCCTGTTCACTTGATGCCAGCCACTGTATGCCAGCCATTGTACTGTACTACTGTACTTTTCAAAGTACTGCACTGTAAGGTTAAAAATGTTTTCTGTATTTTTTATGTTTGTTTTTTATATATTATTTGTTTGAAAAGTATTATAAACCTATTACAATACAGTGCTAGATAGCTGATTGTGTTAGTTGGAAACCTAGGCTCACTTTGTTAGACCTATGAACAGATTGGGCTTATGAGCATGCTCTTGGAACAGAACTCATTTGTATGTAGGAGACTTACTATAAACAATAGAGAAGAGGCTTATTGTTAAGGTTTATTGTGAGGATGAGAAATAAAATATGGAAAGCAGCTGGCACAGCACCTGGAAATAAATGTTAGCATGTAGTAAACACTCAATAAATGTTAACAACAAGATGGTTTGCAGAATGCTTTCATTGGAAAAAGAAGAATACAGCATAGTATGTTCTTTGGCATTGGTTCAACTCCAGAATCTAGAGCCTAGCTGTCAGAGCTGGAAGGTACTTCCACAAAATCCAGTCTCCTCATTATACAGATGGGAACATTGAAGCCTAAACAAGCAGTAGGACTTACTTAAGGTGATGTCTAAATTATCTAAGCTTTTCCTTCTAATTACTTCAAATCCTTGTGAACAGCAATATGACATACATACATATAAGGCAGGGCATCATTTTACAGTTAACACAGGGAAAAGTTAAATCATTTACCCAAGGATCTATGATTCACACTGTGGCAGTCTAGCTCCAGAGTCTGTGATTTTTAATCACTAACACTTCTTTATCACAGCACTTATGAAATTGTATTAAAATTATCCATTTAGCACATCTCCTCATTAGAACCTAAGTTCCTTAGGGATAAGAATGGTGTCTCTCTTCCATTGTGGATAGGTATTCATTCACAAATATTTATTGAGCAACTATTATACAATCAGGAATTGCTAGCCTTAAGATCAAGCCATATATTTGAAGCCAGAATTATCTAGCTTTGTGGTACTGTTGGATTTTATTTCCCTTTTGTTATTTCTTTCCCTTTTCTAGTGTCTTGCTGAACATTTCAGTTTAGTCTCATCTGTTCTTTGGGGCATGAAGTTCTGTGCCAGGCTTTGGATCAGACTATTAAAGGAGAATAAACAGTGAGAAACTTCAAGAAGAAAGTGTAGTGTCAGAGACATGTTGAGATATGAGAGTTCCTCATCACATCAAGGGGCTTCTTTTAGTAAAGTCTTTGGGGTATTACATTTGGCAGGTTTTTGTTTTGTTTTGTTCAATTTAAGAAGTGCTCTGGCTTTACAGGATCTTTTGTCTGCCCCATGCCCATTTGTCCTTCTAAGAATTCAGTCTAGCCAAAAAGGTAAGTCAAACACATTCAGAAATATAACTCCCTTAACACCAGGTCAGTGGTAGAGACACTAACTGCTGAGGAGAGTATAGGAGGGCCAAATGGGGGAGACCTGGGTGGGGATAGGGTGGGGTTCAGGTTAGCAGTGGGAAGGCTTGGAGCAGACAAAGTGTGTCTGCATTCTCAGACATTTCCTGGTCCATTTCTTTGGGGTAGCTTTTCAGACTCTAAGATAGCCACAGACCTAAGGCCTTTAGAAACCCCAAGGCCCTTACACAGGAAATTTCTGGAGAGTAAGAGACAGAGGATGAAACAGTAGTGAGCATTAAGGCTAGAATCAAGTATCAGCAGCTGAATTAGAGGAAAGTGACTGGTATGCTCTGGCCCAGAGGCCAAGTTTCAAGTCTAACTTGCTGATCTTGCAGGTAAAGAAAGCCAGTTAAATGGCAGGAAAAAATCATTCAAATGGAGCAGGGGCAAGGGTGCAAGGGGCAGGGGCAAGGGATTTGGGTGGAGGGGAAGGACAAAGAAGAAGAAGTTTATTTTTCTCCTTCAGTACATATTTACAGAGTTCCTTCTGTGCTCAATTAAACTCAGTTTCCCAAGGGCCTTTTTTTTGGATGGAGGAGAAGACAAAGGAGGAAGAGTATATTTTGTTGAATCTTTCTGAGACTTGGAGGTATTAATCCACTTGCCCAAGGTCATGCTGTAAGTGAGACCAGAAACATTCTTTCTTAGCTCTTAATCACAGAACATTTCTCCATGCCACACTACCTCTTATAATGTCATTTAACTCCTTAAAAATCTGAAATGATTCCTCACTGCCTAAAAATTAAAGTCCAGACTCCTGAGCTGCCCCACTGGGCCCCTCCGTATCTGGGGTCTGGTCAATTCTCTAATTTGTTTCTGAACCAATTCCCAGAGCTCTTTCCTTTCCGCCAAATGCCTTTGTCTCCTTTTTCTCAACTCGACCCCCCAAAATTGAAATACATTTACCATGAACACCTGTATACTCATCACTGGATTCTACATTAACAGTTTACTCTATTCGCTTTATCACATATCTATCTACCCAATTCTCTGTTGGTCTATCAATCCATATTATTTTTAATGCATTTCAAAGTACATTGAAGACATTAGTATACATTTTCCCCTCAATATTTCTGTATGTATATTATTAGAGTTCAATTTTCTTGCAGTTTTTTCCTTTTGGGGTAAAACTTACATGTAGTATAATACATAAACCTTAGGAAAACATTTGCTGACTTTTGAAAAGTACTAACCCAAACCCCTATCAAGAACATTACCATCACCCTGCAAACTTCCTTCATGGGCCTTCCCAGTCAAACCCACCCCCTCTCACCCTCAAGAGAACCACCATGGATTAGTTGTGCCTTTTTAGAGACTCATGTAAAAGGAATAATTCAGCTTGTAGGTTTGTGAACATAGTATCTTTCACAGCATAATGATTTGAGATTTAGCTGCATTGTGCTGGGTAGTATTCCACTGTATTTGTATTGTATTCACCAAATGATGGGCTTCTGGGTTGTTTCTAGCTTACAGCTTTTATGAAGAAGGCTGCTATGAATTATTTTTTCATGGCCATATTTTCATTTCTTTTGGGTAGATGCCTAGAAGTGGAAATGTCAAGTCATAGAGTAAGATAGGTGTTCAACTATATAAGATGCTGTCAGCGCTGTGTCAGAATACGTTGTTCCATTTTATACTACTGCCACCAGCAGTGTGAGTTCCAGTTACTCCATATTCTCACCAGTGTTTGGTTTTTTCATTTTAAGTGAAATTAAATTAATTTCACTTACTTTTTTTTCATTTTAAGTGAAATTAAATTAATTAATTAATTAAACTAATTTTCACTTAATTTTTTTCATTTTAAGTGAAAACCACTACTCATCTAGAGTAGTGGTTTTAACTTGAAATTCCTTGATGACTAATGATGTTGAGTATTTTTTTTTTCATGTCCTTATTGGCTTTATCTTTTGTGAAGTGTATATTCAAATATTTTTACATTCTTAATGCCAAATTTATGTATTTTTTTTTTAAAATTCTTTTATTTCTTGGCTATGCCACGTGGCTCATGGAATCTTAGTTCCCCAACCAGGGATTGAACCTTGGCCACCACAATGAAAGCACCAAGTCCTAACCACTGGACTGTGAGAGAATTCCCTGTGTACTTTTAAATTAGATTGTCCATCTTTTATTATTGAGTTTTAGGAGAACTTTACATGGCCTGAATCCTTTGTCAGATGTATGTTTTGCAAATTTTTCTCCCAGTCTACAGTTTGGTTACCAATTTTCTTGACAATGCCTTTTCATGAGTAGATGTTTTTAACTTCAACAAAATCTAATTTAGTCTCTTTTTTCTTGTTTGGGTATTCTTTCTGTGACTTGTTTAAGAAATAAATGCATGTCTGCAAGTCATATATATTCTCCTATGTTTTCCTCTGAAAGCTTTATGATTTCAGATAATGTGTACAGACACTCAGTCATGCCTGACTCTTTGTGACCCCATGGACTGCAGCCTACCAGGCTCCTCCGCCCATGGGATTTTCCAGGCAAGAGTACTGGAGTGGGTTGACATTTCCTTCTCCAACGCATGAAAGTGAAAAGTGAAAGTGAAGCTGCTCAGTCATGTCCAACTCTTCGTGACCCCATGGACTTCAGCCCACCAGGCTCCTCTGCCCATGGGATTTTCCAGGCAAGAGCACTGGAGTGGGGTGCCATTGACTTATGATCCATTTCAAATGAATATTTGTGTGTGATATGGATATCCTATTATTCTTATACTATTTGGAAAAACTTTCATTTCCTCCATTGGACTGTTTTGGTTTCTTCTCTTTTTACTATTAGCTCATCTGTGTAGAAAAGTGAATGTGTACATATCATTGGATTTCACAAATGGGACACTCCCATTTAACCAGCCCCCATATCCCAGTAACTGTATCATTACTGGCAACCTAGATGCCCCCTTTGTGCCTACTTAGAGTTACAACCTCTCCTTCTGCTGTGGTGGTAACCACTATCCTGATCTCTGTTAGCACAGATTAATTTTACCTAATTTTTATACTTTATATAAACAGAATCATACTTGTGTCTCTTTTGTGTCTAGCTTCATTCCTTCAATTCTATGTTTCTGAGAGTCATCAATTTTGAGTATAACCATAGTTCATTCACTTTCACTGCTGCATATTATTTTATTGAATGAATATACTACATGGACTGGGAAAAGTCAATCCTCATCCAAATCCCCAAGAAGGGTAGGACCAAAGAATATGCTAACTATCAGACAATTGCACACATCTCCCATGCTAGTAAGGTCATGCTTAAAATCTTGCATGCTAGATTCATGTATTATGCTTCATGATATTCATGTATTATTTGCTTCAGTATTATGCAAACCAAGAACTTCCAGATGTCCAAGCTGGGTTTAGAAAAGGAAGGGGAACTAGAGATCAAATTGCCAACATTTTCTGGATTATACAGAAAGCAAGGGAATTTCAGAAAAATATCTATCTCTGTTTCATCAACTATGCTAAAGCCTTTTACTGTGTGGATTATGACAAACTGTGGAAAGCTTTTAGAAAGATGGGAATACCAACCAGACCATCTTACCTGTCTCCTGAGAAACCTGTATGTGGGTCAAGAAGCAACAGTTAGAACCCTGTATGGAACAACTGATTGGTTCAGGATTGAGAAAGGAGTATGACAGGGCTGTCTGCTGTCACCCCGTTTGTTTAAGCTATGTGCTGAGCACATCATGAGAAATGCCGAGCTGGATGAGTTACAAGCTGGCATCAAGATAGGCAGGATAGGCATGAAGATAAACATCAACAACTTCAGATATGCAGATGATACCCCTCTAATGGCAAAAAGTGAAGAGGAACTAAAGACCTCTTGATGAGAGTGAAGGAGGAGAGTGAAAGAGCCGACTTAAGATTAAATATTAAAAAAAAAAAAAAAACTAAGATCATGGCATCCAGCCCCATTACTTCATGGCAAATAGAAGGGGAAAAGGTGGAAGTAGTGACAGATTTCCTCTTCTTGGGCTCCAAAATCACTACAGATGATGACTGCAGCCATGAAATCAGAAGACAACTGCTTCTTGGCAGGAAAGCAATGACAAACCTAGACAGTGTGTTGAAAAGCAGAGACATTACTCTGTTGACAAAGGTCCGCTATGGTCTTCCCAGTGGTCATGTACAGTTGTGAGAGCTGGACCACAAAGAAGGCAGAGGGCTGAAGAATTGATGCCTTCAAACTGTGATGCTGGAAAAGACTCCTGAAAGTTCCTTGGACAGCAAGGACATCAAACCAGTCAATCTTAAGGGAGATCAACCCTGAATATTCACTGGAAGGACTGATGCTGAAGCTGAAGCTCCAGTATTTTGGTCATCTGATGCAAACAATTGATTCATTGGAAAAGTCCCTGACACTGGGAAAGATTGAAGGCAGAAGGAGAAAAGGGTGTCAGAGGATGAGATGGCTGGATGGCTTCACCAATGCAATGAACATGAACTTGAGCAAACTCTGCGAGATGGTGAGGGACAGGGAGGCCTGGTGTGCTAGAGTCCATGGGGTCACAAAGAGTCAGACATGACTGGCAACTGAACAACAACAACTACATGGACATGGATGTTTGGGTTGTTTCCAGTCTTTGACTATAATGACTGGTGTCACACATATGTCTGCATTTCTGTTAGATGTATACTTAGGAAGTGGAACTACTAGCTCATAAGGCATGCATATCTTTACATTTTAGTTGATGCTGATGAACAGTTTTCTGAAGTGATTATTTCAATATGTACTCTCACTAGTAGTCACTCTACATCCTTGACAATACTTGGTATTGTCAATCTTTTTCATTTTATTTATTCTGGTGTAAATGATATTATGGCTTTTATTTTATTTCACTGATTAAAAGGTTGAGTACTTTTAATATATTTATGAAACATTTATTTATCCTCTTGGAATTATCATCTTTTTACTTGTGACCATTCTGGTGGGTGATTTACTTCCTTTTATACTTACTAAAAATATATTCTACCTTTAAGATTCAGCTCAAATATCACCTTTTTCATAATGCTTTTCCCATTTTATATGCCTCATAAATGTCTCCTCAAAATTATCATAGCACTCGCACCCAATTATATTTCACTTTTATTTGGCATCTATTTTCATGCGTTACTGGGTTAAACTGTTAAGGCAATACCAGATTTGTGTCATGGGCCTATCTTCTTGTAATTACCTCTTTTACTTGGCTAGAAGCTCTTCAAGGACAGAAATTCTACCTTGTTTAATTCTGCACACCCTTCTCCATTTACTATTCCCACACTTATAGAGTGACAAGCACATAGTAGCTTCTCAATAAACATTTGTTGAATTAAATGCATGTTATTGAATATATGACACATTACTTTGGATCTACACAGGACCTCAGCAAATGGTTGATAATGTCAAATTAATGCTAAAATACATTTTGTGTGGAAAGGATTAAATCAAGTCATTGAAAGCTTTTCCATAGCCGTTAGGCTCAGAACTAGACTTTGGATTCAGTTTCCTAGGCCAGAAGGACAGGGGCAATTTTTCTTAGGTACCTGCCATGCTCCTAGGATGTCAGTTTCATGGGAGCAGGGACTATTATCTCCAGTATCTAGAAGGATGCCTAACGCATGGTGAGTGCTTAATTATTGACTGTCACATGATTGATCAAGTCACAAAGTGGCTTGAGCCTCCACCGTCTATCCCATCCTGTCCTGATGTTTAAAATGCTGTATTAATGGCTGGTTCCTTCAAGTTATGCTCTTTCAAAATACCAGTGCCCAAAGAGATGTGACTCACTTAACATTTCACATGCATATTGTGATTGGCTCTTCACAAAGCAACTTCATGTCCAGTATCCCCTTTGATCTGTACAGCAGTTTTCTGAGGTAAGTGGGTCAGGGGTTATCATGCCTGTTTTGCAAAGAAGAAACTGAGACTCAGAGAGGTGAAATTATTTTGTTCCAAGTTACACAACTAGGAAGTGAAAAAGCCAAGACTTTTTCATTCCTGTTTGGAGAGTGAGTCCTGTATTTGCAACCAATATGAAGGAGTAGGGTAAAGGAAGGAACATTGGTGACAAATGTCAGTGGTTAAAAAAAGCAAAAGACTCTATGGATATGGCCTTGCAACTCTAGACTTCGAAGGGTATTTAACACCTATCAGTCTCCACGGTTGAGAGAAGAGAAAACCAAGCCTTTGGACTAGGGCTCCTGAAGTTGTGTAGGGCAGGGCTTGTGCCCACTCTCCGCCCCCTCCCCACTTTCATCAAGCCTTTCTCTGCTCTTGCAGCAACATACGTTCCCCATCCCAACACTCTAATCAGCTGTTTGCTGAGATGTTTCACCCACTGGAATTTAAGCTCCTTTTTATCTTCTCAGGCATGTAATAGGTGCTCTACAATTTCATGTTGTGTGTATGAGCAAATGAGCCTAGGATTTAGAAGATGAGACCTCACAGGTAGTTGACCTAGAGAGACATGGGAAATCATTGTACCCCACACCTGCCTTTGGACTCCAGAGTCACAGGTTCTGTAGCAGTCCCGTTTCAATAAGCAAACAGCATTTCTTCTTCCTTTCATTCCTTCTTTCCCATGGGGGGTTCTGGATAGTGAAGGGGCTTCCTAATAACCTTGGAATATGATATAGTGAAAGGAACAAAGGACTGGGAGTCAGTAGACTTGGGTTTAAGTCCCAGCTCTGTCACTGTGTGACCTCAGATAACTCCCTATCCTTTCTGGGTCTTTTAGTGTCTTTCCCTGACAATAGAATGAACTAGGACAAGTACTTTCTCAACTGTGTTCTTTGGTGCCATAAGGTCATTTCCTGAAGTGCAATACAAGGACAAGAGACAATTTTCAGATCAGATCAGATCAGTCGCTCAGTCGTATCCGACTCTTTGCGACCCCATGAATCGCAGCATGCCAGGCCTCCCTGTCCATCACCAACACCCAGAGTTCACTCAGACTCACGTCCATCGAGTCAGTGATGCCATCCAGCCATGTCATCCTCTGTCGTCCCCTTCTCCTCCTGCCCCCAATCCCTCCCAGCATCAGGATCTTTTCCAGTGAGTCAACTCTTCGCATGAGGTGGCCAAAGTACTGGAGTTTCAGCTTTAGCATCATTCCTTCCAAAGAAATCCCAGGGCTGATCTCATTCAGAATGGACTGGTTGGATTTCCTTGCAGCCCAAGGGACTCTCAAGAGTGTTCTCCAACACCACAGTTCAAAAGCATCAATTCTTCGATGCTCAGCCTTCTTCACAGTCCAACTCTAATATCCATACATGACCACAGGAAAAACCATAGCCTTGACTAGACGAACATTTGTTGGAAAAGTAATGTCTCTGCCTTTGAATATGCTATCTAGGTTGGTCATAATTTTCCTTCCAAGGAGTAAGCGTCTTTTAATTTCATGGCTGCAATCACCATCTGCAGTGATTTTGGAGCCCAGAAAAATAAAGTCTGACACTGTTTCCACTGTTTCCCCATCTATTTCCCATGAAGTGATGGAACCAGATGCCATGATCTTCGTTTTCTGAATGTTGAGCTTTAAGCCAAATTTTTCACTCTCCACTTTCACTTTGATCAAGAGGCTTTTGAGTTCCTCTTCACTTTCTGCCATAAGGGTGGTGTCATCTGCATATCTGAGGTTATTGATATTTCTCCCAGCAATCTTGATTCCAGCTTGTGTTTCTTTCAGTCCAGCGTTTCTCATGATGTACTCTGCATATAAGTTAAATAAGTAGGTTAACAATATACAGCCTTGACGTACTCCTTTTCCTATTTGGAACCAGTCTGTTGTTCCATGTCCAGTTCTAACTGTTGCTTCCTGACCTGCATACAAATTTCTCAAGAGGCAGATTAGGTGGTCTGGTATTCCCATGTCTTTCAGACTTTTCCACAGTTTCTTGTGATCCACAGAGTCAAAGGCTTTGGCATAGTCAACAAAGCAGAAATAGATGTTTTTCTGGAACTCTCTTGCTTTTTTGATGATCCAGAGGATGTTGGCTATTTGATCTCTGGTTCCTCTGCCTTTTCTAAAACCAGCTTGAACAACAGGAAGTTCACGTTTCACGTATTGCTGAAGCCTGGCTTGGAGAATTTTGAACATTACTAACGTGTGAGATGAGTGCAATTGTGTGGTAGTTTGAGCTTTTTTTGGCACTGCCTTTCTTTGGGATTGGAATGAAAACTGACATTTTTCAGTCCTGTGGCCACTGCTGAGTTTTCCAAATTTGCTGGCATATTGAGTGTAGCACTTTCACAGCATCATCTTTCAGGATTTGGAATAGCTCAACTGGAATTCTATCACCTCCACTAGCTTTGTTTGTAGTGATGCTTTTTAAGGCCCACTTGACTTCACATTCCAGGATGTCTGGCTCTAGGTCAGTGATCACACCATCGTGATTATCTGGGTCGTGAAGATCTTTTTTGTACAGTTCTTCTGTGTATTCTTGCCACCTCTTCTTAATATCTTCTGCTTCTGTTAGGCCCATAGCATTTCTGTCCTTTATTGAGCCCATCTTTGCATGAAATGTTCCTTTGGTATCTCTGATTTTCTTGAAGAGATCTCTAGTCTTTCCCATTCTGTTGTTTTCCTCTATTTCTTTGCATTGATTGCTGAAGAAGACTTTCTTATCTCTTCTTGCTATTCTTTGGAACTCTGCATTCAGATGTTTATATCTTTCATTTTCTCCTTTGCTTTTCACTTCTCTTCTTTTCACAGCTATTTGTAAGGCCTCCCCAGACAGCCATTTTGCTTTTTTGCATTTCTTTTCCATGGGGATGGTCTTGATCCCTGTCTCCTGTACAATGTCATGAACCTCATTCCATAGTTCATCAGGCACTCTATCTGACAGAATGTGGTCCACTGGAGAAGGGAATGGCAAACCACTTCAGTATTCTTGCCTTGAGAACCCCATGCACAGTGTGAAAAGGCAAAATGATAGGATACTGAAAGAGGAACTCCCCAGGTCAGTAGGTGCCCAATATGCTACTGGAGATCAGTGGAGAAATAACTCCAGAAAGAATGAAGGGATGGAGCCAAAGCAAAAACAATACCCAGCTGTGGATGTGACTGGTGATAGAAGCAAGGTCTGATGCTGTAAAGGGTAATATTGCATAGGAACCTGGAATGTCAGGTCCATGAATCAAGGCAAATTGGAAGTGGTCAAACAAGAGATGGCAAGAGTGAATGTCGACATTCTAGGAATCAGCTAACTGAAATGGACTGGAATGGGTGAATTTAACTCAGATGACCATTATATCTACTACTGCGGGCAGGAATCCCTCAGAAGAAATGGAGTAGCCATCATGGTCAACAAAAGAGTCCGAAATGCAGTACTTGGATGCCATCTCAAAAATGACAGAATGATCTCTGTTCGTTTCCAAGGCAAACCACTCAGTATCACAGTAATCCAAGTCTATGCCCCAACCAGTCACGCTGAAGAAGCTGAAGTTGAACGGTTCTATGAAGACCTACAAGACGTTTTAGAACTAACACGCAAAAAAGATGTCCTTTTCATTATAGGGGACTGGAATGCAAAAGTAGGAAGTCAAGAAACACCTGGAGTAACAGGCAAATTTGGCCTTGGAACATGGAATGAAGCAGGGCAAAGACTAATAGAGTTTTGCCAAGAAAATGCACTGGTTATAACAAACACCCTCTTCCAACAACACAAGAGAAGACTCTATACATGGACATCACCAGATGGTCAACACCGAAATCAGATTGATTATATACTTTGCAGCCAAAGATGGAGGAGCTCTATACAGTCAGCAAAAACAAGACCAGGAGCTGACTGTGGCTCAGACCATGAACCCCTTATTGCCAAATTCAGACTGAAATTGAAGAAAGTAGGGAAAACCACTAGACCATTCAGAGACAATTTTAAGTGCTATCAAAAATAAATCTTAAATTTCAATAGTTGTGGATGTATTTTAATATGAATTAGAAAAATATGCTTAGGACATTAAATCTATATTACATAGTATGATGCTGGATTTATTTAAGGAAAAAATGAGTCAATTTAAAGAAACATATTAAATAAATAATTTCACACTGGCTGGTAGATAATGCATAATTATATAGGCGCTCTGAGTAGGACTTAAGGTTGGACCACACTGCTGTACAGTTCTGAGGCATCTCTTCAGGCCAAGGTTGAGCCCAGGTCCTCCCCCTGTCAACCATCACCACTATCCTTTAATCAAAAGACTTGCATCTTATTTAAAGAATGAAAAAACAAAAACAAATCTCCAAGCCCCCGAACCTGGCCTAGGTGATCCTCCAAGGGTCCCCCAGTGCAGACATTCTAACATTCTAACACAACAGCCAGACTTGGATATTCTGTTAGTCCAAGGAGTAACTTGATGACGATGTCTGAATCGTGTGATTTGAAAAGCTGCCCACTTTCCTGCAGTGCACTTCAGACTCCAGGGCAAAGTTCTCAGAAGAAATTTGGAAGCCGCCATTCAAAACTAGTTTTGAGGGGGCAGGGTGGTGGTGTAACAGTCTCCAAAACCCAGCTGCCCCCTAGTGGCCATAGGATAGGCATCAATGTGCATGGATAGTGAGATCCTTTTGACCCAGATTGGCATCCGTTCAGAGTAGATAGTTCCAGAGCACAGTGGTTTTCAATAAACCTCAGAGACCATGGAGGACAGCAGTGCAGGGCTGAGAGTGGAGTATGAAAAAAATCTGAGAAATCTTTAGAGCTCTGGCTGTTACACCTGAGTCAGCTATATACTGCCTTCAGCCCCCAAACTGAATGATAGTAAGACTCACTAAACCCTGGACTTAACCCAATATTCAGACAGTTTGCTTGACTCCCAAGTCCATCTCAAGAAGGGACTATTGTTATTTGACCAGGCTCATCTTCCTATCCTCACATGTAGTCTTAGAAGCAGCTCCCCAGTCAAGGAACCACTTGCTATTTCCACAGCACTGAGAGGCCTGTGAAGGATTTAATACCTTGCCACATAATTTCCATCAGTTCTCATGCATCCATGATATTAAAAAATGGTGTTTTCTCAAATTTATGCAATGTGCTTCACAAACATGTCTGAAATAAAAGTTCCCTAGTCTGTTTCTCTAACCAATACCCTCTGTCACCCCTAAAAATTGACTATTTGGAAATTCTAGAGCCACTTCAGTCCTTGGATTGCAAGTAGCACTCATAACTAGCAGGGGATAGTATTTCAAGAATTAGGATATATCAATCACTGAAAATTATGTAATAGGGCACTCCAGGTACACAACCCTCCCCAAAAGCAACAACTAAGCTAGAAAAACTATCAGAATTAGCTTTAGAAAAGCTCTGCAATCTAGTAAAAAAAAAAAAAAAAAAAAAACTTCCAATGGGACTTAAAACAAAAATTTGCTAAAGAAAGATATTGCTTTGTAGTAAGAAAGTGCTCAGAGAAGGCAATGGCAACCCACTCCAGTACTCTTGACTGGAAAATCCCATGGGCGGAGGAGCCTGGTAGGCTGTTGTCTATGGGGTCACACAGAGTCGGACACGACTGAGCGACTTCACTTTCACTTTTCACTTTCATGCACTGGAGAAGGGAATGGCAACCCACTCCAGTGTTCTTGCCTGGAAAATCCCAGGGACGGGGGAGCCTGGTGGGCTGCTGTCTATGGGGTCACACAGAGTCGGACACAACTGAAGCGACTTAGCAGCAGCAGCAGCAAGAAAGTGCTACGGTGTTTTAAATCATTCACTTACCATCCACCACGCCCTGGATCAGCAGCAGCTGTGAGGACAGTACCTGGAGCAACTGATGCAAGTTGATAGTCCCAAAGGGAGCAATATGGACCTTACTTTTAAAGAATTGTGTTATAGATCTCAACCTGTCTAGAGGCTCCCTCAGGAACTGGTAAAAAGGTTTCTTTTTATTTTGCTTGACTCAAAGTCTCCACTAGAGTCAGGTAGCTTCCAGGGAGGATATTACCAAAAGTCTTTAAATACAAAGGTATTGGGCACAGCAGCCTGGGACAAAGGACAACATAGACAAACAATAGATCTAGAAGCCTGGGAAGGAAGAGACTGCACAGGAGATATGTGTGAGAATAAGGACTATCAAAAGGTTTTATGGGGGAGAACAAGATGGAGGAGGAGTAGGTGATCATGGAGTACATCTCTCTCCACTGATACATCAAGAACACACCTTCAGACAGACAGAATTGCATGCAGAACACCAGTTGAGAGCAAACAGGAGTACCTGACCAGCAGAAAAGAATATATAGACCCACGCAAAACTCGAGATCAAGCCCTGAGCCTTTGGAGTGGGAGCACTGACTCCAAGACCCTAGACCACCAGAGAACTAACTCTAGGGGGTATAAAATAGTGAGAATTCACACAAAGGAAACCACTGGAACACAAGACTTGACATCACCCACCACCAGTAGCACCCTGTGTAGGACATCTCACCTAAACAACAAACAACACAAAAATACAAACCCAGTCACCAACAGACAGGATTACCAGCTCACTCAGCCTTGCCCATCAGAAGAAAAACAAACAAACAAAGACTCAGCACAAATCTCACCCTATAAGAAGCTTACAAAAACCACTGGACCAACCTTAGGAAGGCAGAAAACAAAAGGAAGAAAGAATTCAACCTTGAAGCCTGGGAAAAGGAGACCTCAAACACAGTAAGTCAAAAAATAACAATAGTAATGAAAAGGCAGAGAAATGCTACACAAATGAAGGAACAAACTAGAAACATAGAAGTCCAAATAAATGAAGAGTAAATAGGCAAACTACCTGAAATATAATTCAGAATAATGATAGTAAAGATGATTTTAAAAAAAACCTTGAAAGAAAAATGGAGAAAATGCAAGAATCAATTAACAAAGACCTGGAAGAATTAAAGAATAAACATACAGAGACAAACAACACAATTACTGTAATTAAAAATACTCTAGAAGGAACCAATAGCAGAATATCTGAAGCAGAAGAACGAATCAGTGATCTGGAAGATAAAATGGTGGAAATAACTTCTGAAGAGCAGAATAAAGTAAAAAGAACGAAAAGAACTGAGATAATCTCAGAGACCTCTGGGACAATATCAAAAGCAACAACATTAGAATTATAGGGGTCCCAGAAGAAGAAGAGAAAAATAAAGCTTATATGAGAAAATTTTTGAAGACATTATAGTTGAAAATTTCCTCAGCATGGAAAAGGAAATAGTCAATCAAGTCCAAGAGGCACAAAGAGTCCCATACAGGATAAACTCAAGGAGAAACATGCCAAGACACATACTAATCAAACTAACAAAGACTAAACACAAAGAAAGAATATTAAAGGCAGCAAGGGAGAAGCAACAAGTAACATACAAGGGAAACCAAATATGCTTAACAGCTGATCTTTCAGCAAAAACTCTGCAGGCCAGAAGGGAATGGAAGGATTTATTTAAAGTCCTGAAAGGGAAAAATCTACAACCAAGGTTACTAGGATCTCATTCAAAATTGATGGAGAAATAAAAAGCTTTTAAGACAAGCTAAAGTTAAGATAATTCAGAGAAGAGCATTAGATGAGATGGATCTCATTGATATCTTCAGGACATACCATCCAAATGCAAAAGAATACACCTTCTCAAGTGCACATGGAACATTCTCCAGGATAGACCACATCTTGGGTCACAAATCAAACCTCCAGTAAATTAAAGCTGAAATCAAACCAGCTTTACAACAAATGATAAACTTACATAATCAAGAAATACAGGAGAAGAAGAAAGATCTACAAAATCAACCCCAAACAATTAAGAAAATGGCAATAGGAACTTATATATCAATAATTATTTTAAATGTGAATGGATTAAATGCTCCAACCAGAAGACACAGACTGGTTGAAGGGATAAAAAAACAAGACCCATATATATGCTGTCTACAAGAAACCCACTTCAGACCTAAAGACATATATAGACTGAAAGTGAGAGGATGGAAAAATATATTCCATGCAAATTGGAAGTAAAAGAAAGCTGGAGTAGCAATCCTCATATCAGATAAAATAGACCTTAAAATAAAGACGATAACAAGAGATAAGGAAGGACACTACATAATGATCAAAGGATCTACCCAAGAGGAAGACAAAACAATTGTAAATATCTATGCACCCAGCATAGGAGCACCTCAATACATTAGACAAACACTAACAGACATAAAAGGAGAAATTGACAGTAACAAAACAATAGTAGGAAACTTTAACACCCCACTCACACTAATGGACAGATCATCAAAACAGAAAATTAATAAGGAAACACAAGTCTTAAATGACACATTAGATGAGATGGATCTCATTGATATCTTCAGGACATACCACCCAAATGCAGAAGAATACACCTTCTTCTCAAGTGCACCTGGAACATTCTCCAGGATATACCACATCTTGAGTCACAAATCAAACCTCAGTAAATTAAGAAAATTGAAATTGTATCAAGCATCTTCTCTGACCACAATGCTATGAGACTAGATATCAAGTACAAGAAAAAAAAAACTGTAAGAAACACAAACACGTGGAGATTAAACAGCACGTTTCTGTATAACCAACAGGTTGCTGAAGAAATCAAAAGGGAAATCAAAAAATTTCTAGAAACAAATGACAGTGAAAACACAACTCAAAACCTATGGGATGCAGCAAAAACAGTCCTAAGAGGGAAGTTTATAGCAATACAATCCTACCTCAAGAAACAAGAAAAACACAGAATAAGCAACATAACTTTACACCTAAAACAACTGGGAAAAGAATAACTAAAAAACCCCAAAATTAGTAGAAGGAAAGAAATCATAAAGATCTGAGCAGAAATAAATGAAAAATAAATGAAAGAAACAATAGTAAAGATTAATAAAACTAAAAGCTGGTTCTTTGAGAAGATAAACAAAATTGACAAACCTTTAGCCAGACTCATCGAGAAAAAAAGAGAGAAGAATCAAATCAACAAAATTAGAAATGAAAAAGGATAAGTTACAACAGACAATGCAGAAATACAAAGGATTATAAGAGACTATTATGAACACCTATATGGAAATAAAACAGATAACCTGGAAGAAATGGACAGGTTCTTAGAAAAGTTCAATCTTCCAAGACTGAACCAGGAAGAAATAGAAATTATGAACAACCCAATTACAAGCACTTAAATTGAAGCTGTAATAAAAAATCTCTCAAAAAACAAAAGGCCAGGACCAGATGGCTTCACAGAAGAATTCTATCAAACATTTAGAGAAGAGCTAATGCCTATCCTTCTAAGACTCTTTCAAAAAATTGCAGAGAAAGGAACACTTCCAAACTTATTCTACAAGATCACTATGATCCTGATACCCAAACCAGACAAAGACAACACACAAAAAGAAAACTACAGGCCAATATCACTGATGAACATAGATGCAAAATTCCTCAACAAAATTTTAGCTAACAGAATTCAGCAACACATCAAAAAACTCATACACCATGATCAAGTTGGGTTTATTCCAGGAATGCAAGGATTCTTCAATATATGCAAATCAATCAATATGATACACCATATTAGTAAATTGAAGGATAAAATCATATTATAATCTCAATAGATGCAGAAAAAGCCTTTGACAAAATTCAGCACCCATTTATGATTAAAACTCTTCAAAAAATGGGCATAGAAGGAACCTACCTCAACATAGTGAAGGCCATAAATGATAGTGAAAAGTGAAAGTGAAGTCTCTCAGTCGTGTCCGACTCTTTGCGACCCCTTGGACTGTAGCCCTCCAGGCTCCTCCATCCATGGGATTTTCCAGGCAAGAATATTGGAGTGGGTTGCCATTTGATAAGCCTACAGCAAACATTGTTTTCATTAGTGAAAAACTGATCCCCCTAAGATCAGGAACAAGACAGGGGTGTCCACTTTTACCACTATTATTCAACATAGTTCTGGAAGTTCTAGCTACAGAAATCAGGGAAGAAAAAGAAATAAAAGGAATCCAGATCAGAAAAGAAGTAAAGCTCTCACTGTTTGCAGATGATACAATACTGTACATAGAAAACCCTAAAGATACTATCAGAAAATTACTAGAGTTAATCAGTGGATTTAGTAAAGTTGCATGATACAAAATCAATACACAGAAATCACTTGCATTTCTATATACTAACAATGAAAAATCAGAAAGAGAAATTAAGGATTCGATCCCATTCACCACTGCAACAAAAAGAGTTAAATATCTAGGAATAAACTTACCTTTTGTAGCTCAGTCAGTAAAGAATCTGCCTGCAGTGCAGGAGACCTGGGTTAGACCCCTGGGTTGGGAAGATCCCCTGGAGAAGGAAATGGCGACCCAGTCCAGTATCCTTGCCTGGAAAATCTCAAGGACAGAGGAGCCTGGTGGGCTGAAGTCCATGGGGTTGCAAAGAGTTGGGCATGACTGAGCGACTAACATTTACTTACTTACTTACTTACATAAGGAGACAAAAGTACTGTACACAGAAAATTATAAGACATTGATGAAAGAAATCAAAGATGACATAAACAGATGGAGAGATATTCCATGTTCTGGGTAGGAAGAATCAATATTGTGAAAATGACTATACTATCAAATGAAATCTACAGATTCAATGCAATCCCTATCAAATTACCAATGACATTTTTCACAGAACTAGAACAAAAAATTTCACAATTCATATGGAAACACAAAAGACCCCAAATAGCCAAAGCTGTCTTAAGAAGAATGGAGCTGGAGCAATCAACCTTCTTGACTTCAGATTATACTACAAAGCCAAAATTATCAGGACAGTATGGTACTGGGACAAAACCAGAAATATAGACCAAAGGAACAAGATAGAAAGCCCAGAAATAAACCCACGCACCTATGGGCACCCTATTTTTGACAAAGGAGGCCAGAATATACAATGGGGCAAAGACAGCCTCTTTAATAAATGGTGCTGGGAAAACTGGACAGCTACATGTAAAAGAATGAAATTAGAACTCTTCCTAACACCATACACAAAGATAAACTCAAAATGGATTAAAGACCTAAATGTAAGACCAGAAACTATACAACTCTTAGAGGAAAACATAGACAGAACACTCAATGACATAAATCAAAGCAAGATCCTCTATGATCCACCTCCTAGAGTAACAAAAAGAAAAAGAAAAGTAAGCAAGTGGGACCTGATTAAACTTAAAAGTTTTAGCACAGCAAAGGAAACTCTAAGCAAGGTGAAAGGACAACCCTCAGAATGGGAGAAAATAATAGCATATGAAACAACTGACAAAGGATTAATTTCCAAAATGTACAAGCAGCTCATATAACTCAATGCTAGAAAAACAAATAACCCAATCAAAGAGTGGGGAAAAGACCTAAACAGACATTTCCAAAGAAGAAATACAGATGGCTAACAAACACATGAAAAGATGCTCAACATCACTCATTATTACAGAAATGAAAATCAAAACCACAATGAGATATCACCTCACACCAGTCAGAATGGCCATCATTAAAAAGTCTACAAACAATAAATGCTAGAGAGGGTGTGGAGAAAAGGGAACACTCTTGCACTGTTGGTGGGAATGTAAATCAATACAGCCACTATGGAAGACGGTATGGAGATTCCTTAAAAAACTAGGAATAAAACCACCATATGACCTAGCAATCCCACTCCTACGCATATACCCTGAGGAAACCAGGGTTGACAAAGACACATGTATCCCATTTTTCATTGCAGCACTATTTACAATAGCTAGAACATGGAAGAAACCTAGATGTCCATCTACAGATGCATGGATAAAGAAGTTGTGGTACATATACACAATGGAATATTGCTCAGTCATAAAAAGGAACGCATTTGAGTCAGTTCTGATAAGGTGGATGAACATAGAACCTATTACACAGAGTAAAGTGAGTCAGAAAGAGAAAGATAAGTGTCATATTCTAACACATATATACGGAATCTAGAAAAATGGTACTGAAGAATTTATTTACAGGTCAGCAATGGAGAAACAGACATAGAGAATAAACTTATGGACATGGGGAGAGGGGAGGAGAGGGCGAGATGTATGGAAAGAGTAACATGGAAACTTACATTACCATATGTAAAATAGATAGCCAACTGGAATTTGCTGTATGGCTCAGGGAACTCAAACAGGGGCTTTGTATCACCCTAGATGGGTGGGATGGGGAGGGAGATTGGAAGGAGGTTCAAAAGGGAGGGGATATATGTATACCTATGGCTGATTCATGTTGAGGTTTGATGGAAAACAACAAAATTCTGTATACCAATTATCCTTCAATAAAAAAAAATAAATTAAAAAAAAAACTTTTATATATACCAGGGAATTTAAAAAAAACCCATGTGTATAACAAGGGCAAGACACATGCTTGAAAAGGCCTGAGAAGACCCTAAGCTTTAATTTCTGACTGGTCTTCAGGCTTGACCCAAGTAGGAAGTAGAAGCTGAGGCAGAGTTGTAAATGACCCAGCAAAGCACTGAAGGAGGGCCCCAATACCAAACCAATAAGCAGAGATTGTGAGAGTATTTTTTTCCTTTCTTATTTTTCTTCTTTTTTGCATTTCTCAGCTCCAGGTTTTTAGGGTAACTGTAAAAACAACAACTGATCATTAAGCTAACAGAACACAGACTTCAGTAAGCATACAACAACTAATATAGACTTAATAAGATAGTTTAGAAAAGTCACTATACAAGTAAACAACAACCCACAATAGTCACCAGAAACAAACCCTGAAGAGGAGAGAGAATCTGGTTTCCAGAATGTCACATTATATTGACATATATAATGTCACATAATCTGACATATATAATGTCCAGTTTTCAGTAAAAAATCAGAGGCATCAAAGAAACAAGAAAATATGGTCCATTCACAGGAAAAAAGACATGAGCATAAGTTTTCCATAAAGAAGTTCAGGCATTGGACTTACTATACGAAGACTTTAAATGTATGGTTTTAATATGCTTAAAGAAATGAGACCATGAACAAAGAACAAAAGGAAATCAGGACAGTGATGTCTGAGCAAATAAGGAATATCAACGAAGATGGAGAAATTATAAAAAGGAGCCAAATAGAAATTCCAGAGCTGAGAAATACAATTATTGGGAGGGGTTCAAGAGCAAAAAGAATCAGTAAAGTTGACAATAGTCAACCAAGATTATCTATTTTGGGGAGTAGAAAGAGAAAAAAAAATGAAGAAAAATGAATAAAGCCCAAGAGACCTGTGGGATAACATCAAAAGTACCAGATTGCACATAATGGGATTCTCAGAAGGAGAGAAGAGAGAGAACAGAAAGTACATTTGGAAAAAAATATGACCATAAACTTTCAAAATTTGAGGGAAGACATGAATTTATACATCTAAGAAGCTCAACCAACTCCAAGTAGTGTGAAATGAAAGAGATCCATACTCAGATATATTATATTCAAAGTGACCAAAGACCCCAAAAAAGGCAACAAGAGGGAAGTGACTGAACATGTCTAAGGGATCCCCACTAAGATTAAAAGCCAATTTCTTACTAGAAACCATGGAGGCCAGAAGGCAGTGAGATGACATATTTAAAGTGCTGGGGGCAATGTTTATTGCAGCACTGTTTACAACAGCCAAGACATGGAAGCAACCTAAATGTTCATCAATAGAGGGAAAAATAAAGAAGATATGATACATAAGTACAATTGAGTATTGTGTTAGTCGCAAAGTCATGTCCGACTCTTTGTGACCCCATGGACTGTAGCCCACCAGGTTTCTATGTCCATGGAATTCTCCAGGCAAGAATACTGGAATGGGTTGCCATTTCCTTCTCCAACAATTGAGTATTACTCAGCCATAAAAATGAATGAAATAATGCCATTTGCAGCAACATGAGTGAACCTAGAGATTGGCATACTGAGTGAAATAAGTCAGACAGAGAAGGAGAAATATTGTATGACATCTCTTATATGTGGACTCTAAAAGGAAATGATAGAAATGAACTTACAAAACAGAAATAGATTCACATACTTAGAGAGAATGAACTATGGTTGCTGGGAAGAAAGATGGGGGGAAGGAATAGTTAGGGAATTTGGGATGGACATGTACACACTGCTATATTTAAAATGAATAACCAACGAGGAGAAACTATCGCAACCTTGTTAATTAGTATACCCCAATACAAAATTTAAAAGTTTGAAAAAAAATTAAAAATACAGGTAAAACATTTTCTAATAAATAAAGTGCAGGTGGCAAAATCAAGCAAGGAGTATATATTCAGCAAAAAATAGCCTTCTAAAATGAAGAAAAGACACCTACTTTCCAGTACATGTATGGAGCTTGCAAATCATCAGTCTAAAAACAACTAAAAAAACTGAACAAGTTAAAAATCAATAACTCTTGGGAACTTCTCTGGTGGTCCAGTGGTTAAGATTATGAGCTTCCAATGCAGGGGGCATGCTTTTGATCCCTGATTAGGGAACTAAGATCCCAAATGCCAAGCAGCATGGCCAAAAACAAACAAACAAACTGAAAAGCAACAACTCTTCATAGATCATCAGAGAGAATTGAGGATACAGGACAAACTGAAGTGCCCCAAATTAGAGAGACAGGCAGATACGGAGAATTACATTTACCAGAACAGAAACCCAAAGTGGAAACATCCATGTAGACCAGTTCTGGGGTAGGAAAACCTAAACTATAAGTGACGAATAGCTGGTAGCTCAGTGTGGGCAAGTTTGAGAGTTAAAAATTCCAGAGAGTCTAGTCATAGAGATGCCCTAACACTTTTGTGATTTTTCCCTTCAGAAGCCCTACCAAGTTCCCATAAGGAAGATCAGAGAAAAATATCCTTGTGCTTCTAATAGAAAAATGGGAAAAGGAGCCATTTGGAAATATGCCCAGAGCATTCTGTTCTTCACAGTGAGGCTATACCTTCCAAACTATTTTATCAGGGTGTAACCTACTGGGCTTTTATCAGAGACTACCCAACCTGGGGAAAAGGAAATATCCAACTTCAGCACACTCTGACCTTCCTGACCCACATAAGGGGAAGAAACAACTGAGAATCACTTGTGAAAGCCATTACCCAGGAGCATAAGCTCACTAAAAGACTGAGACCTAATCATAGGTCTGTAGAATGTTTCTCTCCCACACCTTAATACCACATCAGTAAAACCAGCTTGCATCAGTCCCTTTTACCCACTACATCACATATGGTTTTTGACAACAAATTGCAAGGCATTCTAAAAGGTAAAAAACACACTTTGAAAAGAAGCCAGACAAACCAAACATTAGATCCAGACTTATATGGCAGGGATGTTGGAAGTACCACATGAGTAATTTAAAATAAAATATGCTGGGACGTCCTTGGTGGTCCAGTGACTGGGATTCTGCACTTCCAGTGTGAGGGCCCCAGGTTCAGTTCCAGTCAGGGAGCTGGATCCCACATGCCACAACTGGGGGGTCCCACATGCTGCAAAAGAGACCCAGCACAGCCAAATAAATAAATATTTTTTAAAAATATAAATAAATAAATAAAGTATGCTAAAGGCACTAATGAATAAAGTAGATAGCATGAAAGAACAGATGGGTAATTCTAAGCAAAGAGATGGAAAATCTTAAAAAGAATCAAAAGAAGTGTTTGAAATTTAAAAAATAGAACACTGTAATGGAAAAGAAGAAAGCATTTGAGAAAATAATCCAAATGTCCATAAACAAATGAATGGATAAAGAAATATTATGCACACACATGCATGCACATGCATACAAACACAATAGACTATTATCAAACTTTTAAAAAGAAGGAAATCCTGCCATTTGCAATAACATAGATGAACCTGGAGGACATTATGCTAAATGAAATAAGCCAGTCAGAAATACACATATCACATGATTCCACTTATATGAGGTATGTAAAATAGCCAAACTCTTAGAAACAGAAAATAGAATAATGGTGTCTAGGGGCTGAGAGAGATGTAAATAAAGAGTTGTTGCTAAATGGATAGCAAGTTTCAGTTACACAAGATGAATAATTTCTAGAGATCTGCTTTACAACTTAGTGTCTACAGTTAACAATACTGTACTGTGTATTTAAAAATATAAGGGGATAAATCTCATGTTAAATGTTCTTACCACAAACAAAACAAAACAAAAAGGCACAAGAAATGTTTGGAGATGATGAGTATGTCTATAACTTGATTATGGTGAAGGCTTCATGGGTGTGTGAATATGTCCAAATTCATCAAGTTGAATACATAATATAGGTACAGCTTTCTGTATATCAATTATATTTCAATACTGTTTTTTAAAAAGCAATGTATTTGATAAGCTCAGTCGTAGACTAGACATGGCTGAGGAAATAGTGAGTTTGAAGATATATCAAATTTCTAAAACTGAAAAAAAAAATGAAAAAAGGAAAAGAACAGATACCCAAAAACTGTGTGACAACAATTATGAAAGGTGTAACATATGCACAATGGAAATACCAGGAGAAGAGAGAAAGGAACAGAAAAAAATATATATCTGAAACAATGATAACTGAAAATTTTGTAAATGTAAAAACTAAACCCAAAATTCAGAAATCTCAGGGAACAGCAAGCAAGATAAAAACCAAAAAATCCACTCCTAAGCATATCACATTCAAACTGCAGAAAACCAAAAATAAGGAAAAAATCTTGAAAGAAACCAAAGGGAAAAAAACACTTTACCTATAGAGAGACAAGGATAAGAATTACATCAGACTTCCCCTCAGAAACTAGTCAAGCAAGAAGAGAGTGTGGTGAAATAGTTGAAGTATTGACAGAGAGAAAGGGAAAAAAAAGCACCAGTATAGAAATCTATACCTAGTGAAATTATCCTTCAATAATACCAAAGAAGTTCTCCCATTGTTATTAAGGTTCTGAGCCCCATGTCAAATTTCCCAGCCTGGAGACGCAGCAGAGGGACTAGGAATCCCCAGGGAATCTGACTTTGAAGGGCAGTGGGATTTGATTGCAAGACTTCCACAGGATCAGGGGAAACAAAGACTCCACTCTTGGAGGGCAAACAAAATCTTCTGCACACTAAGACGCAGGGGAAAGGAGCAGTAACCCTACAGGAGACTGAACCAGACATATTTGCTGGTGTTGGAGGGTCTCCTGTGGAGGCATGGGGCGGCAGTAGCTCAACACAGGGACCAAGGCACTGGCAGCAGCAGTTATGGGAAGTGCACATTAATGTGAGGCCCACTGGAGGTCACCATTAACCCCAAAATAGAGCCTGTAGACTCAAGAGCTGTGATGATTTAGGTCAAACAACTAACAGGGAGGGAGTGCAACTCTACCCATCAGCAGACAAGTGGACTAAAGTTGTACCAAGCTGCCCCCCTCTACTGGAGTAAAGCCCAATTTATACCATGGCCAGTCCGTCCCATCAGGAAGCTTGCACGATCCTCTTAGATAGCCTTATCCCGTCAGAAGATGCAAGAAGAACTACAATATTGCAGCCTCCAAAACAAAAGCTGCAATCATAAAATGTTAATCAAAATGAAAAGTCAGAGTATCATGTCTTAGATGAAGAAATAAGATAAAACTGCAGAAAAACAGCTAAATGAAGTGGAGATAAGCAAATTTCCAAAAAGTTATTCAGAATAATGATAGTGAAGATGATCCATGACCTCAGAAAAGGAATGCAGAAGATGTAAAAAAAAATGTTTACCAAAGACCTAGAAGATCTAAAAGAACAAACAAGCAGAGAAGAAAAATACACTAGAAAGAATCAATAACAGAATAATTAAGACAGAAGAATAGATAAGTGACCTGGAAGACAGAATGGTAGAAATCACTGCCACAGAACGGAATATAGAAAAAAGAATGGAAAGAAATGAAGACAGCCTAAGAGACCTCTGGGACAACATTAAATGCAATAACATGTGCATTATAGGGATCCCAGAAGGAGAAGAGAGAGAGAAAAGACCTGAGTAAATATTTGAAATTATAATAATGGAAAATTTCCTTAACATGGGAGAGGAAATAGTCAACCAAATCCAGGAAGTGCAAAAAGTGCCAGGCAGGATAAACCCAAGGAGGAAAACACTGAGACACATAGTAATCAAATTGTCAAAAATTAAAGATAAAATACTAAAAGCAACAAGGCAAAAATAACATACAAGGGAACTCCCATAAGGTTATCAGTTGATTTCTCAACAGAAACTCTGCAAGCCAGAAAGGGGTGGCACTATATATTTATTAAATTGATGAAAGGGAAGAACCTACAACCAAGAATACTCTACCCGGCAAAGCTCTCATTCAGACTTGATGGAGAAATAAAAAGCTTTATAGACAATAAAAAAGAGAATTCAGCACCACCAAACCAGCTTTACAGCAAATGCAGAAGGAACTCCTTTAGGCAGGAAACATAAGAGAATGAAAAGATCTACAAAAGATAAACTTAAAACAATCAAGAAAATGGTAGTAGGATCATACATATCAATAGTTACCTTAAATGGAAATGGATTAAATGCACCAACCAAAAGACATAAACTGGCTGGGTTGATACAAAAACAGGACCCATATATATGCTGTCTACAAAAGATCCACGGTAGACCTAGGGACACATACAGACTGAAGTGAAGGGATGAGAAAAGGTATTCCATGGAATTAAAAAGAAAGGTGGAGTAGCAATACCCATATCCGACAAAATAGACTTTAAAACAAAGAGACAAAGAAGGACACTACATAATTATCAAGGGATCAATCCAAGAAGACATAATAATTATAAATACATATGCAACGAATATAGGAGTATCTCAATATGTAAGGCAAATACAACAACTGTGAAGGGAGAAATAGACAATAACACAATAATAGTGGGAAACATTAACACTTCACTTTCATCATTGGACAGATCATCCATACAGAAAATAAATAAAGAAGCACAGGCCTTAAATGACACATTAGACCAATGGACTTAATTGATATATAGAGCATTCCATCTAAAAACAGCAGAATATACATTCTGCTCAAGTGCACACGAAACCTTCTCCAGGACTGGCCACATGCTGGATCAAAAGAGAAGCATTGGTAAATATGAGAAAATTGAAATCATACCAAGCATCTTTTCCAATTACAATGCTATCAGATTAGAAATAAAGTACAAAAAAAAAAAAAAACTATAAAAAACACGTGGCAGGTAAATAATATGCTACTTAACAACCAATAGTCACTGAGGAAATAAAAGAGGAAAAAAAAATACCTAGAGGCAAGTGAAAACGAAAGCACAATGATCCAAAACCTATGGGATTCAGCAAAAGCAGTTTTAAGAGCTAAGTTTATAGCAATAAAATCTTACTTCAAGAAACAAGAAAAATCTCAAATAAACAGCCTAACCTTATACCTAAAACAACTAGAGAAAGAAAAGCAAACAAAACCTAAAGTTAGTAGAAGGAAAGAAATCATAAAGATTGGAGCAGAAAAAATTAGTTGAATTTGAGATGAAAAAGCTAGTTCTTTGAAAAGGTAATCAAAATTGACAAACCTTTAGCCTGACTCATCAAGAAAAAATAAAAAGGACTAAAATTAAAAAACTGAAAGTGAAAAAGGAAATACAAAGGCTCATAAGAGACTACTATAAGCAACTGTATGCCAATAAAATAGACAACATGGAAGAAATAGACAAATTCTTAGAAAAGTACAGTCTCCCCCAACTGAACTAAGAATAGGAAATATGGACAGACCAATCACAAGCACTGAAACTGAAACTGTGACTAAAAAACTCCCAATAAACAAAAGTCCAGGTCCTGATGGCTTCACGGACCAATTCTATCAAACATTTAGAGAAGTGTTAACACCTATCCTTCTGAAACTATTTCTAAAACATTACAGAGGAAAGATAACGTCCAAACTCATTCTATGAGGCCACCATCACCCTGATACCAATACCAGACAAAGACACCACAAAAAATTAGAAGTACAGGCCAATATCACTGATGAACAAAGATGCAAAATCTTCAACAAAATGCTAGCAATCTGAACTCAACAATATATTAAAAAGACCATATACCATGATGAAGTGATATTCATCTCATGGATGCCAAGGATTTTTCAATATCCACAAATTAATCAATGTGATACACCACATTAACAGATTGAAGAATAAAAATTATACTATCATCTCAATAGATGGAGGAAAAAGCTTTTAACAAAATTCAGTACTCATTTATGATAAAAACTCTTCAAATAGTGGGAATAGAGAAAACATGTTGTTGTTGTTTAGCCACTTAGTCATGTCCAACTCTTTTGCAACCCCATGGACTGTAGCCCACCAGGCTCCTCTGTCCATATGATTTTCCAGGTAAAATACTGGAGTGGATTGTCATTTCCTTCTCCAGGGTACTTTCCAACCCAGGGATCAAACCGACATCTCCTACATTGGTAAGTGGATTCTTTACCACTGACCCACCAAGAAATCCCCAGAGGGAGCATACCTCACCATAATAAAGACCACATACAACAAAACTACAGCTAAATCATACTCAATAGTGAAAAGCTGAAAGTATTCCTTCTAAGATAAGAAACAAGACAAGGATGTCTACTCTCACCACTTTTATTCAACATAGTTTTGGAAGTCCTACCTATGGCAATAAGAGAAGAAGAAGAAATAAAGGCAATCCAAATTGGAAAACAAGAAGTAGTACTGTCACTGTTTGGAGATGACATGATATTATACATAGAAAATGCTGAATATGTTACCAGAAAACTACCAGAGCTCATCAATGAATTTGGTAAAGTTTCAGGTTACAAAATTAATACACAGAAATCTGTTGCATTTCTATACACTAAGAACAAAAGATCAGAAAGAGAAACAAAGAAATAATTTCATTTACCATCACATCAAAAAGAATTAAATACCTAGGAATTAAACTTACCTAAGGAGACAAAAACGATAAATGATCTCAAAAACAATAGGATGATTTCTGTTCGTTTCCAAGGCAAACCATTCAATATCACAGTGATTCAAGCCTATGCCCCAACCAGTAACACTGAAGAAGCTGAAGTTGAACGGTTCTATGAAGACCTCCAAGAACTTTTAGAACTAACACTCAAAAAAGATGTCCTTTTCATTATAGGGGACTGGAATGCAAAAGTAGGAAGTCAAGAAACACCTGGCGTAACAGGCAAATTTGACCTTGGAATACGGAATGAAGCAGGGCAAAGGCTAATAGAGTTTTGCCAAGAGAACACACTGGTCATAGCAAATACCTCTTGCAACAACACAAGAGAAGACTCTACACATGGACATCACCAGATGGTCGATATCGAAATCAGATTGATTATATTCTTTGCAGCCAAAGTTGGAGAAGCTCTATACAGTCAGCAAAAACAAGACTGGGAGCTGACTGTGGCTCAGATCATGAACTCCTTATTGCCAAATTCAGATTTAAATTGAAGAAAGTAGGAAAAACCACTAGACCATTCAGGTATGACCTAAATCAAATCCCTTATGATTATACAGTGGAAGTGAGAAATAGATTTAAGGGACTATACCTGATAGACAGAGTACCTGATGAACAATGAACGGAGGTTCATAACATTGTACAGGAGACAGGGATCAAGACCATCCCCAAGAAAAAGAAATACAAAAAAAAAAAAACCAAAATGGCTGTCTGAGGAGGCCTTACAAATAGTTGTGAAAAGAAGAGAAGCAAAAAGCAAAGGAGAAAAGGAAAGATATAAGCATCTGAATGCAGAGTTCCAAAGAATAGCAAGGAGAGATAAGAAAGCCTTCCTCAGCGATCAATGCAAAGAAACAGAGGAAAACAACAGAATGGGAAAGACTAGAGATCTCTTCAGGAAAATTAGAGATACCAAGGGAATATTTCATGCAAAGATGGGCTCAATAAAGGACAGAAATGGTATGGACTTAACAGCAGAAGATATTAAGAAGAGGTGGCAAGAATACACAGAAGAACTGTACAAAAAAGATCTTCACGACCCAGATAATCACGGAGGTGTGATCACTCACCTAGAGCCAGACATCCTGGAATGTGAAATCAAGTGGGCCTTAAAAAGCATCACTACGAACAAAGCTAGTGGAGGTGGTGGAATTCCAGTTGAGCTATTTCAAATCCTGAAAGACGATGTTGTGAAAGTGCTGTACTCAATATGCCAGCAAATTTGGAAAACTCGGCAGTGGCCACAGGACTGGAAAAGGTCAGTTTTCATTCCAATCCCAAAGAAAGGCAATGCCAAAGAATGCTCAAACTATTGCACAATTGCACTCATCTCACACGCTAGTAAAGTAATGCTCAAAATTCTCCAAGCCAGGCTTCAGCAATACGTGAACCGTGAACTTCCAGATGTTCAAGCTGGTTTTACAAAAGGCAGAAGAACCAGAGATCAAATTGCCAACATCCGCTGGATCATGGAAAAAGCAAGAGAGTTCCAGAAAAATATCTATTTCTGCTTTATTGACTATGCCAAAGCCTTTGACTGTGTGGATCACAAGAAACTGTAGAAAATTCAAGAGATGGGAATACCAGACCACCTGATCTGCCTATTGAGAAACCTATATGCTGGTCAGGAAGCAACAGTTAGAACTAGACATGGAACAACAGACTGGTTCCAAATAGGAAAAGGAGTACATCAAGGCTGTATATTGTCACCCTGCTTATTTAACTTATATGCAGATTACATCATGAGAAACGCTGGGCTGGAAGAAGCACAAGCTGGAATCAAGATTGCCGGGAGAAATATCAATAGCCTCAGATATGCAGATGACACCATCCTTATGGCAGAAAGTGAAGAGGAACTAAAAAGCCTCTTGATGAAAGTGAAAGTGGAGAGTGAAAAAGTTGGCCTAAAGCTCAACATTCAGAAAACGAAGATCATGGCATCTGGTCTCATCACTTCATAGGAAATAGATGGGGAAACAGTGTCAGACTTTATTTTTGGGGGTTCCAAAATCACTGCAGATGGTGACTGCAGCCATGAAATTAAAAGACGCTTACTCCTTGGAAGGAAAGTTATGACCAACCTAGATAGCATATTAAAAAGCAGAGATATTACTTTGCCAACAAAGGTCCATCTAGTCAAGGCTATGGTTTTTCCAGTGGTCATGTATGGATGTGAGAGTTGGACTGTGATGAAAGCTGAGTACCAAAGAATTGATGTTTTTGAACTGTGGTGTTGGAGAAGACTCTTGAGAGTCCCTTGGACTGCAAGGAGATCCAACCAGTCCACCCTAAAGGACAGTCCTGGGTGTTCATTGGAAGGAGTGATGCTGAGGCTGAAACTCCAATACTTTGGCCATCTCATGCGCAGAGTTGACTCATTTGAAAAGACCCTGATGCTGGGGAGATTGGGGGCAGGAGAAGAAGGGGACGACAGAAGATGAGATGGCTGGACGGCATCACTGACTCAATGCACATGAGTTTGGGTGGACTCCAGGAGCTGGTGATGGACAGGGAGGCCTGGCGTGCTGCAGTTCATGGGGTCACAAAGAGTCGGACACGACTGAGTGACTAAACTGAACTGAAGGAGACAAAAGACCTGTATTCCAAAAATTATAAGATGCTGATGAAAAAAAAAAAAAAAACAAAAGAAGACACAACAGATGAAAAGATATATACCATGTTCATGGATTGGAAGAACCAATATGGTCAAAATGACTATATTACCCTAGGCAATCTACAAATTCAATGCTGCTGCTGCTAAGTCGTTTCAGTCATGTCTGACTCTGTGCGACCCCATAGATGGTAGCCCACCAGGCTCTGCCATCCCTGGGATTCTCCAGGCAAGAACACTGGAGTGAGTTGCCATTTCCTTCGCCAATGCATGAAAGTGAAATCGCTCAGTCATGTCCAAGTCCTAGTGACACCATTGACTGCAGCCTACCAGGCTCTTCCATCCATGGGATTTGCCAGGCAAGAGTACTGGAGTGGGTTGTTATTGCCTTCTCCAACAAATTCAATGCAGTCTCTATCAAATTAACAATGACATTTTTCATATAACTAGAACAAAAATGTCTTAAAATTTGTATGGAGACACAAAAGACCCTGAATACACAAAGAAATCTTAAAAAAAAAAAAAAAAAAACGGAACTGGAGGAATCTCTGACTTCAGAATATACTACAAAGATACAGTCATCAAAAGAGTATGGTACTAGCACAAAACTAGACATATAGATCAATGGAATAGGATAAAAAGCCCAGAAATAAACCCATGCAGCTATGGTCAATTAATCTATGATAAATTAAAGAATGCAAGACTGCAATGTTGGGGGGCCGGTCCTAAGATGGCAGAGGAATAAGACGGGGAGACCACTTTTCCCCCCCAAATTCATCAAAAGAACATTTGAACGCTGAGAAAATTCCACAAAACAACTTCTGAATGCTGGCAGAGGACATCAGACACCCAGAAAGGCAGACCGTTGTCTTTGAAAGGAGGTAGGACAAAATATAAAAGACAAAAAGAGAGACAAAGAAGTAGGGATGGAGATCCATCCCAGGAAAGGAGTCTTAAAAGAAGTTTCCAAACACCAGGAAACACTCTTACTGGCGGGTTTGTGGGGAATTTTGGAATCTGCTGCCCTCTGATAACCAGGAGGAAAAATAAATAAATAAATAAATAAAACCCACAGATTATGTGCCTAATGGCAACTCCCAGTGCTCACAGCCACCACCAGAGAGTGAGGCTGAACAGAGAGGCACAGGCTGCATTGCTTAGGGTAAGAACCGGCCCAAATGCCCTGAGGGCAATCTGAGGGAACTAACTTGAGATAGCAATCCAAACTGTGGAATAGCCAGAGAGAGAGAGGAAAAAAAAGAGAGAGAGAGAGAACTATGCCACGAAATGCCCTAACCTAAGGCACTGCCAGGCCTGCCCACAGAACAAAGGACTGAGCGAATAACAGAGGAGAGCTAGCCGGCTGTGGACCGGCCCATCCCCCACCAGAAACAAGCAGGCAGGGGGCAGCCAGAGCCAGAAAGGGGCAATCTCAGCCCAAGAGGCATCCTCTACCAAACTGCAAGCAGGCTCCATTGCTAACCAAGACTTCTTGGGATTCTGGATGGTTGACCTCTGCCAGGAGGGTTGCAGCCAGAGATCAGCTCCCCAGAAGAAACACACAGCACACCTAGGAAGGCGTGCCTGCTACGCACCCGGAAAACTGAGCAGCTGGGACAAGGGAGGCGATAACATGCACCTCCAACTTGGGGGAGACTGTGCTGGCCAAGCACCTGGTCTCCTGAGCTGATCGGACCTGGGAAGGGCACAAAACGCAGGCCAAACCAAGTCTGCGCCTTTGTGGAGTACCTGAGAACCTGAACCTGAGCGGCTTAGACCTGGAAAGTATACACAACCCAGGGCCCGCCTCAGACAGTTCCCCTGCAGAGCAACCTAGAACCTGAGAAGTGTAGACGATGAAAGCACACACGCCGTGAGTGGGGGCAAACCCAGTGTGGCCAAGACACAGTGAGCACTCCCCACACACGCCAGTGACATTTGTTTGCAGTGTTCCTCTCTCCCCACAGCAGGACTGAACAAGAGAGCATAAATAAGTGACCACCTTTGCCCCCTTGTGTTGGGGCAGAAATCAGACACTGAAGAGACGAGCAAACAGAAGAAGCTAAAATAAACAGAGGGAACTGCTTTGGGAGTGACAGGTGCAACAGATTAAAGCCCTGTAGTTAGCACTGACTACATTGGAAGGGGCCTATAGATCTTGAGAAGTATAAGCCGAATCAAGGAACTATCTGAAACTGAACTGACCCCACACTGTCCACAACAGCTCCAGAGAAATTCCTAGATATATTTTTACTATTATCAGTGTTTTACATTTTTAAAAATATATTTTAAAAAATTTTAAGTCCTCAATTGCTCCTTTAATTTTCATTTTTATAACCTACTATTACCTTGCAAAAAAAAAAGACCCTATTTTTAAAGCAAACCATATATATATATATATATATATATATATATATATATATATATATATATTGTGATTTTGCTTTGTTAATATTGTATTTTTGAGAGTCTAACCTCTACTCTAGATTTTTAATCTTTGCTTTTTGGTATTTATTATCAAATTTTGTTCCTTTAAGAACTCAATCTTCAGTACTGAGATTTACTTAGGAGTGTGATTACTGGCTTGATTGCTTTCTCCCCCTTTTGACTCTCCTTTTTCTCCACCAGGTCACCTCTATCTTCTTCCTCCCCCTTCTCTTCTCTACCCAACTCTGTGAATCTCTTTGTGTGTTCCGGGCTGTGGAGAACACTTAGGGAACTGATTACTGGCTGGATCTGTCTCTCTCCTTTTGATTCCCTCTTTTCTCCTCCTGGTCACGTCTGTCTCCTTCCTCCTTCTTATCCTCTCTGTGTAACTCCGTGAATATCTCTGAGGGATCCAGACTGTGGAGAACACCTAAGGAATTGATTACTGGCTAGTTTTCTCTCTCCCCTTTTGATTTCCCCTCTTCTCCTGGTCACCTCTCTCTCCCTCCTCCCTCTTCTCTTCTCCATGTAACTCTGTGAACCTTTCCAGGTGTCCCTCACTATGGAGAAACTTTTCATCATTAACCTAGATGTTTTATCATCAGTGCTGTATAGATAGAGAAGTCTTGAGGCTACTGTAAGAATAAGACTGAAAACCAGAGGCAGGAGGCTTAAGTCCAAAACCTGAGAACACCAGAGAACTCCTGACTTCAAGGAACATTAACTGATAAGAGCTCATCCAAAAGCCTCCATACCTACACCGAAACCAAGCACCACCCAAGAGACAACAAGATCCAGAGCAAG
Source organism: Bos taurus (assembly GCF_002263795.3). Classification (NCBI taxonomy): domain Eukaryota; kingdom Metazoa; phylum Chordata; class Mammalia; order Artiodactyla; family Bovidae; genus Bos; species Bos taurus. Next base: position 76,723,113 of record NC_037357.1, read on the forward strand.
ACATACCATGCAAATACTGGAAACTTCATTGCACTCCAGAGAAAAGAAATCCAGCTCCACCCACCAGAACACCTACACAAGCTTCCCTAACCAGAAAACCTTGACAAGCCACCCGTCCAACCCCACCCACAGAGAGGAACCTCCACAATAAAGAGGAACCACAAACTGCCAGAATACAGAAAGGCCACCTCAAACACAGCAATCTAAACAAGATGAAAAGGCAGAGAAATACTCAGCAGGTAAAGGAACATATTAAATGCCCACCAGACCAAACAAAAGAAGGATAGGGAATCTACCTGAAAAATAATTCAGAATAATGATAGTAAAAATGATCTGAAATCTTGAAAACAAAATGGAGTTACAGATAAATAGCCTGGAGACAAGGATTGAGAAGATGCAAGAAAGGTTTAACAAGGACCTAGGAGAAATAAAAAAGAGCCAATATATAATGAATAGTGCAACAAATGAGATAAAAAAAAAAAAAAACATTCTGGAAGTAACCAATAGTAGAAACATGGAGGCAGAAGATAGAATAAGTGAGGTAGAAGATAGAATGGTAGAAAGAAATGAAGCAGAGAGGAAAAAAGGAAAAAGAAAAGAATAGAGGACAACCTCAGAGACCCCTGGGACAATGTTAAATGCCCCAACATTTGAATCATAGGAGTCCCAAAAGAAGAAGACAAAAAGAAAGGCCATGAGAAAATACTTGAGGAGATAATAGTTGAAAACTTCCCTAAAATGGGGAAGGAAATAGCCACCCAAGTCCAAGAAACCCACAGAGTCTCAAACAGGATAAACCCAAGGCAAAACACCCCAAGGCACATATTAATCAAATTAACAAAGATCAAACACAAAGAATAAATATTAAAAGCAGCAAGGGAAAAACAACAAATAAGACACAAGGGGATTCCCAAAAGGATAACAGCTGATCTTTCAATAGAAACTCTTCAGGCCAGAAGGGAATGGCAGGACATAAAGTAATGAAAGAGAAAAACCAACAACCCAGATTGCTGTATCCAGGAAGGATCTCATTCAAATATGAAGGAGACATCAAAAGCTTTACAGACAAGCAAAAGCTGAGAGAATTCAGCACCACCAAAGCAGCTCTTCAACAAATGCTAAAGGATCTTCTCTAGACAGGAAACACAGAAAGGGTGTATAAACTCAAACCTGAAACAACAAAGTAAATGGCAATGGGATCATACTTATCAATAATTACCTTAAATGTAAATGGGTTGAATGCCCCAACCAAAAGACAAAGACTGGCTGAATGGATAAAAAAATAAGACCCCTATATATGTTGTCTACAAGAGACCCACCTAAAAACAAAGGACACATACAGACTGAAAGTGAAGGGCTGGAAAAAGATATTCCATGCAAGAGACCAAAAGAAAGCAGGAGCAGCAATACTCATATTAGATAAAATAGACTTTAAAATAAAGGTTATGAAAAGAGACAAAGAAAGACACTACATAATGATCAAAGGATCAATCCAAGAAGAAGATATAACAGTTATAAATATATATGCACCCAACATAGGAACACCATAATATGTAGGCCAAATGCTAACAAGTATGAAAGTGGAAATTAACAATAAAACAATAATAGTGGGAGACTTTAATACCCCACTCACACCAATGAATAGATCAACTAAACAGAAAATTAACAAGGAAACACAAACTTTAAATGATACAATGGACCAGTTAGACCTAATTGATATCTATAGGACATTTCACCCCAAAACAATGAATTTGACCTTTTTCTCAAGTGCACATAGAACCTTTTCCAGGATAGATCACATCCTGGGCCATAAATCTAGCCTTGGTAAATTCAAAAAAATTGAAATCATTCCAAGCATCTTTTCTGACCACAATTCAGTAAGACTAGATGTCAATTACAGGAGAAAAACTACTAAAAATTCCAGCACATGGAGGCTGAACAACATATTGCTGAATAACCAATAAATCACAGAAAAAATCAAAAAAGAAATCAAAATATGCATAGAAATGAATGAAAATGAAAACACAACAACCCAAAATCTATAGGACACTGTAAAAGCAGTGCTAAGGGGAAAGTTCATAGCAATACAGGCTTAACTCAAGAAACAAGAAAAAAGTCAAATAAATAACCTAACTCTACACTTAAAGCAACTATAAAAGGAAAAAATTAAGAACCCCAGGGTTAGTAGAAGGAAAGAAATCATAAAAATTAGGGTAGAAATAAATGCAAAAGAAACAAAAGGGACCATAGCAAAAGTCAACAAAGCTAAAAGCTAGTTCTTTGAGAAGATAAATAAAATTGACAAACTATTAGCCAGACTCATCAAGAAACAAAAGGAGAAGAATCAAATCAACAAAATTAGAAATGAAAATGGATAAATCACAACAGATAACACAGAAATACAAAGGATCGTAAAAGACTACTATCAGCAACTACATGCCAATAAAATGGACAACTTGGAAGAAATAGACAAATTCTTAGAAAAGTACAACTTTCCAAACTGAACCAGGAAGAAATAGAAAATCTTAACAGACCCATCACACGCAGGGAAATTGAAACAGTAATCAGAAATCTTCCAGCAAACAAAAGCCCAGGACCAGACAGCTTCACAGCTGAATTCTACCAAAAATTTAAAGAAGAGCTAACGCCTATCCTACTCAAACTCTTCCAGAAAATTGCAGAGGAAGGTAAACTTCCAAACTCATTCTATGAGGCCACCATCACCCTAATACCAAAACCAGACAAAGATGCCACAAAAAAAGAAAACTACAGGCCAATATCACTGATGAACATAGATGCAAAAATCCTTAACAAAATTCTAGCAAACAGAATCCAACAACATATTTAAAAGATCATACATCATGACCAAGTGGGCTTTATCCCAGGGATGCAAGGATTCTTCAATATCTGCAAATTAATCAATGTATACACCACAGTAACAAATTGAAAGATGAAAACCATATGATTATCTCAATAGATGCAGAGAAAGCCTTTGACAAAATTCAACATGAAGGAACATACCTAAACATAGTATAAGCTATATATGACAAACCCTCGGCAAACATTATCCTCAATGGTGAAAAATTGAAAGCATTTCCCCTAAAGTCAAGAACAAGACAAGGGTGCCCACTCTCACCACTACTATTCATCATAGTTTTGGAAGTTTTGGTCACAGCAATCAGAGAAGAAAAAGAAATAAAAGGAATCCAGATTGGAAAAGAAGAAGTAAAAAAGATGGTAACAATAACCCTGTGTACGAGACAGCAAAAGAGACACTAATGTATAGATCAGTCTTATGGACTCTGTGGAAGAGGGAGAGGGTGGGGAGATTTGGGAGAATGGCATTGAAACGTGTATAATATCATGTATGAAACGAGTCGCCAGTCCAGATTCGATGCACGATACTGGATGCTTGGGGCTGGTGCACTGGGATGACCCAGAGGGAGGGTATCAGGAGGGAGGAGGGAGAATGGGGAACGCGGGTATACCTGTGGCGGATTCATTTCGATATTTGGCAAAACTAATACAATATTGTAA